>NW_017731600.1:514782-773497 GCF_001890085.2 Hipposideros armiger | reverse complement strand
GAGAGAGAGAGAGAGAGAGAGAGAGAGAGAGAGAGAGTTAGTTTAATTTCTGCTTATCTTGTACATTTTGCTAATAGAATTCATTAGCTAGAATATTTCTGTAGAGACTGAGCAAAAGAATAGGCTTTTAAATCGAACTATCACATTGTATTGACTTCGTGGTCAGTATACAAGGCAAATATTATCCACATGGCACTTATCAAGTAAAATTTGTGTGTGTGGATATTTTATTTATAAGCATACATTGCAAGTAAAGCACATATTTTAAAAATAAAAATGAGCTGATCATTTTACAAATATTCTAGTTGCCTGTTATAATGAAATTGTGTGTTAAGTGTCACTCTTAAAGCAATGGAAATGGCATTTGCATATTAGTTTAATTGCTTTGGATTAAGCATTGAAAGATGAGAGCCAAGAGAGCTTATTAAGTTGAAATGAGAAAAAGTGATAAAAAAGTAATATTGTGTCAACACTACATCTGGAGGTCTGTTGCTATTTCCATTTTAAATCCTAAATTGTAGCATTTCTTCAAATTATCATCGAATGCTATAGTCTTGAAATATAATAAAATCTAAAAAGGTTAATGCACGGATTGTGCTTGATAAATACGATTTGATTTGAAAGCCAAGCTAGAATTTTCTCTTCTTTGATATTTGTTTGTTCTTAATGTACTAGACTGTAAGCTTTTGAAGACACTATGTCTCATTTACTGCTGTGTCTTTAGGGCTTTGTAATCATCTGTCCTGTAATAGATGTTCAATGAATATTTGTGAATGAATGAATGATTGCAAGGTATGGCAACCCCTTATAGTTACTGTTAAGCATTTTAGGTGAGCAATTGAGCACTGCTGGTTTTGATTGGTGCCTGCCACTGTATCCACAGGCCCCCTTCCATTTTGAAACAAGGTGCTCACTAATGTTCTCCTTCTTTGCCTGGGGGAATCATCAGTCATTAATTACCTGAAGTCCTACAGCCACCTACATTGCAGTAGGCTATGTGAAGTGGGTCCTGTGTGAGGCAACTTAATTTGCAATTCAGGGAATCCCCTGTTGGGATGTTTGATTTGGGGCTTATATTAGAAACTACTATTTGTTTGCTGTGTCCAAAGCACTAGCAAACTGATGCCACATCATTTTAAAAATAAATGATAATCTCATTCATTTGTATGGGGGAATTAGCACCACTTTCAAGAGTCCTTGTTGCTCACCAGAGTGATTTCATGTTTGCAGGTAGCCTATTGTTAGAGCATCTAAAACATATCCTTTAAATTTGGTGAGACTACCCCTTCCGTTTCAGCTATTCTGGATAATTTATGAAATGTTTAAACAGCTTACAAATATTATCTTCTTGAACGCTTGTCACAATGATGTGAAAGTGGTCCTATTGAATATCTCCATTTGGCAGATGAAAAAACTGAGGCAAAGAGAAGTGAAGTGACTTACTGATAGTCCTACAACTAGAAAGTGGCAGGTCCAGGTTTGGAAATTAGACAGTCTGGCTCCAGAGGGTTGTGCTCTGAACCATCGCGCTATGAGCATATAAGTGACTATGGTTCCCCCTAAGGACCCTGAAAATCAAATATTGTGTATGCTTCATCTGTTTTATGGTTGTTGCTTTAAATTTTTAATGGTGGTAAAAAACACGTATCGTAAAATTTGCTACCTTAACTATTTTTAAGTATACAGTTCCATAATGTTAGGTATGTTTACATTGTTGTGTAACAAAATCACTAGAACTTTTTAATCTTGCAAAACGGAAACTCTACTCACTGAACACTAACTCCCCGTTTGCCCACTGATGCCATCAAACTATTATCACCTGATGTAATAACAGGTGAAACAGAGACAAGAGAATATTGTTTTATTTGCATGGATTAAGTTTACAACCAGAATTCAAAACTTCTAAAAAATACAACTGCACAAGAAATGGGGTGTTTCGAAATACAAAGGAGTATCTTAGAGATTTGTCTTCTTCTTGTTCTTCAGTGTGGTCTTGGAATCACCAGAGAAAACTTTGCTGTTATATAGCTCATCAGAATGACCTATGTCCGAATCATAACTTCAGGAATATTTTCTAGGACTAAAGCCTAGAATACAAAAAAAGCTGTATTTAGTTTTCTTGTTTCTTACATATAAGTATTATTACTTAATTATTTAAATTGAAATAACTTATAATAAAATAATTATTTAATTATTTCTCTGCCTAAAAGAAATTATATTCAAAAACTGATTTATAAAAGTACTATTATTTTATATATGCTATTTTTACAATAATTATTCCCATTAGTACTCTTTTGATGTTTTAAAAAGACAATTGCCATATTCAACACAAAAACTTAGAGAACATAAATATACATTGCATATACTTATAATTATATAGTCAATTTTAATCATTCCCGTAAAAGTACTAACACTCTATAAATGTATGCAAAGTTATATAATTCATGTTTGAAAAACAAACAAAAACTCTGAAAAGTATACTTATAATGAACATTTCCAATTCTTATTTTTCTTTATATTTACTATCATATTTCATTTGCACATAACCCTGTGAAATAGTTTGAAACGTGTTGTACTAGAGGATAATATGGAAATAGACTCAGTCTCCTGAGGGGCGGTGCTTAGGCCGAATATTAAGTGAGAATGGAAAGGAGTTCCTCTTTGATGATGCACCAGTACAGGGAAGTGAGGGAAAACATGGCACACCAGAGGCACCAGTAGTGAAGCACTTCCAAAGCCATAGATGTGAATGGGGAAGTGCGAGGAGATGGGAAGTAGTGACAGGCTAAATCCAGGTCAAAAGAGGCCTTTTTGCCAAATAAAATAGTTTGAATTTGATTCCACAGAGTATGCAGAGGCACAAAAGGATATTAAGCAAAGTAGTGTGACATGGTCAGAAATGTCACTGGTGAAAATAGTGTATCACAAATTCAATTCCTAGAGTCAGGACTCATTCTACCTCCAATTTTTATATCAAATAATTTTAAAGTATCATCCACATGTATGAATTTACTCAAGTTTTGGGAGCAAGGGAGGTTTGATCAAGTCATCTGGTTTCTTACCTTACAGTATTATCCTAAAATATACTGTTTGTAAGCTGCAGAAATAATTTGTAATTAGCAGATATATTTAAAGGTATTTTCATATAACAATTATTCATTCTTTTCCCTCTGATTCCCTATTATAATTTGTTTCATCTGTTCATCTACACTTACCGTTTTTCATTCACTTGTCTATTATAAGTCAAGAAACTTTTACCTTTTCTCTCCTGTGATTACTATCCTATCTGATGGGGACAAAATAATTGAGACAGAATAGAGGAGTAAGATGAATGGCAGACAGCAGGTGCATTTGTATATTATGAAGTGTTTGCAAAATAATAAGCACCACATGAATAATGCATTTGAAGAATATTGTCTGGCAAATGATATTCAGTCATATATCCAAATCATCCCTCAATTACTGAAGAGTGAATTACAATGTGTAATACACTGTTTTATCAGACAGACAGAATTCACCATGTGGAGCGTCTCGATAGAGTAAAAGGACTACTATTTATTAATAGAGGATTAAAATCTCTCTATATATCTATATCTATGTCTATGTCTACATCTATGTCTATATCTCTATCTGTTTATATCTACATCTATATTTTTACCTATATATAAATAATTTCCTTATCTTTAAAAGTCTAGTGGCTTTTTGTTTTTTTAAGAATTAAATTTCCATGGCATATTTGCCATTGATTCTAAGGTTGACTTTTATGTAATGTACCAAAGCTATTATTTGCACTAATATTATTACTATAGTTCATTTTCAGCTTAAGTATTATGTTTATTTCTTTCAAATATTTAATATTCTATTAATTAAAATTAATTTAAATATAATTTAAATGTCAATATTTAATATATCTTATTTACATTAACCTTGACAATAAACCTAAGAAGTACATATTACTATTTACATTTTCCAGACAAGGAAATGGAGATTCATAGAAGTTAGGAAGTAGGCTTAAGGTTAGTAAATTGCAGAGCTGGGATTTTGACGTCATGGTGGCTAGCACCATAGTCCATTCATTGTTTTCTCCATTAAATTATTTCCCTGTTTTTACTTAAAAAGCATCGGTTGTGCTTCTGTATAGTTTCTACAGCTAGCAATGTAAAATACTGACACGTTAAAGACAAAACTGAAGTAAAAACAAAAAACCCTTTGACTCAATGTTCCTATATTTTGTTTTGTTTTGATTTAAAGAGAAAAAAAAAGTAATGCAAGGCTCAGGAGTTGGGAGTGCTGGGCGGGCCTCCTTTCATTTTACCTTTCGACTGGCTTGCTGTCTGCTGGCCCCCACCTGGCTGAGCTGCTTGGGCTGCTGCTGTTGCCACAGGCCCCATGTGCTGCACTATTCTCAACTGCACCTGCTGGGGCTGCGGCTGCTGGGGCTGCGGCTGCTGGGGCTGCTGCTGCGGCTGCGAGGCAGGGCAGAGCAGGACCGTCTGCTGGGGAACAGTTTGCCCAGGTCCTGTCTGGGCAAAGCCACGCTGAGACAGCACAGTGGCCTGGGGCTGCACAAAACTTTCCACTCCACTGAGGTTAGTGAGAACAGCTTGCTGAGCAGGTAAGGCTATTACTTGACTGGTTGACACTTGTACACTAGAACCCTGTAACACCACTGGCTGTTGAAGATGAAAAGTTGTAGGTCGTTGAGGTTGTTGTTGTGGAACCAACTGATAGACCCATTGCTGCTGACACTGCTGTGGCTGCTGGGACTGCTGCTGGGTGTTCAAAATGACTGAACCTTCTGGAACCTGGAGTAGAGTTAAGGGCCTGAGCTCTGAAGCATTATTTAAAATATATTGAACACCTGTTTGAGAAGGAGCCTGAGGTGCAGTGGGCTGTGCATTTGGTGGCTGGCCTCCTGAGGGCAGGCTGCTGGGGTTCACTCCTGAGGGATCCCCGGCCCCAGTGGTGGAGCGCTGCACAGGGTTGGAACGTCTCACCACAGTCTGGGTTCTAGCAACAGGGCTCACCACTTTGAAGACCTTGAGGCCAGCTCTGCTGGCCTTGACCAGAGTGAGCAAGGCTCTTAGTGACGAGCTGACAGTGAACAGGGAGGCTGCAGGAGGCGTGCTGACTCGGTTCACTTCCACAGAGGATTTCTGGGCAAGACCTGGTGGCTCAGAGGCAGGAGCAGAAGATGGAGGTTTAGGGAGGCTGCTTGCCTGCTGTGGAGTGAATCTATTACCTGACAAGCTCTTTCCTGAGCTCCAGGGAAGCTTGGTGGCTGGAGGTGTGTGTTGCACTCCCTTCCCCAGTGCTGATGACTGAGCCGACCTGGCCTGAGGCTGTTCTGCTTCCTTCTTTGGAAAAATTTTTCTGAGACCAGCTGAGCCACTGGAGCTGTGTGACATCTTGACTGGACATTCGGTGTTCTTCTGGACTGGTTCCTCGGACCGACTGACTACCCTCCCAGCATTAGTGTTTGACCCAGGCATGGAACTATATAAATGATCATGTATGGAGGAGTGGCAGGAAGATATCTGTCTCTCACATCTGATTTTCTTAGGACGTGACCTTTTCCCAGAGATAAGTGGATCATTAAGTGGCTGTGGGAAGGTCAGCTTTGTTGTCTGGGACCTATCGCCAGCTTCACATCCAAATACAGAGCCATCTTTTCCCTCGTGGGCTGGCCAGACTGTCGGTTGTGAGTCATCATGTTTGCCAGACCTCTCCCCTTTGGCATATTTCTCCATGTCCACTTCAGAAGGGACCGCCAAGGCACAGGGGCGCTGTTTCCACGCATCTACACTATTTCCTGCTTGGGAAATCTTGAGGTCATACTGCTGGCCTGCTTCACTTTCTTGGCTTTCTTCGTAAGAAGTCGATGGTACTCTTAGCTCAGGAGATGGTGGGCGACCGGGCAGCCCCTGCCGCCGACTCAGGGAGGCTGCAGAATAGCGCTTGAGGCTCCTTCTCATCGGGTTAGCGTTCATCTTTTGCTTGTTATACAGCAGCCTGTTTTCGGTGCAGGCTACTGATACACAAGGCTCAAGGCACAGTGGCTCAGCTGTCGCCAAGATCAGTTGGCTCTCAAGCAAAAGCTTGTCTTCCTGGGTCCATTTCTGGTTATCGCTGGTTATGGACTGTACATCGCAGGCCAACGTCTGCATCGTTGGGCGTAAGAGAATATGCCTGCTTTGGTAACCGGGGGCTTCCCGATTACTGGACTGCCTATAGTCCCGTATTTCTGCTATGACACACCCACAGTGAAACATGTTCACCGGACACTTTTCCAGAAGATCCACCAAAACGGGAGGTAATTCTTCTGCATCCAAGTATTCAAGCAGCTCCCCTTCTTCATAAGGCAACCGAATGGTCTCCGAATAAGATTCATTTTCCCCCTTGAGCATCAGCGAATAGCCCTCCTTTCCTGGGTATAGGTTGACCACTAAACATGACAATGACTCTCTCGCCACGAGCTTCTCTAACAAGTTCACATTACTTCTTAATCCCTGCGCAACCTCAGGCTCTTTCCCACATTCTTCAACGTATATGTCATACAGTTTTTCACGGAGAGACTTTCCCCCACTCGGTGAGTGTTGCCTTTTAGGGGGTCTCTTTTGGGCGCTTTCAATGATATGGTCCGCACGACCCAAAGCTCGTTCTAAAGCTTTTTGCATCGTGGGATGAAATACGGGCCCTAAAACAAGAGAAAATGCAAGTGCGTTGAGGCACGGAGTGAATATCTCGTCTTGAATATCGACGCATAATTATGTAAAATGCTCCAACTCTACAGTGGGCCACCAGCCTGACTTTAATATGGACACCAAGGTACCCGCCCCCAAGGAATTGCTAAGCCAAATTCTTACAAATTTCCCAAAATACCTGTGTCGGTACAGACTGTGGTCCCTGCGCTGGGCCTTGCCGAGTCGTTGGGCGTTGCTACGCAGCATGTGCGCATGGAGGCTTACGTCACACAGCCTTCTGTGCGCCTGTGTGGTGCTTTCACGCTGTACCAGCCGCGGGCTCTGGTGTGCTCTCCGGTGGTCGGCACTTCCTGTTCTGGTGCCTGCTCTTCCTACTGGCGTGTTGGGCCAGTTATCCATGTCCAGTCCCGTTCATGCGATTTTACAATATACTGAACAAAACCATTTCTGGGGACTGATGCAGTATCACCTTCCCCCCCCCTTTTTTTTTTTAGTAAAACAAAGAACAAAGAATAGAAAAGCACAAATATCAATATGTCCCATGTGCTCTCCTTCTTCCTATAAAAAAAAAGTGTATGTATGTTCAACCAACAGCTACTTTTGGTTGGGAATGAATTATGAGGGAGGTAATAGGATTGAGACAGTAAGATCAGTGACAAGTGACTTACCAAGGAGGAGTTCACAGTTTCCTTGGGGAGGCAAACATGTAACCGGATAATTACAATTTATAGACTTTTGGACAGAATGGTAAAGGAGAAGAAGTGCTAAACAAGGGAAGTGAGAAAAACTTCCCAAAGGAGGGGATAGTGGAGCTCCTTAAAGGATGACTATAAATGGAGATTACTGATAACCCTGGTAACATTTTCTGAGAAATATTGGTTAGAAAACTCAGACTATAGTAGAGAAAGGGATAGAGGTTAAGCTACAGGCAGACATAGAGAACACACACTTGCACACAAAGAACACCTCTGTATAAACTCTCTCAGTCCACTAATGTATCAGGTAAGCATAACATGTGTAATGACTTTATCATTAATGTGATTTCGGAATTTTAGGAAAGGATGCAAGCTTTCATGTAGACTTTTATTTAACAAATGGGAAACTATCATACCCAAAGCCACAATTCAAATTAATGGCTTATTCATGTGATGTGCTTTATACATTGTAGACAGAATAAATAGTAAATAATGACATCAGGAACTACAAAGCAAAATTATGCAGCGATACTTTGAACAATTTGGATTCCAAATAAATTCATATTAGGAAAAGAAAACCAGCAGCCGAAAGCAATGTAATAGCTTTTGCAAATTAGGCACCAAGGTAGTCAATTACAATTGTATTTTATAAACTAGTGAACAGAAGGATTTTGAGAGAGGGAATGATTACAATGCTGCTACATAAATGGTAACTTTAAGAAAACAGTCAGGGAAAAGATGTCCAGTTGATCTTTATGATATTTTTCATGTGTGTATAATGAATAATTTGAGAAAACCCTACATGCTGATAAGACTGAATATAATGGAGTTGAACTCCCTCATTCCCTAAGAGTTCTCTTTTTATCATGCTATTATCATAATGGACTTTTAAGGAAAAAGCAGATACCGTAACTGGAAATCGTGTCTACAATAAAGCTGTTTTCAATTCTTTGTAACAGTAGTTTCATATGAAACAAACAGGAGAAATAATCTTACAGTATTTACAGGAAAGTAGCTTTGACAGCTGACTGTTACAAAATCTCCTATGCAATTATTCCACCTCCCCTCTGGCTAGGGATATTTTTCATATAGCCCATACTTCTGAAACTACTTAATTTGAAAATGCCTTTTCCCATGTACACACCTGTGGACATCTGCAAATCTATAACTAACCAGCTCTAGAATCCCCTTCATGATTCACCCCTGCAAAACCAAGAAAAGAGAGCAGAGTTAACAGACAACTCCTCATTCCTGGTGTTTATTTATTTTTCTCCCTGGTGCTGCATCAAGGGATGCCTTCCACTTTATGCCTCACAGCAACTGCAACTCTTTTGGGCAATCATATGAGACAAGTTTAACAGAATTTCAAACATATGGGACTTCCCTTCCAGAAGGGGTGTTCTAGTCATATTGAACCTTTCTATAAAAGTGAAAAGTTGAATCTGCAGAACAGAAATGGAAGAGGGCTGTATTCACAGGATAAGGAGATTAAATATAAAGAGCTCTGTGATTTATCTACTTTATGAGGTGCTGCTGGAAAGGAGATTGCGCTTTTAAAAAGTGGTGACCTTGATATAAATTCCATATTTAGCCATTGGTGAAATATTATGAATAATAAGGAGCATGTGAAACATCGGGCATAAGTGAGAAGATTCAAAAGGGGAGTGAGATTGACAAGCTAAGGGGTCAAACCATCGTGGCAGATCATCGTGACCACAATAAAACACGATGTAACAGTTTGTCCATGACAAAGTATGTTTACACCAGGATGTGATTTGCTTCTCACAGTAACTCCATGAGGTTACATGTCCTTATAATTTTACGATCAGATAACCGAAGTTCAGAGTAGACGAGTTGGTTGTCTGTGATCACACAGCTTGCTACTGGATTCTTCTGCCCATGAAAACTTCTTCTTCTTATATTCTTTATCACATTTGAATAAAGATGAGACTTGTGTTTTGGTTTTAACACTTCAAACCATAGCTCTAATATCATTCTATGGCATTATATTCTGACAATCTAAGTGTAAAGTGTTTTATTCCTACATTTTTCATTGACAAGATCCTTAATATAATTGTCACATTCTAAGCATGTTTATATTGATAAAGAAACACAAATCATTAGACCATTTTCTTTTTTCTAAAAATGGCCTGTTTTGCCAAATAAAGTTATTAGATTGTTGGTATTTAAACCATATGTTCTTTAGTGAAGTGTAGGTTATTCAGTTTAATGGCTTTTCTTTCTAGTCAGAAAAATCTAAAAATTACTATTGTCTGGAGTTGATACTAAAATTGCATAAAAAGTATTGAAAAGAAACCAACTGTAAAATAGGCATTAATCATATAGAATAAAAAAGTCTCTCCCCAAAATCATTTAATTCTGCCTTTAAATTAAATAAACTCACAATTTAATTCTGTTGTTTTTTTTTCTTTCCCCATTTTTTGTTTTAGATACATAAATAGAAGGCTTTCATCATAGATAGGAAAATGCAGAAGTGCCTTCATTTATTAAATGTGCTGTGTTTAAGCAATGTTATTTGTAATATTTGCAAATATATAAAATAACTATATAATTTGTTTACCTCTTTCTTGAACCTCATGGGAGACTTTTAGGATTTTATGTGTAATGTATGAATAGATGAAATGCTTAGATATTTGTTTCCTAAACTGTTTTGTGTTGGCCAGAATCTAGTCAGTTAAAGCAAATTCATTCCAAGCAGTTCAATAGGGGGAATTTAATATGGGAAATGGGTTATAAATATGTTAGAAGAGCTGAAATGACAGGACATGAGGCGAGATAGGCTTAGTAATAGCAGGAAACCATGAACCACTCCAATGCCTAGAGGGAAAAAGCGGGGAAGGAAGAAGTAGTGTCAGACCCAGAAGCTGTAATGACAGACCCTCTACTGGAAAAACTCTAACCTCAAAGTCAGTTGGCAGGAAAGCCCAGGAAATGGAGGACATATTTATGGGATAAAGTCGTAAAGGATAAGACTTACACTCCCATGACACTTACACTGTATAGAAGAGAAAAGATATATCTGTATAAATAAATAAAACCAAGAAAATATTAATTAGTGATAATAAGATAAATGCAAAACAAAATGGTATGCTGAAAAATAAGCCTTTATTGTTCTCATCAATTTTTTGGTATGTATTTGATTTTTAAATATTGCATTCAAATAGCATGTCACTGAATTATTGGGTTTTTAGTACCCCCTCACTCGCCTCATGCCTGTTCCATGTGTAAGACTAATATCTCAAAGGACTTCCAAGCCAGTTTGCTTGAGCAAGTAGGTGAATGGTATGGCTTTCAGTGAGATAGGGGAGGGTAAGGTAAGAGTAGATATAAAGGTAAAAGTTAAGGTTTACTTGTGGGGTATGTTAGGTCTAAAGTGGTTATTTTTAGATTTCAAATAAGTATGATAAATAAGCAACTGGATATATAAATCTAGAGTTCAGAGAGCATTTCTTTAGAGCTGGAGCTACAAATACAGAAGACAAAACATAGAGATGGTATTTAAAGGAATGAAATCCTGTCACATGCTACAACACAGACAAAGGTTAAATGAGATTATATAAAGGGAGATTAAATGAGATAATATATAAACTCTTTTAAAATAACACCTTTATTGAGATATAATTCACATACCATATAGTTGACTCATAATAAAGTATACAATTTAATGTTTTTTAATTGTAAAATATACCTAACATAAAATTTACTATTTTATCTATGTTTAATTGTACAATTTAGTGACATTAAGCACATTCACCATGTTATGCAACTATCACCACTATCCATTTCCAGAAAATTTTCATCTTTCCAAACAGAAATTCTACTCCTTAAATAGTGCCTTCCCATTCCCTCCTCTTCCCGAGCTCTGGGTAACTTTGTTTTACTTTTATCTCTATGAATTGTCCTACTCTGGGTACATTATATCAGTGGGGTTATACAATATTTGTCCTTTTGTGTCTGACTTCTTTCACCTAGCATAATGTTTTCAAGCTTCATCCATGTTGTAGCAGGTATCAGAATTTCATTCCTTTTTAAGGCCAAATAATATTGTATAGTATGTATAGACCACATTTTGCTTATCCATTCTTCTTTTGATGGGATATTTGAGTCAAGTTTGCCCCTTTGGCTGTTGTGAGTAATGCTGCTATGAACATTGGTGAACAAGTGCGTGTTTGAGTCTCTGCTTTCCATTCTTTTAGGAATATACCTAAGAGTCGAATTGCTGGTTCATATGGTAATTCTATGTTTAACTTTTAGAGAAACCGTCAAACTGCTTCTACAGCAGATGGCTGTAGCATTTTACATGCCCATGGGGTTGCAATTCCTCCAAATCCTCGCCAAAACTTGTTTTCCATTTTTTTTATTCATAGCTATCCTAATGAGTATCAAATGGTATTGTGTAAAGTTTCTTACGCAGGGTTCCTTCTCCCACCATTTTGTCTCAGTAGAATATAAGCTCCATAAAAACAAGCACTTTGCTTCTTCACTGCTTTATCCCAAGTTGGCCCCAGGCACACAGTCATTTCTCAATAACTATGAATTGACTAAATTAATGAATTGCAAATGCTCAACAAGTGATAGATAAATCACTCCTTTAATAAATAACAGTTCTATATTCATTCCTAGTTATGTTGAGTGCCCCCTGCTGGGCTTAATGGTTTTGTTTTGTTTCTACGAAATGGCATGCCTTTGCTCTGAGAAGTTGAAGAGGCAATATGCTGAATTTACATAGAATGAAACTATCTCAAACCATAAGAGGAGAACAGGAGTTGAAAGAGTTGAAAAAATATGTAATTAGAAAGTAGTGGAAAAAGCAAGCCAGATCTCAGGTATTGCCTTTAAATTACAGCACCAAGCTGGTGTTATGGGGATGTACGTTGAAGGAGGTGACTGCAATCTTGTCTTCAAGAAGCATTTCTGGCTCCTCTTTCCATTTCCTCCAAACCTTTCTTGGGTGAGGAATAGTTTTCCTGGATGCAGACACACTGTTCAGTTTTCTTTGTGTCTGCAGAAATCGGTCTACTTTCTAAATATGCTAAGTTCAAAGGCATCACTCTTTACATGTAACTCTGATCGTGAATTTTGGTTAACATTTTATCTTGAAAACTACACCAGTCTCCAGAGTCTGGAAATGTGCACCTCTGTCAATTTTACAGAATAGGTTAAGTTTTTGTCTTATATGTGTAGTGAAGTGTATGATATAAATGCCTGCTATAATTAAGATTATTTACCATCTTCACAGTTAATTTTATTTATTGTATTTTTCTTTCAAAGTTGAGGAAAGCAAAGCTTTTTTATCAGGAAATATTGACCTGAAAAGTAAAACTGAATAAAACATATGCTATTATGACATTTAAAAATATTTAGAGAAGTAGCAGTAGGAAAAAAAAATCACTGATTACATGGGTTGTTTTCTGACATTGTCCAGATTTGATTTACATGCAGTACAGAATAAAGCATGTTTTCTGATTTCAAAAAGTTAATTGGACTCTGAAAAACAATTTGATTGGTTAGTGAATAAATTTCAGTGAACTCTGATAGTTCTCTGTCTTCTTTAAAGATCAATACAGTTTTTGTTTTACTCTGTTGGAAGCTTCCCTAGAATTTTCATTGTAAAATGAGAGGGTGGGGTGCAGGATTGGTTGAGCTTCTGCATCCTAGGTCATCCCTTCTCCACATCAATCCAGGAGCAAGATTTAACAGTACTAGATAGAACTACTACAATCACTTTAGAAAAAAGCTGCCTCTGTGATTCTTGGAGAGAAAAAAAATGTGGTTCCACTCATTTATCCTTTCTTCCCTTATCTTTCAAATCATGAAGGTCAGCTACCATTAGAAGAGAGTCTATTGTATGTAGGGTGAGAGAAAGAGATAAGGTGATTGCCGGTAGCTAGCTATTCAGAGCCAGGAAATCTTTACAGCTGTGTTGTAATTTTTTTTCCCTCTGGCCTGGAAGATACATCAGCTGTCAGGAACTGGTGCTATGTCAAAGAAGCACACAAGGAAAGGGGGTAAAAAATAGAATCTTGAGATTATCATGCTAAGCTAAATAAGTCAGACAAAAAAGGAGAAAACCATAGGCATTCACTCATGTGGGATGTAATACTGAAAGCAACAAACAAACAAGACAAACCAATAAACAAAAAATGCGTAGACACAAACAACAGTTTAGTGGTTACCAGAGGTTAAGGGGGAAGAGGGGGAAGGTAGAAAAGGGAAAAGGGGATCAAATATATGGTGATGAGAGGAGAACTGACTCCAGATGGTGAACACACAATGTGATATATATTGGGTTGCCGGAAAAGTCATGACTCATTTTTGCAACGAAGAGCATAGAAAAAAATACGTCATGACTTTTCCAACAACCCAATAGATGATGTATTATAGAACTGTACACCTGAAACCTATGTAACTTTACTAACCATTGTCACCCCAATAAACTTTAATTAAAAAACCCAAGAAATATAATCAGAACTATGTATCCATTAATTCATTCATTTAACAAATGTTTACTGAGAGTGCCTACTATATGACTGGCACTGTTCTAGGCACTTAGAGAAATCATTAGGCCTTTTAAGTCCTTAGCCTCAGTAGGCCGACACAGAACAAATTCCTGTAATGGATAATTCTCCATGTGCCAGCAGAAACCACAGTGTCCAGAAGGGGACAAAGAGTTTAAGATACTGAAAAGAAAAAAAGTATCTGATTTATCAAAAAGTTAAACGTAGAATAACAGTATATCCCAACATTCCCACTCCTAGATATACACCAAAAGTATTGAATGAAGGGATTCAGACAAATACTTATACATAAATGTTCTGAGCAGCCTTATTCTCAACAGTCAAAATGTGGAAACAAACCCAAATGTCCATCAGTTTATGTATGAATAAAATAAATATGGTATATTCCTACTCCGGCCTATAATTTAGCCAAGAGAAAGAATGAAATACAGATGCATACTACAGCGTGGATGAACCTTGAACAAGTGAAAGAAGCCAGGGAAAAGTCCACATGTTACATGCTTTCCCTTTATATGAAATATTCCGAATAAGCAAATCCATGAAGACAGAGGCATATTGGTAGTTGCCAGGGGCTGTGGGGATGCGGAAATGGGGAGTGATTACTAATGGGTGTGGGTTTCCTTTTGGAATTATGAACATCTCTTAGAGGTAATGGTTGCACAACATTATGAATGTACTAAATGACTCTTAATTGTACACTTTCAAGTGGTTAATGGTTAATTTTATGTTGTGTGAATTTCACCTCTGTTTTAAAAACTATGCCTCTCATAATTCAAACAGCATGTAGCTAACTCCATTATGTTACATATTATGAGGAGAAGACTTATTAGCAGAGGAAGCAGCAAAATAAGTGGAAATAAGTAATTGCAAAGTGTGATTGTTTTGTACAAAATAAATGAATGGATAAGGTAGCTGAAGTTCAGTGTCAACCATAGGCTTCCCTGAAGAAATTATTTGTAATTTGTGGCCTTGAGCCCATGTCCTGGGCCTAAGCTTCCTTCAGTGACGTGTTTGTTTTCTCTCTGTCTCTCTCTCTGTCTCTCTCTCTGTCTCTCTCTCTCTCTCTCTCTCTCTCTCTCTCTCTCTCTCTCTCTCTCNTCTCTCTCTCTCTCTCTCTCTCTCTCTCTCTCTCTCTCTCTCTCTCTTCCTCTCCCTCAAGAGGAGGTCTGGAAAGATACTTTGGGATCTACAGTGGTGAAGTTTGAAAGTGCTCATGCCAAAGAATAGCTCAGGCAGAGAAATACTAGACTAGAATTTCACACACTGAGGCCTCCTCAACATTATTCCAGGAATATTAGACTAGAAAAATAAAAAATGGTAAAATTATATTAATTTCCTTCCATCAAAAAAGAGAGAGGTAATTATTTTGAATGTATAGTTAACAGAAAATCATAGATGAAGTTCAATTTGCCACTTAAATTTAAAAAAAATTCAAATGAGAAGGCAAGAAACTGGCATGTTTAGGTCTTATCATTTGCTCAGTGGTCTCGCTCTAATCGTCTCACAGGTTGATTTCAACCATAGTTAAATCACTAGGTGCTTCAGAGCTCCCCGGAATAGAAACCCCAATCCAAACAGTTTTCCCATTTAGTGCCAGTAGCTATAAACACTGTGTGTGTAAGAAAGGTATATACCAGAGGGGCCACATGCATAGCTTCAGGAATCACTGTAAAGAATGTCAGAAAAAAAACTTGAATAGTTTTATGCTTCAATTACATTTGACATACAATATTATATTAGTTTTAGGTGTACAACATAGTATAGACATTTATATAATTTATGAAGTGATCACCCTAATAAATCGAGTATGCATCTGACACCATACATAGTAATTACAATATTATTAACTATATTCCTTATGCTATACTTTACATCCCCATGACTATTTTGTAACTACCAATTGGTACTTCTTAATCCCTTCCCTTTTTTCACCAAAACCCCAACCCACCGTCCCTTCTGGCAACCATCAAAATGTTCTCTGTATCTATGAGCTTCTTTCTGCTTTGTTTGTTTATTTTGTTGTTTAAATTCCACATATAAGCGAAATCATATGGCATTTGTCTTTCTCTATCTGACTTAACTGCACTCATCACAATTCCCTAGAACAGGGGTCGGCAAACTGCGGCTCGCGAGCCACATGCGGCTCTTGGGGTACGTTCCATCTCAAAAGTTTGTTGACCCCTGGAAGAGACAATCCTGTCCCTCACAACAATTTAAAAATTATTTGAGAGCCATAAATATATTTTTACAAATAAGGCAAATTTAAAGTAATATTATAAATGAAACTATGATAGTTTTATTTTCATTTTCAGTTTTACGTCAGAGCCACATGTACATACCCAAAGAGCCACATGTGGCTCGCGAGCTGCAGTTTGCCGACCCCTGGCGGCTCTTCTGTCTCAAAAGTTTGCTGACCCCTGGTCTAGAATATAGAAAACATTGGAAGGCTTTAAGTTTAGAAATAAACTATCAAACTATATTTATGGCTTCACAAACTGGAAGATGTTCCCTCCACAATCTAACCCTGACATTTTTTATTCCCAACACTTGATTTTCACAACTAATGATTAAACGCTGTGGTCCAATTTATGGTTCAGGAACCATCTTCGAGACCAGTTCAATTCTGCTCAGGCTTGTATAACTGAACTCCCAGATCTGCCATCCTCTGTGCTTCTTTTCAGTGCTCAAACAATTGTGACATGTCAAAAATATTCGGTGCCTTTTAAAGATTTTTTTAAAAACTGTATTGGGGAACAGTGTGTTTCTCCAGGACCCATCAGCTTCAAGTCAAGTTGTTTTCAATCTAGTTGTGGAAGGCGCAGCCCACTGGCCCATGTGGGGATCGAACTGGCAACCATGGTGTTATGAGTCCGCCATCTAACCACATGAGCCTACTGGCCATCCTCTATGTCTTTATTTTTACAGAATATTATGTACAAAATATTATGACTTGAAAAATGACCAATGAATGTTAGAGTAAACCATATAAAACATAGAAACATGGAATAACTTAATCCTTTAAAAATATTGATCAAATCCCAGACTGTCTTTTTGAGCATTTCACAAAGTGGGAAAATATTTCCACACATTATGGAAATGTTACTGTTTTCCTCAGGGACCTGAGAATTAACATAATATACAGGTCAACTGTTTAGGGACACTGTTAGAGGGTGTATTTAACAATGATGGGACTGGTAATTCTATCAGAGTAAGAGAGAGACGCTGAACATTATATATTATCATGCATTGAAGGTGTGATTAGAGAATAATTGAAACTGTGCTACCCTGAGGTATGGTGTATCATAGCTTTTATTATACTCTATTAGCTAATCAGGTAATACACAAAATTTCCCTTCCCACACATATTTTTCTTCCTT
This sequence comes from Hipposideros armiger, assembly GCF_001890085.2. Classification (NCBI taxonomy): domain Eukaryota; kingdom Metazoa; phylum Chordata; class Mammalia; order Chiroptera; family Hipposideridae; genus Hipposideros; species Hipposideros armiger. The sequence continues at coordinate 756,182 of NW_017731600.1, read as the reverse complement.
ACCTCCTGCCTGCACTCTCCAAATTTGCACACCTCGATCTGTAGTTGTGTAACTTTGTCATCCTTCAAAAGGTAAATTTTTAAATTTTTAGTAGCTCCCCTGCATGCCACTTCAGAGCCTTTCACTGTTTCAAAGAAGCATACTGCTGAGAAACTTATGGAGAAATTCAATGTGCTGTGCTGACTTCTGGACTGTATTTATAGAACCTTTTTAATTTTAATTTTAATTTTATTTTAATTTTCTGTCATATTTACTTCTTGGTTATACCCAATAATATGCGTTAGGTCCCAATATTTGTACTGCATATCAAGTTTAGACTTTTTTTTTCTCCCTAGTAACACAGGACCCTAAGCCTGTCCTTTCAGAAGCCAATCCTTTTACAAGTATGTATATAAATTTAGAAAATATGTAGTGCAAAGAGCTGGAGAAGCCATGATATTTCTTTAACACCTGCTGCTTGCTCCCTTTTAGTTTTTATTCGATTTGGGGGGATTTAAGGACCTAAATTTTCAAAGAAATCCAAGTTAGAGCATATTTTGCCTTTCTCCAGAAGACATATTTTGAAATGTAAAATAATATAAAATAGGGAGCTAAGAATGGTAACTTTCTTTTGTTTCAAACACACACACATACACATATATGTAAACATATACATGTATGAAATATGTATAATTTATGTGTGCTAACCCAGCACTAGTTATTTCCAGTAGCATATTAAAGAGAGCAGTGAATTAGAAGTTAGAAGATATAAGTTCTAATCCCATTTCTGCCACGAATTAGATAGGAGAACTCGCACAAATCATGGACTTCTTTAGGTGTTGGGTCTCTTTGTTGTAACCTCAAGATGTTGAAAGAAGTAACTCTGAGTTGTTTGTACAGGTATATTGTGTGTGCTGCAGGCTCACCCTTGCCAGAGAAAACTAGATATTTTTAAAATTCACATTGATATTATTTGTTTACCTAGTTTTCTCCACATCCATGTATAGCCTAGCTCTGTAGCCATATCGTAAACATTGAAACCAGCAGTCACGATTTCACTTTTTGGCCTAGATTGCAGCTCATCTGTTCTATACAATAGAAGCTGAGTAAATATGTGCTGATGATTTTTACCAGCAGTCCTGTAGGAGTATTCCCCTTACCCCATTTACCCCATTCCATAGTATTTCCCTGGCTGCAGATATCCACAGCCCCATAGCAGTCATGCTGCACATTTGATGATGGTGGATAGTATTCTTTACTTTGGGAGTGTGTAATTCCCCTCAGGGGGATCATATGTTTATTAATGTGTCACAAGTTGCTGGCTTCCTGTTAGCTCTTCTTGGTAAATAGGACTGTAGTGTTCATTGGTTGCTGCTTTATTTTTAGCTTTTTTTTTTTTTTTTAATTTTTATTTATTGTTAGTTTCAGGTGTACAGAACAATGCAATAGTTACCCTTTTCACCCTCACAAAGTAACAACCCCCCACCCCCCATCCACTGCCCTCCCACCCCCATATCATGCTTTTAAAATCACCTCCTGATGAACAGAAACAGTAAACAAGTATTAAAACATCGAAAGTAATTTGGAAATAGTGCTATCCTGGGGAGTCTGGAATTCCAGACATTACCAGCCAGTTGGAAATCAGCAGTCACCTCACAGAGCTGGAAGATCAATGTGAGGAAAGTAACAAAACCTAAGTGTGCTCGTCTGGGGTCAGTTGCATTTATAGAAGAGCAGGAGGACATGGCTGGGGTGAGGAGTCCATAGTTGTCACCAACTTTACTCATTCTTTACACAGTCCCATATCCCAGATGAAAAAATTCAAAGACGTATCTCAATTCTTATGCTTCACACTAATTAAGCACAAAGAACTGAAGCCATCATCATGGTGATACTGTCTAGCTAATCTACCTTCTCAACAAACACTGTGTTTCCGTATTACAAAATGAAGACATAAAGGGAGTAGGGAAAGGGGGCGCAGTACTTCCAGTAAGTTCTAACATGGGTTGTGTGCTCACCAGAAGACTGGCAATGTTCTGAGCTCTTTATGTGTTCTAACACGTTCAATTTCCACAACCACCCATGGGGTCTTCAGTTGTATCTTCGTGTTGTATACATAAGGAAACAGAAGCCTAAGGAATCAAGTAATTTTCCTTCATTTCATAAAGAATGAGTGTTTGAGCTAGAATGTGAATCTCTGCGGTTGGGCTTGGGAGATCTTGCTCTTATAAGGCGGTGTGGTGTGTGGTAAAACCCACTAACAACTGTCATCAGTAGGAGAGGATTAATGTGACGAAAAAGAAAACCTAAGGCTCATGAATTTAAAAGATTAATGTGGAAGGTTCAAAATTAGAATTTACTGATTTACTTCTTAGAAAAGTCTGTTCTTTAAGAATTCTAACGTGTTGTACAAATGTCAGTATTATTCCAAAAACAATGTTTTCTTATGGCACATTTGAAGTGCGTCCTCAGATACTTAATAGCTTAACTTGTCTGAAAAAATTCTTTTCAAGTGAGTTTGGGAAGAGTGTGAGCTTGGGAAGAGCGTGCTCTGGTTTGTACTGGCGTGAAGTTAATAAATAATGCATGAGCAATATTGCTGGCAAACCCAAGGAGGATTTCTTTTCTACTTGGTTGTGAAGCTCAAACTAAAATCGAACACTCTTTTCTCTCAAAGCTGTTTCTTTTTCAGTATGTTCCATGCTGAAAGATTGACTCTACCTTTCATATACTTATCTGAGAAAAATTCTTCACTACCTTGGATGCCTCTCTCTTGCCTTTGCTCCTTCGCTGTCACATTGATTCTATATCTGAAATATATTTTGAACATGATCCCTCCTTTCTATCTCAACGAGCATTGCCTTTGTTGAAGCTGCCATTTTTTTTCCTGAATGAATGTGGTTGCTTTCTAATTTGTCTCACTGCACTTTGTTCTCCTTCCAATTCAATCCATTTTCCTCCCTACAATGAGAAAAATCTTTTCCAAATCTAAATGTCATTATTTCCCAACATAAAATCCAAACTCTTTGCCCTGGCGAACGTGACTTTCTGTCTGGCTCCCGCACACCTCGCCAGTCTCAGTTCCTGCCGTCCCTTTATAACTATTTTATAACCCAGCCACACCAAATTATTTGCTGTTCCTCAAACATGCCAAGTTTCATGCTTTTTTTTTTAAGATTTAATTGGCGAATTGGGGGGAGGGAACAGCGTTGGGGAATCGGGGAAGGGGGACAGACAAGTTGCTGTCCCTTTGCTCCTCAGCCCAGCCGTGGAGGACATCGCTTCACTGGCCCATGTTGGCATCATCACCGCGTTCTTCCCAGCTGAGGCAGATTGGTCGCCGGCCGCTGGATGGCCGCTCATGGTGGCTCTTGGCAGCTCACTCTAGCTGCCAACCACTCACGGTAGCTCAGGGCAGTTCACTGTGGCGGGGGCTGCAGCCTACGCTGTCACCAGCGATTCACAGCAGCCCAGCTCCAGTTGAGGTGCCGTTCACCATCTTAGCTGTAGAGAGCACAGTGTCACTGGCCCAACATGTGGGATCCAAACCAGGGCCCTGCTGCTCAGAGCTGGCTTCCCAAGCCAACTCTTAACCAACGCGCCACTTGGCCGGCCCTGTATCATGCTTTTAAGCCTTTGTGAGTACGAGTCCCCAAATAGCCTTTCTGAAAATTGCCAAATTCCTTTTTATTATTAATATTTTTATTATTATTAGTTTCAGGTATACAAAACAACATAGTGATTAGACATTTACACACCTCCCAACCATACTACTACCCCTCTGGCACCGTGCATAGCTTTTACAGTATCATTGACTCTATTCCCTATCCGGGTATCTCAGTTTATAAAGACTTCTTCTTGTTTCTTTCTTTGACACTACTGTGGTAGTACATAGCTCTTTGTAGGACTTATCATGTTGAATTTCAGCTTTTTACTTGTGTATCAATTCTGGACTCTGTCGGGCTGAGGGCAGGGATGTGTCTTAACTTTCTAGCAAATTCCCTGAACACATTCCCTTGGGACTTTCCTCAGGCTGATTGACTTTGTTTGTTGGTTAATAGCTTCACCTATTAAATATTTTAGATCTACCTGTAGACTACATATTATACAAAGCTAGAGAAATCTACATTCAATAATTCTAGATTCTAAATTTGTGGAAATTTTCTCTATTACCCAATATAAAAGTGAATAATTGCCTGTAAAATAAAACTGTGTTTTTCTCCTCTACTCTTAACACTTGTCACACAAGATATGTGGGATTTTTCCCACACCAAGCAATTCTGCAGCACCAGTTGGGTGTCCCACAATTCAATTCAGTTCTGACGCCATCTGCCTGGGATTTACATTACATCCCATAGGTTAAGGGCTCAGTTCCACAGACTGCCCCACCCTCCCTGACACACACACACACACACACACACACACAGACATTCAGATGCCAATGGCAATTCCAGGTTGTCACCTATGCTTCTGACTGACCAGCTATAAATATGGGGTTCCCTCACCTCCCTCCTGGGATTCAGTCATTTGCTAGAATAGCCCACAGAACTCAGGAAATCATTACTTGCTATTGCTAATTTATTACAAAGGACATTTCAAAGTATACCAATGAACAGCCAGACAGAAGAGATGTGTAGGGCAAAGTCTGGGAGAAGAAGCACAGAGTTTCCATGCCCTCTCTGGCGGTGCCACCTTCCCAGCACCTTCATATGTTCACCAACCCTGCAGATCATCAGGTCTTTTTGTTGAAGAGTTTTCTTGGAGCGTAATGTACCCTCTTCCCTGAAGGTCGGTTGGTGGGGCTGAACCTTTCAACCCTCTGACCCCTTGGTCTTTCTGGTGACCAGCCACTTTCTGAGGCTTCCCAGGGGCTCTACCCTAAGTCAGCTACTTTCCATAAACTCTGTTGTGATCAAAAGGAGACGCCTTATAAATAACAAAAGACACTCCTATCACTCAGGAAATTCTAAGAGTTTTAGGAGACCTGTGCCAGGAACCTGGGAGAAAGACCAAAGATATGTTTTATTATACCACAACTAGCTATTTTCTGGCCATTCTCATCATGTCATATTAGCATTTTTTAAAAAGCAAGCAAGACTCTACATCAAGTTGCTGCGGAGACATCAGAGCAACTTGGCTGAATAAGGAAAACTTGGGGGGCTGTGGCTCATGCACACCAATGCAGAGCAGAGCGGAACCAACATCACTGAGCACCTCTGACAGGCCAAACAGATTTTGATTTTGTATCACATTTAATGCTCACACAAGTGTTGTCCATGCACCCCACCTGAGAGGTCCAGAGGGGTGAAGTAAGTTGCCCAAAGTTGCAGAGACAGTCAGCAGTGAAGTTCAAATGCAGGACTTCCATGGTCAAATACGCAAATAAGCCACTGGGCACTTTCCAAATGAGAAGTTCTCTACGAAACCTGGAATCTGATGTTTTATTCCTCTGTATTCTCACTGCCTGGCACCATGCCTGACACATTATCCGTGTTCGCAGATAGCGAACAGAGATGGTGCAATTTATTAGAAAACTTCATTTGGTCCCAACACATTCGAAGAAATCTCTGCACATGATTTCTCATGTACCCCAAGTTATAAACCTGATTTAGGAACCAGCAAAGAGTAAAATGAGTCACTGATTTAATGAAACAATTCTGTAAAATCTATCAGATGGGGCTGCCCTTACATAGTACATTAGAATGTTTCTCCTGTCTGACAACCTGGACTGCAGGTCCCAACCCAAATGGATATGAGTCTGTAAAGATGGTGACTTTGCAATGCTTTTATCCAAGACTGTTTTCTGCCCAGACTCATTGATAACCCAGACTCATCGTCTTATCAAGACAGCCATAAGAATTGAGCAGCCCTATGCCTGTCCTTCTATTATGCTTAATAGGTCAGTTATATTTTTCTACTTCTCTGTTGCGTTTGCCAATTTTAACCAAAACCCAGGCTTCACATTTTCCTGGCCTGAGTTTTCCTTTATTCCTTTTACTTTTCTAGATACAAAAATCTTTGTTGAACATTTTTTCAAACCAAGCCTGTATATAATACAAAAAAATTTTCCAGCAAATGAGAAGTATACAAATGGTTTCACAGAACCAAGCATTGTTTAGCTAGGTAGCAAGAGACCCCTGTGGAATAAGCTACAATGCTGTAACATTAATTAATCAATAGAGTTTTTGCTCCTCTCCCCCCTCCCCCTAAAGTAAACACAGTGCCTCGGAAACACTTGCTTTTTGTTCACACTAGGCTACCATATTTATTCTGCTTCCTTTCAGAAACTCCACTTACTGTATGAAAGTATCCATCTCACTGACAGTGGGTGAAAATGACACTGGACTCTGCTACAATTCCAAGATGAAGTACTTTGATAAAGCTGAACTGAGCAAAAGCAAGGAAATTTCCTGCCGTGACATAGAAGATTTTTTACTACCAACCAGAGAACCTGAAATCCTATGGTATAAGGTATGGACTTTGAATGATTTTATTGCTTATACATAGATTAATGTATATCTTATTCTTGGAAAAGTCAGATAAAACATTTTACTGGGTGTGATACAGTTCAGCTCTGCCTTCCTAAAATATTACAGCAAGTTGTGCGGGTCATTTTAAGTTTTCAAACCAGTGGCTTTGATAAATGCTAGTTAATATTTGTATTGGTAGCCCATTGTAATAACCTTTGTGTTTGTATTTATATCTGGTTTATACCTACAGTGCCTTCAAGTCTATTACAATCTGCATTGAAAATTTCAGGAACTAAAACTAAAATTCATTTCAGAGCTCTTCATATAAACAGTCTAAAATGTCCCCAAACAAGGAGAGAAATGATTGATTTGCTTTTCTGGTAAAATAACACTGGTTTTATTGAAATGTTCTGTTTAATGGAAGTATCTTTGTGCATATGCTAACCCTTTTCATATAAAAGCATACATATTTTAAAAAATAACATCTGATGAAAATTTATATTATAAAAATAGTATTAGATTAACATTTTCCAAAAATCAAAGGAACTGTAGACGTAAGCAGAATAATCCAATCTACCGTTGCTGTCATGTCATTGACTTTCACTGAATTTCAAGATTTGAACGTAGCCTTCCACTTATTTATAACATAAATGATATTTTCATTATTGAACGTACTCAAGGAAATACCTTATAGAGGCTGTACACATTTGTCTGGACTATTTGTCTGGAATATTCCTAGTGTAAAATTTGCTTTGTCCAACTCACTGGAGGTAGGAATTTAGGAAGCTGGACCTCTTAGTAACTAGATTCACTAATGTCAGTATACAGAATGTGAACCCTCATAACTGATTGCCCATGAATTCAAAACTTGTTGGAAATGAAACAAGAAACAAATCTTGAATAATTTTTTAAAGGATCTTGCCAAAATTAGCAATGCCCTTCTCTGAGTAAGGCTTAATTTTGATTCTTCATGATAAGTAATGGAGGATTCAGAACAGCAAGGTCCCTGTTGAAATAGTTTTCTACTTTCCCTTGAATTTCTACCTTGGAAAATGTCAAACAGCCCTCCAATATTAGCCTCCCTGATTCCTGTTCCAGTACAGATGAATTTTTTTCCCTTTTTAAGTTGGAGGACTACTTCTCATCCTGATTCTCTGTAATTTGCTTACTTTCCACACGCAGATTCTGAGCAAGTCCTGATGATGGCTTCAAAAGGGAGAGGTATTTGGGAAGTTTGACCCAAGGTCTCCAAGAACAAATATTTTTCTAGTACTCATATGTGTACATTCAGCTGCTAGATATGTGATTCTTTGTTGTTTGCTAATAATTTGATCTTAAGAGTCACATGCCTTTTCTCACTTTTAGCAAACTGTGTCTCAAAATGTACTGAAAGCTTAGAAACTATGCATGCACATACACACACTCAATTTTTAGACTAGCTGCCCTCACATTGGTTTTTTAGTCATGTTTTCACTATCACCCCAATCACTGTGATCTTAAGCTATAGAGACCATAACTAGTGAAGTGATGAATGGAGATAAGGTATATGTAGAATTTAAAAGTCTTGTAACAATTCATATTATTTTTCCATAGTCAAGAGAATATATATTCCATACATTCAGTGTATAAGTTATGCAGTTATCACAGTATGTGCAACTAATATGGGGGTATAAAATGTATATTTTGGTCTGAAATAACTGAATAATTATCCCTGAATTATACAAAGGCATTGGCACACCTAATAAAAATAATGGTCTGTAAAGATTTGACTTGGCAAATTTTTTTATAGAAATAATATTACCACTGAATAGTGTCAAAGTGTTTAAAACTGTTTTATCCTCATTCCATTGATTTCAAATCTGGCTGGAGGAAATAGACTTCTTTTTGACAAAAACAGAAATCTCCTGAGCAAATGTCATTATAATCCAAAGCTTAATTCAGAGACCATAATTTGGTAGCCTCATCAACAATGAAAATAGATATTTATGAAAGTATAAAGACCTTTCATATAAATATTGGCCCTTTCTTTCATCGATTATAAAATGTACGTGCTCTGAGGAGATTTAACTATTTCTAAATGAAACATGAAAATATTTAAAATATTGAAATAGAAGCATTTTCCTCTGTAGAATTACTTTTACTACTATCTACTGAATTTACTCATTTTGTATTTTATGTTATCAGTATCAAGATGGTTAATTTCATAATCATCAAATGTGGAGTATTTGCTTTTAAAAATGTCAGGACTAATCATAACAAATGTCCCTTTTCACATATCTAATAAATTAATACATATCTGATTCAGAGACACTAATCTTAGAAGTTAATAAAGTAACTCTTTCTAAAAATACTTTTTTAAAATTGAGGTACCTGATTTTCCAAAGATGTGGAGAAGATGTGAACATCTTTAACATGAATCCCAAACTATTTATTTTAGCCCTTTAAAATTTTAACTTAAGAAGCTTTTAGTTTAGTTATTCTGAGTACTTTATTTTTCAGTTCAGTCTATATAAATAACATATAAATATAAGTACTATATAAACAATATGTAGTCCTTATAAAATGTATAAATACTGTATGCACTACAAAAATGCATGTTCTTCATGTAGGAATGTAGGACAAAAACATGGAGACCAAGTATTGTATTCAAAAGAGATACCCTGCTTATAAGAGAAGTCAGAGAAGATGACATTGGAAATTATACGTGTGAGTTAAAATATGGAGGCTTTGTTGTGAGAAGAACCACGGAATTAACTGTTACAGGTAAGAAGAGTCTTTGGTATTTCATTTGCAAGTAATGAAACTACCATTTTAAGTTTAATTTTTGTGCCCCATGTTGATATTTTCAAACCTGTGCAATGAAAGAAGTACTTAACAAAATGCTAAGTGGATTCCTATAGGTGAAATGTATTCCTCCTTGCTTTGAAAATCATCTTGTACTTAAATGCATTTGAAAGGTTAAAGAAAATATGCTTACGGAATTATAGAAATGTTAGAGTTCGAAAGTACTTGAAATAATGAGTTTACAATTTCAGAAAATGATGCTTATACGATATTTTGTAGTGGTATCATTTTCAGAAACATTTTCTAGAGGGTTGGAATGGAATATATGAAATCTATCTTTGTCTTTTTGTCTTGCTCCAAATTAGAAAAATTACTTTTTTATTCGTTCATCACTCTATGAGTCTCACATATGTGTTCTCATGAACTTGAAAATAACATAATTTCAGGGGCAGTAATTGAATAATTCTGTGACGTGTGCATGGAGTCTTTCCCATAAGTGCTTGCGGAGGTAGAAGGGCGCTAGAACAACTCACTAGTCACGTGACCTTGTTTGGATCACCACAAGCTTCTGAATATCAGTTTCCTTATGTATTAAATGACAATGATAAAATTTGCCAAATTTGGGGGGGTGGGTTGCAAGGATCAAATGAGGTAAGGTAATATATATGAAATCAATTTGCAAAATACAGAATTATATCCAAATGTGCATCATTTTTGTTATTTTTGTGTCACATGGAATATTGTGTTCATACCCTTTTTTACTTTATAGTGTACTTCTCTCAAAGTGCTTCTAAGGTAAAAAGGGAGGAGGAAACAAGAGCAATATTGGGAAATTAAATACATTATTGTCATCTTATTGAGAGAGATTCTTCTTGGTGACATTTTTGTACAGTCGTATTTATGAAACATATTGGATCGTCGGGCAAGTCATGACGCATTTTTGCATTGAGAAACATAGAAAAATACGTCATGACTTTCCCGACGACCCAATATATTAAAAAGTATAAAAAGGATATCAAATATTTTAAAGAGATTTTTATTTGTTCAATGATTCATGTAAGATAGTTTTTCTGCATATGAAAAGTGTTTTGTGATAGTCACTTTCATCTTACAATAATCTTTTAAATCTTGAATTATGTATTTTGACTTTAAAACTAAATCCAATTTCATGAAATTTATTTGGTGAATAGTAATTATTGTGATCGAAAGACAATTGAGTTAAATAAATAAAATACTCTTTGGTGTAATGCCTTTGAAAAATATTAGACCTGGTAAATAACTGGCACTTGAAGATATGACATACTTGAATAGTAAACACATATTCAGTCTTGTATTATGGGCCTATGGTATGCATGTGTATAATTTACACAAAATTGGTTATCAGTTTTGCTGTGTGTAATAGGTCTCTGTATAGAAAATTAAAATTAACACTTTGTCACTTTACCTCCCTGTCTATTTAATGGAAAAGTGAAAAATGTGACTTTCTATAGATGGGTTTTCTTTTAGATATTGACTTCTTTATTAATTTTTTTCTCAGTCTATATAAAGTAGCTTTTCCAAGGAGTAGGTACTGAGATAAAGGAATTTAAAAATATAATGAAAAACTATATTCTGAAATGAAAATAGAATGTACCTTTGTCTTAACTCTTTGGAGTGTTGAACTGACCCTTGGTAAGCACATCTTTCCCCTTACTAGAAATACTAGGTAGGATACTAAATAACTATCTAGTAAGAGGAGATTGGAAAACGATCTCATGGAGACTGGAAACTGGGTCCCAAATTGTAAAACAACTTATATGAGGCTATTTTGTATAACCAACAATAGAATTGTTTTCTCCTAAATGCTACCCAGGGCCACTATATTTTTCTAACTTAATTCCTCCAAAAATATCTCCTTTTCTTTATATGAAAAGAAGGAATAACTATTTCTTGATATCCAAGAGGAAGTTAGTAAAAATTTTCACTCAACTGATTATCATGAATACCTCTAACTTAAATAGCCTTACCTGTGACACTGATTTGGGCAAATAAGTAATAAAGCCAAGTTTGACGATATATGAAATTTGGGGTGAGTGGGAAAGCTGAATTCCCTAGAATTGCAAATAGTTTGTATTAAAACGCATTATAGGTATTAATAAGTCAATTGATAAGATATATTTATGCGTAACATTGCTTTAAACGGTGTGACACTATAGCACATTTACTTTACCTATGGCCAAATTCAAGCACAATTCTTAGAACCCAAATTATATCTCTCAGTAAAGCAACAAAGGTAGGCAGTTCTCTGGATGATAATTAATCACTTATCATCATGTTTTATATCTTGGTTTTCTATACACTGTGATCATACTTTGTTTAATATAAACATTATGCAAAGCATGATTATCATTTACTTCTAGTGGCTCTGCCATAGCTCATCATAAATATTTCAAAGTGCGTTAGAATGTTTCTTTAAAATAAATAAGAAAGAATCCTACATGTGAAAAGAAAAGGATATTTCAGGATAAAGTGGCTAAATGTGGTGAGCTTTTCTGGGAGATCCTTCACTTATGAAAAGCGCATGCATCTACTTAGGTAAAGTAATGGTTCAGGAAAACAGTGAAATAAATAATAAACCTGCCCAGCACTTTGGGGATACTTTAAACATTTTAAAAAAATTTTAAGCACTTAAGGTGCTTTAGCCTTGTCTCCAACCTCTACCCTGTTCTGTTAGCCTCAGCCACACTGAAGTTTGTACCGTTCTGCTCCAGATATTCTTCCACTGAGGCCTTACTCATGGCTGTGCCCCCCTGCAATGCTTTTCCTTCCGCGTTGTCACAGGGCTGCTGCTTACTCTTTCTTCACGGTATCGCTACAATATTCCCCTTGTTTTGAGGCCTGTAGCTCTTCATGCCTTCACAGTACTTTTAGAATCCCTATTGTAGCACTGACCACATTTACCTTCTAACTATTTTCTGACACACCTGTTTTTCCACATGAACATGAGCTACTCAGAGTCAAGGGCAATATCTTTTTTTTCTTTAAAGAAATCATTGTATTTTAGAACAGTTGTATATTTATCGAAAAAATCATAAAGGTAGTAGACAGAGATTCTATATACCCCAAAGCCTGTTTCCCCTATTATTATTAACCTCTAACATTAGTATGGTCCATTTGTTACAATTCATGAACTAATACTGATACATTATTAACCAAAGCCCATACTTTATTCAGATATCCTTAGCTCTTACCTACTGTCCCCTTTTTGTTTCAGGAGCCCACCCAGGATAGGGTATTACATTTAGTTGCCATGTGTCCTTAGCTCATTTTGGCTATGACTGTTTAACTTTCCTTGTTTTTGTTGTTCTTGACCAATTAAGGAGTACTGGCTATGTAGTTTGTAGAATATCCTGCAATTGTGATTTCTTTGATGTTTTTCTCACGATTAAATTTTGGTTGTATATTCTTGGAAGACCCACAGAGGTAAAATCACAACATATTGTACTATCAGCATGACGTATCCCTGTTGATTTTGGCCTTCATCACCTGAGGTAGTGTTTGTCAGGCTTCACCACTGTGAAGTTACTTTTTTTTCTCCGATTTCCATACTGTAGTCTTTGGAAGGAAGAAATTATCTGCAGTCCACACTTAAGGAGTGAGGAGTTATGCCTTCACTTCTTTGAAGGCAGAGTATCTACTTGAATTATTTAGAATTTTTCTGCATAGGACATATATCTATTTTCTCATCTTTGTCTATTTATTCAATCATTTAGCTATATCAGTATGGACTCACATATTTATTTTATACTTTGGTATATAATCCAGTGTCACCTTATTTATTTTGTTGCTCAAATTGTACTAGCTCTGGCCCTTACGTCTTTTAGTTGATTTCTTTGTCCTTTTGACATACGCCCCCATCATTTGTGTGCGTGTGTGTGTGTGTGCGCGCGCGCGTGTAGGCGCATATCTTTATTTCTGGGCTGCACAACATGCTCCAGGATCACCGTTTGTATTTCCTGTCCCTGCCCTAGATCAGCTATTTCTTCCAAAGAACTCTCTCTTTTTTTTTTTAATTGGAGAATAGTGCTAGAAACTAAGATCTGGGCATTGGGAATACTCATTGCTACTAAGGCACAGTTGCTTCTAAGACCTCTCTCAGTTGATAGGGCAAGAACTATATGTGTATACTAGCCCAGATATATACATATATCTATAAATATGTGTATCTATAACCATCTGTGTCTACCTTAAGCTAAACATAAGTTCATACTGATGTCTCCAACTTTAATCCATTACCACAGGCATTATTCTAGCCTCTTCCCCTTACTTATCTGTAACCTCCCTTTCCAATAGGGAGAAACTTGGTTCCCAGCATCTGCCAAACATTTACTTAATTGTTCACTTTCAATACAGATGAATAATGAGCTCAGAATTGTTAAGCAGTACTCCTGTGAAAAACAACCTTATCAACTAGAGTACAGTCCTAATATACAGATTCTTTTGCCTTTTGTCTTACAGACTCCACTCATTTCCAGACTTACTTAGGTTAGCCCCTTTTCCCCCAACCCCCTTCAGTAAAGTTGTCTCACACATTTGTAAGACAGTCAGGTTGTTCTATCACACTGTGCATTCCACCCTGGGATCTTCTAGTCTCCTAAATGATATCTTTAAAAAATTGTATATATGAACCCTTTCACTGTGTTAATTGATTTCAACTTTTTTCAAAATGTGTCAAAAATCCACCAAAAAAGTTGACATTTTGACTATTTTATGCATTTAATAACATTTTGAGCTGCTTTGTACATAAATGACATTATTTTTATTTTAAACCTTTGTTATATGGTCATAAATTTACCATTATATTAAATTTTAGCAAAAAATACTCAAAATATACTAAGTGGCATCAATTAGATTTAAGTATAGATAAACTAGAATTTAATGGCATTGATGACATAAGAAATTTATTGCAAAATGTGCACAATATGGCATACAAAACATGTTTGTTGTTGATAGTACAAGCCACAGGACAGCCTATCTGAACATCACAGCAGAAGATTTAAGGTTTGTAGAGGAGAAAAAGTAGTTCTCTGCCCTTCTGAGTTCTTGGATGAGACCCCCTGTAATAAAATAAATATTACCAAGAGAAAAACAAACAGAAGTTTATTAACATGTATGCCTCAAATATATATATGGAAGAGACACAGTAAACTGAGTGCCCCTTTGAGTTGGCCCAAGCCACCACCTTACATATTATCTTCCACTAAATACAAAAGAAAGATGGCTTTGGGTCATGGGCATGCCCCAACATGATGGAGTAGGAGGGAATTAGTACTCCAAAAGAAATTTGAGGTGCCAAAAGAAGTTATCAAAAAAATTCTAGGGAATGTAAACAGCAGATGTCCACTATTTCTAAACATTATAGCTTCTTAGAATTTATAAAATGTAATTTGATATTCATAAAATTCCATTGTGAGTAGTATAACAAATGTCTGTACTCCAATAATGCTGAATGAAAAGGTGAAAATATTTAAGTTTGTATTGATATAAATTGCCATATCCTAGGACTCCTTATATTAAACTCTAACTCATACCATGATTATAGCTTTAAACCTAAACCTCTGCCAAATTATCTGTGGGAATGTAGGCATAAGGAAAACTTCATGTCCAGAGGTGGTCCATAAGAGACCTAGTAAATCCAAAATAAATAAACCATCTTGGCTTTTCTCACAAAATGAGCTATTTAGACAAAAATATAAGTATTAGTCATGGTACCTATTTTTGGACTTGTTAGCTATAAGAAAAAAATGCACACTATATAGATCTTTTCAAAAGTATTAATTAAATTATGTAGGATTCATTTTTATCTGTTTAGTGTTTATTTTTCCTTCTAGCCAAAATATGTTTATAATTTTCAAACAAAAGCTTCAAAACAAAATAGCAGCCATATTTCCATCATAAAATTGTGAAATGAGTCAGACTAGTTGAAATGCCATTTAATTTCTAAAGCTAGATCATAGAGTAAAGTAATGGTAAGGAAATGGATGTGAAAAAGTTTCATCAGGAGAAAAGAAAACCCAATAAAATCTAAGAGTTGGCAAGAACAGTGAGGAAAGGAAAACTGACTTGAAAAAGGCAAAAAGAAGGAGGTGGTTGCTACAAGGATACGATGGGTTTAGTAGCATTTTTATATTTGGGCTAACATTTTTATCAGTTAATGTAGCAATATATTTAAACTACTTTCCAATCAACCGGAGGCAGAATTGATGCTCTCAAAAGGTACATCTTCCTCCTCTTTTTATGGATGAGGAAGCCGAAGCAAAGAAAGGTTAAGTGGCTTTATCAAGGTCACAAAGCATCATGGTGACAAATTTAGGAATAAAATTTAATTTCCTGAGCTTCAGTTTATGATTTATTCCACTGGATAATTAATAGGAAGGCATTGTGCTTTTCATATTAGCTCAGTTGATCACTATGAAAGATTTATCTTTTAAATTCAACTGAAACACATTTTTCTGTGAGACCTTTAATTCTTTTGCCACTGATGTAATTAAATGGTGTTTGTGGTCTAGCTTGGAGGTAGAGTGATTACTTTTATTTATTTTTTTCTCGATTTCTTTGAAAAATTGTACCTTTTCTCTCCCCCTTAAAAGCTATTTTTGTTAACTCATTTCAGAGACTGGCATGTGCTTCACTGACTGTAGCTTAACAAGAATTGATGAAATTGATAATAGGCACATATCTTTCCTGACTTGACTGTGTGTATTTAGTAATGTGCTAGAATAAATGTCTACAACAACCCTCACATATATGATATTTTTATAAAACGGAACATATTACAATCTTAGCTGTTATTGTAAGTAAACATCTGCCATATTTTGCAACTCAGAGATCATTTAGATGAATTCAATGTTCTTGAATTAAAAGAGATTAAATACAGTGAAATTGATCAATACAGTGAAACTGAGGTTAATCAATTTGGCCATCTAATCTTGATTTGGAGTTCAGTCCCTAGAGCAAAAGACCTTTCTTAGGAGTAATTTCTAATGATGACTCCCTTGACACTAAGTACTTTAATTTATTGTTTAATCTCTCAATATATTGAATGAGCTGTCCAAATGTATTAATCAAGCAAACATTTAATGTCAAGGTGTGACAACTTGGAATAAAAAGCATGATGTTTTTACTCTTAAGGAGATAACATACATTTTAGAATATATCACTAGGAAGGTTGATATGTATTATTTCTGTCCACGGGGGGGAAAAGGCATTATTCATTTAGATGATTTCCATCAATATAGGCAATAATAAGTATTAGTAATTAGAATAGTTAATACTTACTATTTACTGTGTGCCATGATCTGTTCTAAGTTCTTATTTACAATGTATGACTCATCTATTCCACATAACCTCAATTTACTCAACCTTTAAAACTTTTCATGTGCTTCCTACGTACCTGGTATTCTATATTTTTAAAATTGCACTTAAATAACACACTTTTTTCATTGCCCACTTTACACAATTCTTTGAATTTAAAAAACAATGGTTATCCACCACTTCAAACACCTAGAAATGCTGGATAAAATAGAATGGGCCTTCTAAATGATTAGCTAAGCTTTCAAGAAATTTTTTAAAAAATCTCAGGGGCCAAAAGGAAAGAAGACACCTGAAAAGCACAGCAGTTAAACAATCTGACTCTGAGGCCACCATGCGGGTGGAGGGTAACACTGGGAGTGGCACAGAGGAGTGTTAGGATTGTCATTATCAGCCACCAAGGCCTTGGGTTTCGTTGGTTACATGGGGAGGTGAGACTACGACTTGGACCCTCCAAGATTAGGGAGTTGGAAATGAAGTTCCCATATAAACCTCATATTCTAAAAGGGCTGCCATGAAAGTGAAAAGGAAAAAATGGAACCACTGGTCCAGGAAGAAGACAAACCAGTTTGTCTGCCCTGGTATCTGCTCTTCATTTATTTAAAACAAAAGGAAAGTATCTTATTAATCCATAGACTTGTGGGTTTGGGTGTTTGTATTTACACTGCCCGTGTGGCCTGAAAGCCCCTAAATCAAAAAATTAACACACAAATGGTGCCAGGGGAGTAATTTAAGGAGCAGTATAAAGCAAAACTTCTAGACGGACATAACCTCAACACATACTGCACAGGATTCCCAAAGACGAAACCCTACTGAAGATTGAAAGACAAAAAAGGATATAATTTGCCACAAAAAGGTGTCTTAGGACAAAATACAAAGTAGACTAGGACCCCGTTTTATAAGATTTAAAGATTGTTTTGATGGTGAGATACACCACTCTGACACTGGGATAGAGGAAAGGCAGAACTCTTGTTTTTTATTTTCAAAGTTTATTGGGGTGACAATGGTTGGTCAAGTTACATAGGTGTCAGGTGTACAATTCTGTAGTACATCATCTGTAGATCACATTGTGTGTTCACCACCCAGAGTCAGTTCTCCTTCCATCACCATGTATTTGATCTCTTTTACCCTCATCTACCACCCCTCCCCCCTTACCCTTTGATAACCACTAAACTACTGTCTGTGTCTATGAGTTTTTGTTTCTTTCTTTCTTTGTCTTGTTCCTTTGTTGTTTTCAGTATTATATCCCACATATCAGTGAAATCATATGGTTTCACTGATTATTACGTACAGATCCAACAGAGAGAAGGTTTCCAGGCAGAGGCACACAGGGAGTTTTACCCCTGGACAGGGTAATAGCAAGCTGGCGCTGGATGGACCAGCTTATAGGTGGCAAGTGAGGTGAGGCTAACCAGGTTTTGTGGGCTCCCTGTTGACTGGCTAAATTGGAATTACTTCATGGGCTCAAGGGCACAGGCAGTGCCCTTAGTGCCTCCGGCCTGGCTTCTAGGGCAATTAGGGCTGGTGCATGGTGGCCCCTGAGTGTGAGAGCCCCAAAAGAGAAGTGGTTGGGGTGTGTTAATTGGTTAATCAAGAAGGGGAACTTAGTGGCCTCCACGCAGGACCTCAACTGGGCCTGGGTCAAGATAGCATTTTAAAAACAAAACAAAACTATATTACACCCCTAAGAATGTCAGGCACTACACTCCATAGATCCAGGCTATAAATTAGCTATGCTTAAAATGAGTAGTGATATTTTTTTCAAATCTAGAAGAATGCTGCTATTTTGGGTGCTGAGTGAGAGCTTCATATTAAGAAGAGCACTAGGTCAGCAGTGCTCCCTACCTCAGACCTGTATGCCTTTTGATCTGATTAAATTTTCTGGCTTCCCTTTTGGTGTTACATTGTTGCCTGACAGTTCATCACAAGAGCTAGCCTTTCATTTTTTGCTGCTTTTGTCAGCGGTGGATTTCAGGCATACTTAGAGTGTTTTCATTAGGGTAACCCTACCAGTGCAATCCCATGCGCTACTTGCCTCTTAGAAATGATCCAGTCGTCCCTCTTGCCTGACTAGGGGTTGGAGCTGTATTGCTTCTAGCCTTACAGGCCACTAACAGAACTCAGACCTCCCTCATTGTTAGAAAAACAGCTACTTTTTCTTTGACTGCTAACTACATAGCAGGCAGTGTACAAAATGATTTATAGGCATTATTATCTACATTTTACCAAAGAGGAAATTCAAAGTACATTGTGGGCCTGAATTTGTAATTTTACATACAAATCGTCATCATCATTTCTAATGAAGTTCCATTCTTTTACTTGCACTTGGCTGCTTCCGATGTTTTTTTTTTAATTAAAATTTATTGGGGTGACAGTGGTTACTAAAATTACATAGGTTTCAAGTGTACCATTTGCTTCTGATGTTTTTACGCTCATGTCAACAAATTCAATTGTGAGAATGGGAGAACAGTCCAGTAAATACTCTTTGATAGAATGATTAGTTTAGCTAATTAGAGAAATAGATGAACATCTGGAACTGTGCTGTCCAAAACAGTAGACATTAGCAGCATGTACCTAGTGAGCGCTTGAAATGTGACTAGACTGGAGTGTAATGTGCTGTAAGTGTAAAATACTCACTAGATTTCAAAGATTTAGTATGACAAAATAATGCACAGTATCACATTTGTAAATTTTTTTTTAAAGATTTTTATTGGGGAATTGGGGGGATGGGAACAGTGCTGGGGAATTATGGGAAGGGGAGCAGACAAGTTGCTGTCATTTTGTTCTTCAGTCTAGTTGTGGAGGATGTTGCTTCACTGGCCCAAGTTGGCACCATCATTGCGCTCTTCCCAGGTGAGGCACATCGGTCGCCGGCTCCTGGACGGCTGCTCACTGCGGCTGCTGGCCACTCACACTGGCCGCTGGCTACACACAGTGGCCCATGGCAACCCACTGCCACAGGGGCTGCAGCCTACGCTGTCGCCCGGGACTCATGGCAGCCCAGCTCCAGGTTGAGCTGTTGTTCAGCATCTTAGCCGTGGAGTACAGTGTCACTGGCCCTCATATGTGGGATCCGAACTGGGGCCCTGTGGCATCCCAAGCCAGTTCTTAACCATCGCGCCACTCGGCTGGCCCACATTTGTAATTTTTATATTGATTGCATGTTGAAGTGATAATACTTCGTTAAATAAAATATGTTACTAATTTTTCTATTTCTTTTCACTTTTTAAAATGTGGCTACTAGAAAACTCTAAATTTTATATGTGACATACCCCATAGTTCCTTTTTTTCAAGGCAGAAAATATATTTCTTTTATTTTTAATTTAAATTTTTTATTAGTTTCAGGTGTACAAAACAATGTAATAGCTAGACATATATTTCCCTTTTAATATTTATTTAGTTTTAATCAGTAATTATAAATTAATTTTTTATGTTTCAATTACAGTTGACATTCAATATTATTTTATATTAATTTCAGGTGTACAGCACAGTGGTTAGACATTTATATAATTTATCCAGTGATCTCCTTGATAGGACTAGTACTCACCCGGCAACATACATAGTTATTACAATACTTTTGACTATATTCTCTATGTCACTATACATTTTTATTGAACAGCACTGCTCCAGAAAGTGAATGGAATCCCAGTCATGAGAAATGCAAAGGAAAGGAAGCCTCAGGAATGTTAATATTCATAATCTTAACCCAGTCTTTCAAATGACACTGATTATCATCAATAGAAACCATTGATTAACACTCATTGATCACTAAGTAATGGTTTATATATGTGGAGAAATCTCAAGAAAATATTATTTCTATCCAGTGAAGTTCACTGTCTATAAGCGGTGTAAATTCTGAATACTTGCATCTCTGCTTTTGGTTTGATTGTGTGTGTGTGTGTGTGTGTGTGTGTGTGTGTGTGTGTGTGTGTAAAACATATTAACATATTAACTTCATTTTCTTTTTACAAACGTTTCTTATTTGTGGGTCACGTTTCAAAAACCCATTTGACTATGTATTATTCCACTTATATGAGGTAAGTAGAATACACAACTTTATAGAGACAGAAAGTAGAATAGAGGTTACTGCAGCCAGGGAGGTAAAATGGGGAGTTATTGTTTAATGGGTGCAGAGTTTCAGCTTGGGATGATGAAAAAATTATGAAAATGGATAGTAGTGATGGTTGCATAACACTGTGCAAGTACTAAATGCCACCAAGCTGTACACTTAAAAATGGTTAAAATGGAAAATTTTAGGTCATGTATAGTTTACCACCAAAAAGGTGCATTTTTAAATAAATGGCTGTTCTTAACAGTTTGGAGTCCTTTTTTTTCATAATTATCACAGCAAAGATTTTTTTCAAGCATCACTTCCCTACTTCATATTGGCTTTGCAGTTTGACAGGCATTGATTTTTCCCATAAAACTTATGAAACTGAAGCCATTATGTTGGCATTTTATATTAACTGCTTTTAGTGTTGACATCAGCAAAATTGACTGAGAACTCAACATGGCACCTGTGTTAGTACAGAAGCTCTGGAGTGAAAGGTTTAGTAGGACAAGCCAAAGAAACCCCTACTGCCCAACATTCTTCATGCTGTCAGTCTCATCAAATCAGAGATTAAAAATGAACTCTAGGATCATGCCATTCCTGGTGAGGATAGAAGACTACACATCTAAAAGTAAAACTTTTTTTTTAAGATTTTTTTATTGGGGAATTGGAGAAGGGGAACAGACAAGTTGCTGTCCTTTTGATCTTCAGTCTAGTTGTGGAGGACGTCGCTTCACTGGCCCATGTTGGTATTATCACTGTGCTCTTCCTGGCTGAGGCAGATCGGTCTCCGGCCATTGGACACCGCTCATGGCGGCTCAAGGCAGCTCACACTGGCTGCCAGCCGCTCACACTGGCTGCTGGCCACTCATGGTAGCTTATGGCAGCCCAGTGCAGCCCCACTGCAGCCTATGCCGTCGCGGGCCACTCACGGCAGCCGACCTCCAGATCGAGCTGTTGTTCACTATCTTAGCTGTAGAGGGCACAGCGTCACTGGCCCTCATGTGGAATCCAAACCGGCGGCACTGTTGCTCAGAGCTGGCGTCCCAAGCCAGATCTTAACCAACGCTTCACTCGGCCGGCCCTAAAAGTAAAACTTTTAAGCATTAGATATAACATAAAAGGACCTAGAACCTTGAAGAAAGATTCCAACTGATATTATGGCAATGAAGTCTCTGAGCACCATGAATAAAGATGGCTGCAACCTCAATGTTAAACTG
The DNA here is from genome assembly GCF_001890085.2 of Hipposideros armiger. NCBI lineage: Eukaryota > Metazoa > Chordata > Mammalia > Chiroptera > Hipposideridae > Hipposideros > Hipposideros armiger. The sequence continues at coordinate 734,328 of NW_017731600.1, read as the reverse complement.
CATTTAGTACTTTGCTTCATGCAAACTCTTTAAAATATGAAGACAAATAGTACATAATGTCAACACTAAAACCTGTGATAACTTATGTGATATTGCATGAGATAAATTTCTTGATGGGTCAGTAAATTAATTAGATGTTTTAGTGGGATAATAATACCTATATCTTCATATACACATATGTGTATATAACATACAGAGGGTGCCAAAAACATACATATTTTAAGTAAAGGAAAAACATGTATTAAAATTGTAATAGTCAATATATACCGATAACAAAAGATGAATATAAGTCATGTGTATACATTTTTTGACACCCCCGATATATATTTTCCTTTAAGTTAGATCATCATCAAACCTGTTTTATATATCCTTCTTGTATTCCTAATATTAATTTGGTGTTGCAACTTAGGAAATTCATTAGTTGGTATAAATAAAACCAAGTTGATTTGTTTAAGCAGTAGCTTCCTACTGGACTAAATGATATTATATCATCCCAATATTAGTTTGAATAAATTCCTATTATCTTATTTTTTTCAAAAGGAACAATAATACATAGAATCTACAATTGAATCATTGCAAAAGCAATATGATCATGCTGCTACTTCACTAAGAGGAGGTTTTGTTAATAAACTGAACTCTGTCAGCTTACTGTGTACAGGACTAAGGAAAAAATTAAAACCAGAAGCCAATTGTGGGAAACTGTTGAAAAAGCACAGCAATGACTAAACACAGAGAAAATACAAAAGATTAAAGGGACTGAGACTATTATTATTTTTGAATTTCAAAATACTGTGATGTGATATAGTAAGATGTAAGAATTGGGAGAGTGCAGATTAATAAAGAGCAACTATTCATGAATTTATTAAAAATAAAATAAGTAATAGGTTTCCTCACGATTTAGAGCTTTAATTGTCTAGTGTGTACATGGCAGTATGTTTGCTTTCTCTAGATCTCATCTTTCCTTTTCAAGTGAGGAGATTAAATTTATAGCTCTGTGAGTTTAGCATTTGACAATGGCTCCTGAAAAACTCATTGCTCACTACTGGGGGAGATTTCTGGTCCTGTCTTCTTTGGAGATTTTAAAAATATGATAGATTCCCATGTAAGGTAGGTTTAGGCAAAGACAAGCTAGAGGAACGTCACTGAGACTAGTGATTTCACATTATGTTAATTTTTATTGCACATCTATTTCAAAGATATATTTATTAAATTTATTGGGGTGAAACTGGTTAGTAAAATTACATAGGTTTCAAGTGTCCGTTTCTCTCATACATCATCTATATTTCACATTGTGTGCTCACCACCCAGTCAGTTCTCCTTCCATTATGTAATTATTAAACTGTCATAGCAAAACCTAATGTTTTTTAAACTATATCTTTGATCACCATATATATTCAAAGATACTTTGTAGTTTAAAAAAACAGGAAGCAATTAAGAAAATCAAAACATTAGGTTTGCTATGACAGTTTAATAATTACAAAATAAGATTTTAAATAATGAATGTTATTTTCAAAAGGTTTTAACTATTTGAAAGAGTTTTTATTATTTTTACACTCTGAAAAGTTTCACTAAATATATTCCAGGCTTTTTACTTGTTTTTCCTACAACATTGAAAACTCTTTCTTGATCATAGAATCAAGAGGTAACTCTTAACTTGCAATGGATGTGGATATTGCATAATGTGTATTTATAAGAATTTTTATTTTTAAAATTTTTTCTTTTAAAAACTTAATTAAAATACAGCTGACACACAATATTATACTAGTTTCAAGTGTATACCGTAGTTATTCAACATTTATATACCTAAAGTGATCACCATGATAATTCCAGCAACCATCTAACACTATACCACACTATCACAATATTATTGACTATATTCCCTGTGCTGCGTATCACAACCCCATGACTTATTTATATTATACCTGGAAATATTAGAAGAATTTTTAAAACTGCCTTTGAGAAAACTTCATGAAAATGGAGTTGGTTTTATTCATGTCAAAATATATGGCTTTTGCATCATAAGAGGATTTAGTGTTTTCATTTCTTAAAATGGTTGACCAAAACTTGTGGTCCTTAGGTTAGCTTCTGTTGTTTCATCTGGAGGACCTAAAAAGGTCAATGAATTATAAATGGATAGTTCAATGTAAATATGGAAATTAAAGACATTTTATGAATTCTATGTTAGATGTAAAGAAGTTGCTTACTCTATGCCATAACTAAAAGATTTTACTAAATATTTCTTAATCATTTGTTGGGTTTAATGTTGGGTTCCATTCCAACATATCAACCAGGATTTCCTGAAATATAAACAGCATCAATGATTTGTTCTAAATATCATAGCCTTCGTCTCAGATGATACAGCCCAATCTGTTTACCAGGGAAATACAAATATACAAATTATCATTTGTGAGGTATTATTTTAAATATAGAAGTACTATCTGTAGTCACTGCTGTGTTCTGGTGTCAACAAAAGAAATTGTGGAACTTTAAATAAGCACTTTTTTTAGTGTTCTATTAGATAATTGCACTCTTTCCATAATGCTATCTTTTGAAGAACGTATTTGCTTTATTAACTAAACCTTGACACATACTCTAAACATGAATATCAATGCTGCTGTTTTTGTCCTCTTGCCTTCTAAGTCTTGTAACTTCTAACATTTGTTTAAAATTTTGGTTTTCAATACATAGACTATGATTACAAAGCATCCTCGTATGCTGAGCTTCTCTTAAAATTGAGGTTTGACTTTGAGTGGTGAACACACAATGCAGTGTATAGATGATGTATTATAAAACTGTACCCTTGAAACCTACATAATTTTACTAACCAAGGCACCCCAATAAATTTAATAAAAAATTATAAAAAATAAAATTGAGATTCGCTCTGTCAAATTAAGGATGAAAGAAAGACACTGAAACGTGCACTTAAAAAAAAGTAAAAGCACAATTTAAACTTTTTAAGGGAAATTATAGCTTCTGGATGTCATGAACATGTCCTGTTTCTTCTATGCATCAAATATTAAGGGTCCCTGATTAAAAATATTGGGTTGTCGGAAAACTCCTGATGCATGTTTGTGACAGATGGCACTGGTTCATTTTTGGAAGTACTAGAGTCATTCATATCTATGTTATTGTATGTCATCTGACAGCTGACAGTTCTAGCTTCATTCTAAAAAATGATTGAGCGATATGGTTGAGTTTTTGAGATTTTACAAGTTGAAGATGGAAGACCAAACTGTGCATTTTTGCCATGTTTTATGGTTTTACCTCTATAAAGGGAAGAATGCATGTCAAGCTTGTAAAAAGTTGCATAAAGTTTACTGTGACAATGCTCTACAAGAACGTCAGTGCCAATGATGGTTCACGAAATTCCATGTTCGTGATTTTGATCTCAATGGCGCTCCTCGGTCAGGGAGGCCTACTGAGGTTGATGACAACAAATAAAGGCATTGATGGAGTCAAACCCATGTTACACGACACGAGAGATTGCAGAAACATTGAACATACATCACTTAAGCATTCATGACCACCTAAAGAAGCTGGGATACATAAGCAAGCTCAATATTTGGGTTCCACATGAACTCAAAGAAGTTCATTTGATGGTGCGTATAAACATCTGCAATATGCTCATTAAAAGTGGGGAAAACGACCCTTTTTCGAAGTGACTGATAACTGATGATGAGAAGTGGATTGTTTATGACAATGTGATGTGCAAACAATCTTGGTCCCGACGTGATGATTCGCCTCAAACGACATCGAAAGCAGACATTCATCAGAGGAAGGTTATGCTCTCAGTGTGGTGGGATTTTAAAGGTGTGTTTTTTCAGCTCCTACCAAGGAACCAAACAATCAATTTGAATGTGTACTGTCGGCAATTGGACAGTTTGAACGAATCCATCATCCAGAAACATCCAGAGCTTGTTAATTGTAAAGGAGTTGTGTTCCATCGCGACAATGCGAGACCACACACAAGTTTGATCACCCGTCAAAAATTATTGGAGCTTGGATGGGATGTGTTGCCACACCCACCATACTCGCCTGACCTTGCGCCGTCAGACTTCCACTTGTTTCGCTCTCTTCAAAACTTCTTGCGTGATATAACGTTCAATTCAGATGAGGCTGTAAATCAGCACCTCGTTCAGTTTTTCGCAAGTAAAGATAGGTCCTTCTATGAACGAGGAATTATGAAGCTCACTGAAAGATGGCAAAAGATTATTGAACAAACAGGCAATATATCATTGATTTATCTTTGTTCTTTATATAAATAAATTAACTTTGAAAAACATAGACAAAATACGTCATGACTTTTCCGACAACCCAATATATCTTGAAAACAGAATGTTTCTAATTAGATATTGTTGCTGTGGTACTGTTGAGCTAGTTAATGATATAACCCTTTCAGAATAATGAAATTGATAGCAGTTGTCACCAGGAAACATGAAGGAAGGGAGCTAAATAGCAGACATGTGAAAAATAACCATTAATATTAAAGCAATATGTTATGGGTCCAGCAAAGAAGCAGTGTGCTATTTACCATTCAATGGTTGGTTATGACATTACTAAAATTAGATTAAAGCAAAAAGCTGAGTACACATATAATGAAATAGTTTTAATGATGGTTTACATTTGGTGTCTATAATCAAATCATTTTATGTTAATCTGATTTTTCTTTGAGGTAAATAAACTCAATAGTGTTGACCTGCCTGTTCATTAGTTTTTATTATTCAACAACTTCATTTGATAAACATTTTGTAAGAAATAGAATTATATTCAAAACGACAGTTGTATACTTTCACAAGCTACTTACAATATATAATTGTATAAATGAATGTGTTCTGTGGTTATAAGAACTACATTTATTATTTCAGCCATGCTAAGAAACAATAGATACTTTCTGCACTGGTAATATTCAAATAACATAGTAAAGTGGTTCCTTACCCCCAAAGAGTTAGACAAGCACTGTTAGTGATGGCAGACAACAAGGCGATGAAACACAGGTAAGGCAGTGAGTTTTCAGAAGAAGCAATAGATTTGAGATACATGTAGAAGACAGGACAAAAGAATTAGATGATTAATTAAATTACATGTACGTGCTGATTGAGTGGGGGCTGAGTTTTTGTTTAGAAAGTTTTGAACTTTGAGGGATTTCAAGATGAGCCTGTTTGAAGAGGAATGTATTAGTTAACTTTTTTCTTTTGCTTTTTTCTGACTGCAAGTAACTAATGGCTTAAATAACAAAGGCATATATTTTCTAACAAGAATTTCAGATGTAGGACAGGCCCAGCAGCTAAAATGACATTATCCAAGACACTTTTTTCTTGTGTCTTTTTGCTCTGCCATTCTCAGCAAGTGAGTTGACCTATTAGGCTGGCTTCCCAAGGTGGCATCATTGAAGATGCTAGTGTCTGCACACAGAAAAAGGATTGTCCCATATTGTATCCCCTGAGTAAGAGCAAGGACAGTTTTCCCAGAAGCTCCCAGAACAGACCTCCATCCCACTGTCCAAAATTACTCATGATAAACCAATCACTAGAACAGGACACAGGACAACTGTCAATATGACTGGCTTAGCCAATTGAAGATTCAACCCTGCGAATTAGAAGGGTCTTAGCCTCTACCCCCAGAGCCACCTAAGAAGCACATGAAAACCTGGAGCAGAGTGAACAATATCAGGATAGCAAGGAAGCAAGAGTCGGGTATGGATTTTGGATAGTCAACCAATTCTGTGCCCAGGAATTGTCGGTTAAGATTTGATAATGTTGGGGGTTTGGGGTGTCTATGAAATGTCTGTTGGAGAGTTCCAGGAAATGATTAGAAATATGGGCCTGGAAGATATTAAGAATTTGGGGTTAATCTGCACACAGATAGTACTTGAACATATAATAATGATTAGGATTATCCAGGAATGATATATTGAGTAGAATGTGAAGTGTACAAAGGACAAAACGCTGTAAGGATAACAAGAATGTTAAGAAAAGGTGATTTTCCAGAGCAAGGATAAGAACCAGAGAGACTATTTTTATGAGTGTGAAATACATTAAAATCCAAAACACAATTTTCCTGCATCACAGAAGTTCATCTTGGATCCTACTTTTGTAATTGATAGGAATCTTTTTAACATTTGCAAGGTTTTTTCTCTTTTTTCTTTGTTTTCCTCCTCCCTTCCTTCCTTTCTTTCCTTTTCTTTCCCCTTCCTTCCTTCCTTCCTTCCTTCCTTCCTTCCTTCCTTCCTTCCTTCCTTCCTTCCTATTTACAAACATCTGTAATGACATATTTTTCTTATCATTCAAATCGTTTCCAGCCATTGATTCTAATCAAATTTACCCTGAGAATTTGTTTTTCATTTGTGGTTTTTTTTTTCTGGTTATACCATTTAGAGTCCTAGCACATAACGACAGAGTATTTCAACAGTGCCCCTCTGGTAGTGGTTAAGTCTTCCACTTCCCTGCTTTTGGAGTCATAATTATCAATATAGGTGAAGCTCTGCGATGTAAACATACCAAGAGTAGCTTCAGAGTCTAGGATATGTTTTCATATGTGTTCCTGTATTTTGCCAATTAGTTCCTTAGTGGGTATGTGTGGCAGAACAGACTCCTTTTTCCGTGGTATAGAGCTGTTGCTGGGAAGCACGTGCTGAGCCAGGAATTCCATCTCCTAGCCCCTCTTCTTCTAGGTAGAGCCATATGACTACTTCTCACCAATAAACGCAAGGGAAAGGAGGAAGGGTCATTTTGAGCCAATGTGATGAAGAAAAGTGTATTCTTTCCTCTTGTCTTTCTTCTCCCATGCGGAGAATGCCAAGGCCCCAGTGGAGGGAAGGAGCTCAGATCTCTAAATCGCATCATGGGGGCAATCTGATAATTGACCAGAAGGACTCTCATCTCATACTTTTGTCAGTGAGAAATGAACATCAGTGAAGTTAAACCACTGAAATCATGGCATTTATTCGTATGGCAGCTAGACTTACCCTAAGTAACACACTTAGGCAAATTCTGCTAATGCGAAGTCATCTGAATAACAGCGATATGCACCAAAGACCTCAAACTGAAACTGCTAAGCTGCATACCTCCCACTTTCCCGTCCCTCCAAATGCCCCTCTCTACACTGTTTCTCCACCTGGTTTGCACACCCACCAGATCTCAGCACGTTCAAAGCCTACCTGTGTTTCAAGGGCCAGCTAAAAACCTGTCTCCTCCACTCATTCAGGGATTTTCTCCTAGATAAGGACAGCCCCTTCTTCCATAGAAGTCACATTGCTTCTTGTCACTTTGTTTCCTATTTGGTTATTTGGCTATTTGGATATATTGCCACTCTTTCACAGTGGTCTCTCAGTTACTTGAGGTAAGACTTTGTCTTGTTTATTTTGGTTTTCTCAGTAATTCTTTATTATTTAGCAAGTAGTAGAAGATGATTAATAAGCATTTTATGAAATGTTGAATAAACAAAAGCTGAATTTGGTATGTGTTTTAGGAATGTATTGTAAATAACTCAGCTAAATGTTCTTTTCGTCTTAATCGTATACCTTATATAAGTAATTATTTCAGGGCCTTCATCTATTCATAAAATAATTTAAAATGTAACTATTTTGTTTGAAGGTCTTTATTCACTATTCTTGAATTAATATGTAACAATCCTAATGAGCTAAAACAGCTGTTATTTCTTCACAATAATTTTAATACTATAATTTTTTTAAGTCAGGACAAAATGTTTTCCTCATACAAGGTCAACTGAAGTGTTTTTTAAAGATTTTATTGGGGAATTGGGGGAGGGGAACAGACAAGTTGCTGTCCTTTGGTTCTTCAGTCTAGTTGTGGAGGACGTCGCTTCACTGGCCCATGTTGGTATTGTGATCATTGCGCCCTTCCCGGCTGAGGCAGTCGCTCACCGGCCATTGGACAGCCGCTCATGGTGGCTCACAGTAGCTCACAGCAGCTCACGCCTGCTGCCGGCCAGCTCCACTGCAGCCTACGCTGTCACTGGTGACTCACAGCAGCGCAGGTCCAAGTCAAGCTGTTGTTCAGCATCTTAGCTGTAGAGGGCGCAGCGTCACTGTCCCTCGTGTGGGATCTGAACTGGGGCCCTGCTGCTCAGAGCTCATTCTACCAAGCCAGCTCTTAACCAACTGAGCCACTAAGCCAGCCCAACTGAAGTGTTTTTAAAAGCTTGCATAGTTCCAGCAATTCATTCATATAATACATAGGAAAATATTTCAAAGTTGGAATTGTCAAAAAGTACTACAATGTAAACAAAAAATACCAAGACAGTTTGGAAGACTAATGGTAACAGAAGACACACACCGGAAAAAGAAGAGACCTACAGAAAAAAAATGAATAAGTAAACATGGGAAATTAGGTAGAAGGTAAGTAGACAAAGTGAAAAGGAAGAAAAAAATCCCTGGTCTTCTTAAAGAGGAAATGTTGTCTAAGAATTAACCTGAGAGAGAAAAGCAATCATTGTTAAGCTTTCCCTTTGTGGTATTATCTGTTTAGGAAAATACTAGAAACAACTCAAATATCCAAAAAAACCCAAAATGATAATAAAAGGTGTTGATAAATTATGCGAGGCAGTGCCTTATAGTGGAAAGAGTCTGGATTAGAGTGAGGTAATTTCAGTTACAGTCCTTTGTCAACCAAGTTTAGGCAAATGTCTTAACTCTTACTTGTACACTAGAGAACTCCATGGTTCCTTTCAGGGCTAAAACTTCCTAATGCAATAAATTATTTAAAAGTTCACACTCTTCTGATTTTAGCAAGTTTGCTGAATGGCTTATCTCTTCATAGTGTGGGGGAGGGCAGCGAGGTCTTCTGCTTCTTTTTTATAAAAATATATTTTATTGGGGAATTGGGGAAGGGAACATTGTGTTTTTCCAGGACCCATCAGCTCCAAGTCAAGTTGTTGTCCTTCACTCTTAGTTGTGGAGGATGCAAGCTCAGCTCTAAGTTCAGTCGCCACTTTCAATCTAGTTGTGGGGGCGCAGCCCACCATTTTATGCAGAAATCGAACTGGCAACCTTGTTAAGAGCATGTGCTCTCACTAACTGAGCCACCCAGATGGCCCCAGCAAGCTCTTCTTGAAAAAGCAAAATTTCCAAAAGCCAATAAACCATCATTCATTCTTTCAAGGAATGCTTATTCAATGTCTGAGTGCTGATCTAAACCAGGATTTTTTTCTAAAATGATTCCATTGACAAGTTAACTTTTCAGAGTTAATTGTTTTGGTCTACAGAAAATTCTGATAAGCCTTAAATTATATCTAGGCACCCCCTACAGCACACAGTTAAGTAATAGACTCTCAATGAAAGCTTGTTTCCTCTCTCTGGTGCAGAAAAGAACAATGAAATGAAAATCTGAAAGCAAAAAATATGTAAGCTACACATCTATTCTGGTGTCAAAGGGTTGTTTGACACCAGAATTTGTCATAGTCAGTATCCATTACTGTGGTACCAACGATGGTAAAATTACATTGAAAACATTATATGAGAGAAAAAAATAAGTTAATAAAACCAGGTTAATTTTAGCCCTAATGGTTATGTAACTTGGGTGCTCTCTGTTAAGTATCACGTTAATGCAAATAAGAGGAAAAGAGGGTTCTGTTGATGATGATGATGATGATGATAAGTAGCATGTATTGGCTGCCTACCCTATGCCCCATACTAAGCACTTTGTATACTTTATCTAATTTAATCTGGTTTATAGATAACATAACGACTTAAAGTGCCCTGTTTGTTGCCTGCATTTTCCTGTCTACTGACATTTGATAGACTCTATAGGTGTACTAAGTCCATGCGTCATTCACTTGACAAAAACTGACTAAGCCCTTTATTCATGTACTGTGCTGAGCACCATGAGAAATCAAAGAATGAATTAGGCAGAGACCTCCTGGGGCAGTTATCATCCAGTAGAAGAGATAAGTTATGCACACAATAGGATGCAACATGAGATGTGGTAGAAGAGAGATGGTCATAAAAGGTAGTGGGAACTCGAGGATGGTCATGGAAAGTTTTGTACACGAATGGAATTTGAAGTCTTTCAAGGACAGCAAAACTTTGGACATGGGATTCTCATGTTTGTTTGTTTTTAAATCTGAACTTCATAAGGACTTTGTGAAATGGATTATTGCAAAGAGGAAGGCTGTTGCCATAGGAGTAGGGGGGCTATTGCCATAAGGAGACCCCTCAGACGATAAGATCTGCAAACCTCTCCAGGGTTAGGTACAAAGAGTTGTGCTTTTATAGGGAGGAGAAAAGAAGACTAGAAATAGCTGGGTGTGGGGAAGTGGTGTGAGTGAGAATGGCATGATGGGAAAGTAGATCAGAGAACATTTTATCCTGTGGCCAGCCTAGTCTGTGGAAGGACTGACTCTTCAGAAAGGGCTGCGTGCTGGCTCAGGCTGAGGGTAGGTTATAGTACAGGGACCTGGGCAAGGAGAGAATCATAACCAAAGAATAATTAACAAGCATATAGTTCTGCTTGATCAGTGGGGATAACAGTTTGGCTAATCATGTATGAGGCAAAGATTGGAATTTGGAGGTTCCATGTCTGGCCTTGTCAAAGGTAAAGGAGCATCGCTGAGTCTTACCTGAATCATACATGTACGGAGAAGGGTGATTTTTTTTTTGCAGTAAGCTATTTCTTGGAGCACAAAATGATGGGGCACTGCTTACCCTTTGCTGTTTTCCAGGATCATAAGGCTTGGTTGGGTAAAGTTCAACACTGTCAGGGGTGTGGGAAGAAAAAAAATCAGTGAGGATGTCTAATGAAAGAAATGCACATGGAAAAGGTTTAATTTAGCTAGGATATGGAGATTTATGATGGAGTCCACTAATAAATAATGATGGAGTTTTTTGAGTCCAAGCACTGTTCTAAGCATCGTATATCTATTAACTCATTTAAGCCTCACAACCATCCAATGATGCAGGTAGAATTATTCTCCCATTTTATTGTACAAGGAATTTGAATCACTTGGAGGATAACTACCGTATTTTGCCATAGGTCATGCATACCCACGTTTTGGGCCCAAACTTTCATGGAGAAAATCTTTTATTTGTTTACATTTAGGTACTTGTTTCTTGTATTATAAAGGAATTTTATCATTTTTAAAACATATTATGGTGCAAGAGATTTTATGTGACAAATACAAAACAAAAGAACACATACAAGGTACAAGAAATTTTATGTGCTGGTAATAAATTTATGATTTTGACGCATCGTGGAAGGCCAAGAACTCTTCATCATTGCAAGTTCGTTGTAAGTTCAACGAAACCAATTATCGTATTCCAGGGTATTATTTTGTATATGGATATCATTATTGGTTCTAGAGTTACATTTTTAAGTCACAAGCCTAAATAAAAGAATTAAAAACTTTTATATAGACACAGAATTAGTACCACCCACGTGTCATGTGCACCCTTATTTTCCCCTCACAAATTTGGGCAAAAAAGTGCACATTATACATGACAAAATATGGTAACGTGGCTACACTGCTAGTGAGACATATAACTCAGGAATCCCATGTCTTCCAACAACTAATCTGACATCTTTTCATGACTTCAAACTATTCTTTTAACCCAAAGAGAGATGGGGGAAAACTGCTTGATTAAAAGAGAGGGGGCATGCTTCAATTTTCCACCTTCCCCCCAGAATTGACTCCACCGAATACATATGAGAGAAGTTGTGGGATGCACAAGAAAGAAGAACATAAAAAAACAAAGTCCAAGTTTGGAAGTGGTACTCTGCTAATAGAAGCAGCCAATGGAACTTGACAAAAGAGAATAACAAGTAACAGGAAAGGTTCTAGATGCAGGGAATTAAAAAAAATGGAGTCAGAACAGAAGGGCTCACTGCTTGGTTTGCCTTCTGTTTGTGTGAGAATGGGGAAGAGTGTGGAGATCCAGGTCAGCTTTAACACTGTCATTTTTTAGGCCCAAGTTTCTTTTAGCTCTGAATGGGATTATGGCAGGCCTTGAAGTATGAGAGGTAGGTGGAAAATGCCTGCCCTTTCAGTCATTAAGAGCATCCCGGAGCGCCACTGTAGGCATCTCCACTAGTACAGTTTAGCTTTCCAGGGTAAAGGACAATCTCTGAATCCAACAGACATTCAACTCTCCTTCCCTTTACCGGCTACTCTTGCATTTGCTTTTACCTTTCACAACTACCATTGTTTTTCCTAATGATTATCTTGTGGTTCAGTATACTCCGTCTAATGAGCCAGGGTGTGCATGGTATATGGTTGAACATTTTATTGAAAATATTGTTAACGATTTGACATGTAAAAACTTGAACTGAGTTCATCTATGAAGCATAGTTTATGTAGAAATGCTGATTGCTCAAACCAACCGAAATTTTACTGGAAAAATAATGTCATAATAAAAGCCACGAACCTTGATTGAGCCCATTTTATTCCTCTGAACCAATGGTTGGTACTTTCACATTTGAACTTTTTTTTTTCATCTTCCTAGGAACCTGTTAGTAAGGGATATGGTTTCTACTATATAGACGAACAAATTGAAGTTAACAGAGTTTAATCACTTTGCCCAAGAGTATGTACTTTAATCCTTAGAGCCAAGTTTTGAACCCAGACCTCCCTGACCATTTTACTCTAAATGAATTACTTACATTTTCAAGGCTATCAATAACAGCTCTACTCTACCTAATAGCTGTGTAACCTTGGGGAAATTATTTAACTACTCTTTGACTTAGTTTTATCATCTGAAACATGAGGCCAATCATATCTTCATCATAGGATAATTGTGAGGACTAAATAGATTAATATGTATAAGATATTTAACAGGTGGACATAGCTGACATTTTTATATATGATAGCTATGCTGATTGATGATGATGATTGAGATTACAATGAAACCATGTTCCCTCTTTCTTAAAAACTCAAAATGAATAGCCAGACTCCATATTGCAATATAATTTGTATGCTCCAGGAACAGGATTGATTACATATGTGTATATTTACTTCAGTCCCCCATACTCATCTAGAAATTAAAATTGCAGAGAATTAGGAGCATTAGTTTACTCTTAATTGAATTCATATGTATTTTTTTTCTTTTTTCCCTTTTTTTTAAAATTAAAGTTTATTGGGGGCCTGATAGCTGTTAGTAAAGTTACATATGTTTCAAGTGTACAATTATGTAATACATCGACTATATATCATGTTGTGTGTTCACCACCCAGAGTCCTCTTTCTACATGTAATTTTTTGAAAACATAAATTGGGAAATCTCTTTTATGTCTACTTTTAAACTTCTATGAGTTCCTAAAATAATATTTTATCGAAGAGGACAGAGTGGCAACTTTGACAACTGGGTTTTGGAAAACTTAAAAAAAAAAACAGCATTTGAATAGCCAACATAATATTGAAGGAGAAAAACAAAGTTACGGGACTGACACTACAGTACTTCAATACTTACTATAAAACTAAAGTAATCACAACAATGTGGTATTGGTGAAAGAATGGACAAATAGATCAGTGGAGCAGAAAAGAAATCCCAGAAATAGACCCAGACAAGTATATAGTCAACTGCTCTTTGTCAAAGGAGCAAAGGCAATAAAATGGAGTACAGGTTGTCTTTTCAACAAATGGTGCTGGAACCACTGGACATCCACATTAAAAAAAAATTGAATCTAGACATAGACCTTCTACTCTTCACAGAAATTAACTCAGAATATATCACAAACATAAATGTAAAGTGGAAAACTCTAAAGCTCCTATACTATAATGTGGGTGAGGAAGAAACTGCCCTTGACCCTCCTAGGTTCTTTCAGCTGATCTAATAATTTTCATGAGATGGATTAACAAGAGAAAGTAAACAAATTTAATTCCATATATACGCATAGGATACTCACATATATGAGGGAGTCATAGACCCCTGCATACATTGAGAGGTTCAGAGATAGAAAGGCAAAATGAGGTATGTATGGCATTCTGAGCACAGGATGAGGTAAGGTGCCTTTGGGCTTTAAAGGGTCTTTGCAGCATGATACGAAGAGCAAGTGTTCAGTAATTAGTAGTTTTCCCTGGCATTTAGATAGATAAAAAAGCTTATCTCTTTGCAACAATATGGATGGATCTTGAGATTATAATGCTGAGTGAAATAAGTCAGAAAGAAAAAGTCAACAACCATATGATTTCACTGATATGTGGGATATAAAATTGAAAACAAATGAAGAAACGAAACTCATAGACACAGGCAATAGTTTAGTGGTTACCAGAGGGTAAGGGGGAGGGTGTGGTAGAAGAGGGTAAAGGGGGTCAAATATATGGTGATGGAAGGAGAACTGACCCGGGGTGGTGAACACACAGTGTGATGTATAGATGATGTATTGCAGAATTGTACACCTGAATCTATATAACTTTGCTAACAATTGTTACCCCAATAAACTTTAATTAAAAAAAAAGGTTATCAGGGCCGGCCGAGTGGCTCAGTTGGTTAAGAGCTCACTCAAGAGTGTGAGCTCTGAGCAACAGGGTCACCAGTTTGATTCACGGCCCGAGCTGAGCTGCTGCTGAGCTGCCAACAGGTGGCAGGATGGCTCAGCTAAAAACAAAAAACAACAACAACAACAACAACAAAAAAAGGTTATCTCTGATAATCTTTTACTATGGGCAAGGCCCCTAATTCAAATTCTTCTAGGTAGTTATAAGGTGGGGTCAAAACTTTCTCAATTGCCGTTAGCCCAAAATAATCCACATACTGCAGAGGCACATCTTGGGGTGATTTGTTCTCAACCCCCAGAATAACATAAGAGAAAATCTAGATGACCTTGGATTTGGTGATAACTTTTTAGATTCAACACCAAAGGCATGATCTAGGAAAGAAAGAACTGATAAGCTGGACTTCATTATAATTAAAAATGTACCCTCTGAGACAATGTCAAGAGAATATGAAGACAAGTCACAGACTGGGAGAAAATATTTGCAAAAGAAGTATCTGATAAAGAAAAGTTATCTAAAATATACCAAGAACTCTGAAACTCAACAATAAGAAAACAACAACCTGATAAAAAAATAATAGGCCAGAGACTTAACAGACACCTCACCAGAGAAGATAAGCAGATGGCATATGAGCATATAAAAAGATACTCCACATCATATGTCATCAAGGAAATACAAATTAAAACCACAGTGAGATACAACTACACACTTATAAGAATGGCCATAAAAAGACATGGACGAAACTTAAATGCATATTACTAAGTAAAAGAAGCCAGGCTACATACTATATGATTCCAACTATATGAAATTCTGTGGAGACAATAGCAAGATCAGTGGCTGCTGGGAGTGAGGGTTGGGGGCAAAGATGAATAGAACACAGGACTTTTAGGGCAGTGAATATACTCTGTACAATACTATATTATACATTCATCCAAACCCATGGAATGTGCAACACCAAGAGTGAACCCTACTATAAACTATGAACTTTGGCTGAATATGATGTGTTGATGTAGGTCCATGCATTGTAACACATGCCCCACTCTAGTGAGGGATGTTGATAATGAGGGACAATGTGCATATTTGGGGGGGAGCAGGAGGTATATGGGAAATATTTGTGCCTTCCTTTGAATTTTGCTGAGAACCTAAATCTGCTCTTTAAAAATAAAGTCTTTAAAAAAAAAGCAATAATAAATAATTTGCATATCCTTGCCTTGGTATGAAGACTCCGGATCACTAAAACATTAAGAAACATTTAGTCATATTTCCCATTTGTGTAGAACACTGGTGGAGTAACATTGCCTTGACTTGCTTACCCCTTATGGTGGTTGGGTTCCATGGAGCCTGAGTTTTCCTGCCTGAAATATAAATGTGGATAAGCGTGAACTGTGATCAGATGTCAAACTGGTGAACAAAGAAGTGATGGGGGAAAGGCCTAGGTACAAAACAAGGCTCTTCCCATCACCATTAAGTATGGAGAGCCCAGAGGCTAGGAGTGAGGGCTGAAACAAGCAGCCAGGAATTCAAATTTAGATTGAAGTCAAAGTTATTTTAAAGCCACAAGGTGGGGGTGTGTCTGGTTATTGACATTAGTGCGCATTTGCCTCAGCAAAGGCTTTAAACAGCCCTTGGAGTTTGCAACAACTTTATGCTCAGGTTAAGTGTGGGATTTGCAGATAAATCAGGCTGAGTTTAAAGGTTTACAGCATGGATTGCATAGGATATTGTGAAAATTGTATTAAAACCCATCTTAAGTATTTTAAATATAAAAGGTTAAACTAAATTCGTCTAGAAGTGCCCCTATGTTTTCCATCATCTGTGACTTGTCTGTTGCTGCCTTGAAATTGAGGAGAAAAGAGCCAACAGAGACCTCGCTCTCCACTCCATAATGACTAGAAAAATGGTCACACAACGACTATTGATTTTTGTTTTGTTGAAGAAAATATCGTTCTAGAACACAAAACAAGTAAAAACAATCTAAAACGGTTCAAGGAGTATACTAATTTGTTCTGTATTTTTTAAACAAAGAAACAACTAAGATACAATGCATATAACCTCAGGCCTAAAGCAATTGGGTTTTGTGCGCTAAGATTAGGGCATCTTTCTGCTGCCACCTTCTCTGCCTCAAAACCGTGCTCCATGTTGTGAAAACCAAATGCTTAACAACCATCAGTGACTGACTCCGCATGACACAAAGGATAAAGTCCCAAATCCTTTTTTTAATTAAAATTTATTGGGGTGACAATGGTTAGTAAAATTACATACGTTTCAAGTGTACAATTCTGTAATACATCATCTATATATCACATTGTGTGGTCACCACCCAGAGTCAGTTCTCCTTCCATCACCGTGTATTTGATCCCCTTTACCCTCTTCCACCACCCCCCTCCCCTCTGGTCAACTAAACTGTTGACTATGTCCATGAGTTTTTGCTTGTTTGTCTTGTTTGTTTATTGCTTTCAGTTTTATATCCCACATATGAGTGAAATCATAAGATGCTCTACTTTTTCTGCCTGATTTATTTCACTTAGCATGATGATCCCATCCATGTATTCACAAATGGCAGTATTTCATCTTTTCTCATGGCCGAGTAGTATTCCATTGTGTATCTATACCACATCTTCTTTATCCAATCATCTATCAAAGGACACTTTGGGTGTTTCCATGTCTTGGCCACCGTGAATAATGCTGCAGTGAACATAGGGGTGCATAGATCTTTACAGATACATGTTTTCAGAGTTTTTGGCTAGATACCCAGGAGAGGGATTGCTGGGTCATGTGGTAATTCTATTCTTAATTTTTTGAGGAACCTCCATACTGTTTTCCATAGTGGCTGTACCAATTTACATCCCCACCAGCACTGCATGAGGGTTCCTTTTTCTCTACAGCCTCTCCAACACTTGTTATTGCTTGTCTTGTTGATGACAGCCATTGTAACAGGTGTGAGGTGGCATCTCATTGTGGTTTTGATTTGCATTTCCCTAATAGCTAGTGAAGTTGAGCATTTTTTCATATATCTGTTGGCTGTCTTCTTGAGAGAAGTGTCTGTTTAGGCCCTTTGCCCATTTTTAAATTGGATTGTTTGTTTTTTTGTTTTTGAGTTGTATGAGTTCTTTATATATTTTGGATATTAGGTTCTTATCAGAGGTATTGTTTGCAAATATCTTCTCCCATTTGGTTGGTTGCCTCTGTTTTATTGATGCTTTCTTTCACTGTGCAAAGTTTTTTAATTTGATATAGTCCCAATCATTTATTTTTGCTTTTACTTTCCCTTGTTTTTGAGTTCAAATTCATAAAATCCTCTTTAAACCCAAGGTCCATAAGTTTAGTACCTATGCTTTCTTCTATGCAGTTTATTGTTTCAGGTCTTACATTTGATCCATTTTGAGTTAATATCGGTGGATGGTGACAGCAGTCTAGTTTCATTCTTTTGCATGTGGCTTTCCAATTTTCCCAGCAGCATTTATTAGAGAGGCTTTCTTTTCTCCATTGTATGTTTTTGGCCCCTTTGTCAAAAATCATATGCCCGTATATATGTGGGTTTATTTCTGGATTCTCAATTTTATTCCATTGGTCTGTGTCTGTTTTTTGTCAATAACATGCTGTTTTGATTATTATCACTTTGTAGTATAAATTGAAGTCAGGGACTGTTCTTTTTTTCTTGAGATTGCTTTGGCTATTCAGGATCGTCTATGGTTCCATACAAATCTGAGTTTTTATTCCATTTTCTTAAAAAATGCCATTGATATTTTGATGGGGATTGTATTAAATCTGTATACGCTTTGGGTAATATGGCTATTTTAACTATGTTGATTTTCCAAATCCATGAACATGGAATACCTTTCAATTTCTTTGTGTCTTTTTCAATTTATTTTAATAATGCCTTGTAGTTTGTAAGTCCTTCACATCCTTTCTTAAATTTATTCCCAGGTATTTTATTCTTTTAGCTGCAGTTGCAAAAGGAATTGTTTTTTCATTTCTTTTTCTGAGATGTCATTGTTAGCATGTAGGGGTACAATGGATTTTTGTACATTGATTTTGTATCCTGCAACTTTTCTGTATTCATTTATTGTTTCTAATAGTTTTTTTTGTGTGTGTGTGGAATCTCTAGGGTTTTCTATATGAAGAATCATGTCATCTGCAAAAAGTGACAATTTGACTTCCTCATTCCCAATGTGGATGCCTTTTATTTCATTCTCTTGCCTGATTTTTCTGGCTAGGGCTTCCAATATTATGTTGAATAACAATGGTGATGGGGGCATCCCTGTCTTGTTCCTGATCTTAGAGGAAAAGCTTTCAGTTTTCACCATTAAGTATGGTATTATTATAGCTAAGGGTTTGTCATATATGGCCTTTCTTTGAGGTACTTTCCTTCTATACCCATTTTATTGTTTTAATCATAAATGGATGTTGTGTCTTGTCAAATTCTTTTTCTGGATCTATTGATATGATCATGTGGTTTTTGTCCTTTATTTTGTTTGTGTGGTGTCTATCATATTGATTGATTTGTGTATGTTGAACCATCTTTATGTGCCTGGAATGAACCCCACTTGATCATGGTGTATAATCTTTTTAATGTATTGTTGTATTCGATTTGCTAGTGTTTTGTTTAGGGATTCTGCATCTGTATTTATCAGAGATATTGGTCTGTAGTTTTCTTTTTTTGTGTTATTCTTACCAAGTTTTGGTATCATGGTAATGTTGGCCTCATAAAAATGATTTAGGAAGTATTGTCTCTTCTTCAAATTTATGGAAAAGTTTGAGAAAGACAGGTATTAATTCATCTTTGAATGCTTGGTAGAATTCACTAGTGAAGTCATCTGGTTTTGGCCTTTTGCTTTTGGGGAGATTTCAATGATTGTTTCAATTTCCTTACTTTTGATCAGTCTGTTTAGATTTCCCAGTTCTTCATGATTCAATCTAGGAATATCATGTTTCTAAGAACTTTTCCATTTCTTCTAGGTTATTGAATTTGGTGGCATATAGTCTTTCAAGTATTCTTGTATGATTCTTTGTATTTCTGTGGTATTTGCCATAACTTCTCCTCTTTCATTTCTGACTTTGTTTCTTTGTGCCTTTTCTCTTATTTCCTTATGAGTCTAGCCAGGGTTTGTCAATTTTATTAATCTATTCAAAGAACCAGCTATTTGTTGCGTTATTTTTTCTATTGTCTTTTTGTTCACTATTTCATTTTATTCTGCTCTAGTCTTTATTATTTCCTTCCTTCTGCTGACTTAGGGTTTCATTTGTTCTTCTTTTTCTTGTTCTTTAAGAGGTACTGTTAGGCTGTTCATTTGGGATTTTTCTTATTTATTTAGGCCTGTAATGATATAAATTTTCCTCTTATTATGGCTTTTGCAGCATCCCAATGATTCTGATATGTTGTATTTTCATTTTCATTTGTTTCTAGATATCTTTTAATTTCTCCTTTTATTTGTTCCTTGACACAGCCATTCTTTAGTAGCATGTCGTTTAATCTCCACATATTTGTGTTTTTTACCTCTTTTTTGGGGGGAGCATGTGTATTGATAAGTGTTATGTCTTGTACTGTCTCCTTTATTATTATGAAATGTTTATCTTTGTCTCTTGTTATTTATTTATTTATTTTTTGAAGTCTATTTTGTCAGATATAAGTATGGCTACCCCTGACTTTCTCTGGATGACATTTGTTTGCAGTATCGTTTTCCACTGTTTCACTTTGAGTCTATATTTGTCCTTGCAGTTGAGATGTGTCTCTTAAAGGCAGAATATGGCTGGATTTTGTTATTTTGATCCAATGTGCTACTCTGTGCCTTTTTATTGGTGAGTTCAGACCATTTAAATTTGGGGTGATTATTGATTTATGAAGATTTTCTATAATCATTTTATCTTTTGTTTTCTGTACTTCAGTGTCTCTATTGTCCCTTTACCCTTGTGTTTCTGTCTGTTATTTTAGTTTGGTTGTTTTCTGTGGTGTTTCCCCCCGCTGTTTCCTCTTTTTTGATGTTATGTGTCTCAGTTGCATTTTTTTCTCTGTGTGGTTACTATTAAGTATATGTAAAAGAAAGTTACATGTATACAGTAGTCCTTTTTCTTCTACATGCATCTTATCTCCATTCCCCTTTGCAAATTCAGACCTTTACCCTTCTCCCTTTTTATGTTTCTGTTGTCACACATTATCCCTATTTATGCTGTGAGTTCATTTCAGAGTTGCAGTAGCAATTTGTCTTCTCTTTTTCTTTTTTATGTTTTTATCTCCTTTAAGTTTTATGTTATATTTAAGTGTATAATGCCCTGTTCTGAATAGGGGTTGCCATTTCCTGCTTCTGTCTGTCTGTTAGTCATCTTACTCATAGTTTTGTATCTTTTTGTCTTTTTGTTTCAGGTAGATTAACCCCATTCAATATTTCCTGTAATGCAGGCCTTGTGGTACAAAATTTCCTCAACTTCTGTATATCTGAAAAGGTCTCTATTACCCCTGTATCTCAAGGATAACTTTGCTGGATACATTATTCTTGACTGGTAATTTCTCTCTTTTAATAGTTTGAATATTTGATTCCATTTCCACCTTGCTTATAGAGTGCTGAAAAATCTGCTGATAATCTGATGAGCTTTCCTTGAGAGGTTACCATCTTCTTTTCCCTGGCTGCCTTGAGAATTCTTTCTTTGTCATTATTTTTTGACAGTTTTAATATATTGTGCCTTAGAGAAGAGTTTTGGGATTGAGATAATTAGGTGTTCTGTTTGCTTCTTACATACGAGGGTCCAGTTTTTTTCCGTAGGCTTGGGAAGTTCTCGTTGACTATTTGTTTGAATATACTCCCTGTGCCCTTGTCCCTCTCTTCTCCTCCTGGTATACCCCTTATTCTTACATTGCTCTTTCTGATGGAGTCAGATAGTTCTTGTAGAGTTCTTTCATTTCTTTTAACTCTCAAGTCTCTCTTCTCCATCTGTGTCATTTCCAGATTTCTATCTACAATATCATTAATTCTTTCCTCCATCTGGTCAGCTGTTTCCTAAGCTTGCTGTTTTATTCTTTATCTCTTTTATTGAGTTCTTCAACTACAGAATTTCTATTTGGTTCTTTTTAAAATTTTTAATCTCTTTGTTAAAATATTCATTTTGTTCTTTGATTTTTATTTCTGAGTTCATTAAACTGCCTGTCTGAATTTTCTTGCATCTTGTTGAGTTTTTTCAGAA
Source organism: Hipposideros armiger (assembly GCF_001890085.2). Taxonomy (NCBI): domain Eukaryota; kingdom Metazoa; phylum Chordata; class Mammalia; order Chiroptera; family Hipposideridae; genus Hipposideros; species Hipposideros armiger. The sequence continues at coordinate 712,711 of NW_017731600.1, read as the reverse complement.
CTGCAATCTTGAATTCTTTGTCACTTAAGTCACATATTTCCATATCTTTAGGTTTCTTTTCTGGGGATTTTCATTTTCTTTCCGAGCTGCCTTTTACCTTGGTTGTTCATGGTAATTGATGGATTATTTGTCCTAGGCATTTATGGGAATTAGTTCTGCAACAGCTTGATAAGAAGTGTATCTTTTGTTTTGCAGTAGGTAGCACTAGAGAGTTTTATTTTCTCTTGCACTGCTTTGACGGGCTTTTCAGATCTCTGCTGGGCAGTGGGAGATCCCTTGTATTCCCTGGGTAGGTGTGTAACTCCGCTGTGACCAGGTCACCTTGATCTCAGGGCACCACCACCATAGGATAGTGTGGTAGGCGATGGGGTTCTGAGTCCCTGAAATCCCAGTGCTGCCCCTGCAGCCAGTTGCAGTTCTGTGCTGCCTCAGCTGCCCAAGGTGCCTCAGCTGAGATCAGCTGGGAAGGTGGGTATAGGGTACAGTGGGCGAGGCAGCTGGTGTATTTGTGGCTTCATTTTCCTCCCAGTAATGGTGACTGCCAGACCTCAGCTGCCTCACCCTGGAGTCATTTTCAATGATAGCACTTCTGAAAATGAAAAGCAAAGGAAGCCAAGGTGGAGAGATGAAGAAAAATGAACCCCTGTGCTCTGTTCTTCCTCAGATATCAGGTGAGCTATTTTCTTCTCTCTCCAAATCTCACTCCCTTGGAGACCCTAGACTGTTCATCAAATAATTCCAAACACATCCCTGGACTCCACTTTAGTGTTTTAATGCTTAGAAAGGTATTGTCTGGATGTTTCTCAGAAATGGAAATGAACATTCTATCAGTCATTTGTTTACACAAAAACTTGTCTTTTAACATCTAAGTAGAGACTAGGTCTTGTTTTAAGCCTATAAATATATGTTTTTAAATGCATACACCTTATGGCTTGAGGGCAGAGAGGACATGTAGCTGTTTTGTTCTAAATGTTTCTAGTTGCATGGATTGTGAAAATGGAAAAATGAAAATATCACAAACTCCCTGTGGTCCCCTGACCATCCATACCTGCAGCCCTTGTCTTAAAGACTACAAGTAAACAGAACCTTCAAGATCAAGTGCTGTGGAACAGTCACTGCATTCAAGGTAGAAATTGGTGAAAACATTTAATCAAATAGTATTTCTCCTACTCAGTGGACAGGTCTTTTAGAAGTGCAGGCACTGCTCTTCTCCATTAGGGTTAAACATGTTTCTGGGCAGACAAAACCATCAAGTAGAAGATTGTTTCTGGGAGAAAAAGATGTGTCCTCAGTAACCTCAGTGTGGCTTTTCTATTAGCACATACAAATGGTTGTTAGGCTTCAAGTATCTTTATTGTCGAAAGGCACAAAATAAGGAAGAGGGTTATTTAGTCTGGATTTCTATGTAAAATATATGGTATAACTTATAGAATCCTCTATCATCTATCTATCATCTATCTATATCTATTGGTCTATTCTCTATCTATCATCTATCTACCTATCATCTATCTATCTATCTATCTATCTATCATGTATATTTTTATCCATATGTATGCATTTCATGTATTTATGTATGTGTGTGTAGAATCTATTTTAATTTCTTGACAGCTAAGCTGTGAAAGCGATCAGAAGACAAACTTGGCAAATGTGTAGATTTGCCCATTAAAAAGATGTTAGACATACATAAATTTCATACTAAAAGTACCACCTCCCAACTACAAGGAGAAGAGCACAATAACACTAGGGTGTGAATTCTAGCAAATTAGAAGAGATATCTGCATGACCCATGTTTTTAATTATCTGACAGAGTGCTGCTAATAACTTCTCTGGAAGCCACAGACACAGCAGTAGCACTTAATTATGATGCAGTCTTACAAGTACAACGCAATGCAGTTTTTCTGCTGCCTTCAAGATCACATGGGCAGCAAAGCTTACCATAATGAACTGTCCTGAAGCCTCAGAATGCTGTTGTCAGCAATTTTGCATTGGAGTACTTGATTTTACTTTGTGTGAAGTCTGACATGAATTTGTTTTGCCATAGTAATTCTTCAAAATATTCATATTTTTCTTGTTTTCAGTTGAAGATCATGTTAATGAAAAAGCATATAGAATGTTGTAAATAGTAGCTATAGTGAGCTAACAACTAGATAGAACCCCAAGATTCTTCAAGATATGCTAATGAATATTTCATCCAAGAGATTTCATTTTGCTGCAACGCACATGTTGAAAAGTACTTCAGAGTCCCTCAAGGTTATCGGTGGTGAACACATTAGTCTATAATTATCAGCACACAGTTATTCAGGTATCTACTTGCAATCTATAAAAGATATCATTCCTTTTATCTTGATATTTTGGTTCACATCATCTAGATCTATATGTCTAAAGCGCTAATAAAATTATAATTCACACATTTGATGATTAAATAGAAAATCTCTTAAATACTCAAATTCTCTGTAATGTTCTTCGCTTTACCAATAGCATTCCCCTTTTGCTACTCCTTTTATCTTAATTCCAAGCGGTAGCAGAAGGTTTGGTAGATAAAGAAAAAAAGAAGATGAAAAATTGAGTTTTCCTAATAAAAAATAGTATGCTTAATACTACCACAGTAAATTATCATTAGTGGGAATAAAAGAAGGACCCTCAATGTGCATAGAGTGTTATTTTTTAAAGGTTTAAAATATTTTACTTCAATTTTTAATTCACCAGTATCCTGTGTTGCTCTTTAAAAATTATTGAAATTTTTTACAACTCAGTTTCATTTTATATCAAATGCAAGATGAACTGCTTTTTTTCAGAGTCACTCTGGGGCGTTGCATTAATTGTTAGCTGTAGGGTAACAATAAAAAATAACTTTAGTAAACCACAAGCTAACTTCGGGGCCTCATAAATGATAGCTGTTTAAGGAGTGCTTATTGACTAAGACAGCCTTAATGTCCCCTCAGCTTGACTAACCTTTAGACACATTTCTTCATGACTGTAGGCCACTGACCTCCCTGTTCTTAGAGCATTCACTTTGGAAACCTTGAAACAGTAAATTCTTTCCTGCCCCTTTGAGATATAAATTATCTCCCAGGCTCTTGCTAAAGGCTGGGGAGCTTTCCGAAATGTAATCATCAAAGGAGATAGGGCCCCTGTTCCCCAATCTCTGTGGGAAAGTAGGCGCCTAACTTTGATAGATAAGGTACAAATTAGCAAACACAGATGGCCTAATCACATTGATGAACCCCCTCCCGGAATGTCCTTCAGTACTTTTCTACTTATCCTAATGCTTAAAACCTCTTTTACCTTTTGTTTTGGCGGAGGTGAGGTGTGTCTGTTTCTCCTGTCGCAAAAGTCTTTTGTAAAGTCTTCCTGGCCTGTTTCATTGTGTCTGGTGCAATTTTTCGATGACATTATGTAGCCCTAAAGTTGACTGTAGAATAAAGGAATCTGGATCAATGCAAATAGATTTTAAAGGGTTTTTTTTTATTAAAGTTTATTGTGGTCACAGTGGTTAGTAAAGTTACATAGGCTTCAAGTGTACAATTCTGTAATACATCATTTAGATATCACGTTGTGTGTTCACCACCCAGTCAGTTCTCCTTCCATCACCATATGTTTGACCCCTTTTACCCTCATCTACTACTGCCTTACCCTCTGGTAACCAATAAACTATTGTGTCTATGCGTTTTTTGTTTCTTTATCTTGTTCTTTGTTGCTTTCAGTTTTACGGCCCGCATATCAGTGAAGTCATATGGTTCTCGACTTTTTCCGTTTGACTTATTTAACTTAGCATGATAATCTCAAGATCCATCCATGTTATCGCAAATGGCACTATTTCATTGCAGCTTTATTTACAGTGGCCAAGACATGGAAACAGCCAAAGTGTCCTCCAGTAGATGATTGGAAAAAGATGTGGTATATATACACAATAGAATACTATTCTGCCATAAGAAAATAATTTTAAAAGGTTTTAATGAATATTTGAAGACATAGCAATGCCATATCTATCTGTAATCACTATGTCGTATCCTGTTAAGTCATAGCACATTTTTGGCCTACTTTTATCATTCATGATGGACATATTCCTAAAATGTAGTAATGAGCCTTCTATTTTTTTCTCAAAATGAAGAAAGCTGTTTTTCAAAATGAAAATAGTTGTATCTTTGTGTGTGTGATTAAACAAAAATGCACATGCAAAAAATTCAAACACTGAAAACCATATATTAAAGCAGTGTTTCTCAGCCTTTTGAAAGTAATTATTGTCCCCCTAATGAGCCTCTTTACATATTTTTTCCTACCAAACCCCATGAGTTTAATGCCATGTATCTATGGTATATCTGTTTGTGTACTCTGGCCCTTTAGAGTACCATAAATCATAATAGAGGAGACTTGTTTGCCCCTCAAGAACCAATTTTTGCATCAATGAGGTGATATTGCACAGTGAAAATGCACAGATTAAAGACAAAGTAAAAATCACCTAAAATCCCATACCAAAGAGGTGACTGCTATTTGCATTTAGACAAATATCCTTTCATATATCTTGCTAACAATAATTTATATCCTTTTATCCATTCTTGAACTTTAATAACATAATACAGAAATAGTTACATATTAATATAGACAACATCCTTTTTACATATATACTATAATTTATTTAATCAAGTCCCTGTGACATACATTCTTTCTTCTTCTATGTTATATTTTAAATAATGCTGATGAGTATCATCCACATCATATTTGCACATTTGATTGATATTTTTAGAAATAATTTCTTAAAGTTCAATTTCTGGATTAAAAACCATGTCCATTTGATTTATTTTTATAGAATTTACAACTGTCTTTCAAAAAGGCTTCACCAATTTATGTTTGTATTATATTCTGCGTGAGAAATCCTATTTACAACACTGGGAATTATCGATTTTTAAAATCTTTGTCAAACTTATACACACAGAGTGAATCCTCTATTGCTTTAATTTTTAAAATTAATAATTAATTGAATTGTTTTTAACAAGAATGTTGACTATTTGTATTTTTTAAAAATATTTTCCTGATCTTTTAACTTCTAACCATTTTTTTCTTTTGCATTCCTTATTAAACACATTGCCCAAAATATTGTCATCATAATCACAGTAATCTACTGTATTGTACAGTTGTGCATGTGGGAACTCTATAGGTCTCTGAGCCTTTAAATTTTACAAATTATTTTGCTTCTAAATTTACTCTATCTGTAAATGAAGTTTATGATAAATATGGATACATTTATGTGTGAGATTATTTATATGTGTTATGATTCTTAAAATATATTTCATAATACTTTTATGTGTTTAGAGGTGTTTAGAAAAAATAATCTTTAAAATAATTTCAAATCCTTCATTATCACAGGTAAGCTAATTCACTTATGTTTCAGGTAAACTCTAACATTGTAATATATTTTTTCATACTGAAATTTATAAACTTCTCAATTCCCTTTACTCCTTAATAACTTTTTTCTTTTGACTTTGAACTGACATACGTACTTGATTTCTTTTCATCTTTATTGCCTTTTTAAAAAATCTCATTAGACTGAGAAAAATAATAGCATTTCACTATGAAGATGTACTTCTTTAAAAACAGAGATTTTTATGGAAAGATAAATATCTAGGAGATAACGATGAGAGTCTGAACATACCAGATTAACATGTACATTGCTCTAGTTCCAGTTAGGCTGCTTCCATTTATTTTTAGGCACTGGTCGTGTGAAACAATATCTGTTTTCACAGTTGCCACATTGTTTTATGCCACCTGTTGCCCATTTATCCAAATTTATTCCTGAGAGTTGTTACTGAAAAAGTTCAATAGTTTGCTCATGTAAATTCCAATGTTTCCTTAATATTTTGTATATAATAATCCATATTTGGAAAGAAAATTGAAGGCTAATAATTATGCTTTGGATCTGATGATTCGTTATTGAGAATCATTTACATAATTTGACAGTATTTCATTAAACCTTACAGGAATGGAGTACTCTTACATGTTACAACATGGATGAACCTTAAAAACATTATGATAAGTAAAAGAAGCAAATCACAAAAGACCACCTGTTGTATGATGCCATTCATATGAAATGTCCAGAATAGGCAAATCCATAGAGACAGAAAGCTGATTAGTGTTTACCAGCAAATGGGAGTGGGGGAGGTACTTACTAATTACCACTTTAATTTGTATGTTACCTGCACAAATGCATTTGGTCTTTTACTCAGTAGAATCAGATAATATAAAATTCACCATTTTAGCCATTTTAAAGTGTACAATTCAGTGGATTTCAATATATTCCTAATGTTGTGTAACTCTCACCATTGTCTAATTCTGGAACATTTTCATTATTATAAAAATGAACCCCATACCTCCCAATTCCCTCTCTTCCCTTTGGTTGTTCAATTGCTCAAGTTATCAGTACATCTGTGGTTCTACAAATGGAGTTGCTAATATCGAAATTATTTAAACAATCTTGAAGCATGCTGTGAATCTTGTGGCATTGTATAAGGAGTTGGTGATGGTTCTGTATTACATTTATGAAAGAAAACAAAACCTTTCTGATAAAGTTGAGGATCTGACTCTATGTACTAATCTTTACCTGAAATCACTTTTTATAGGTCAGTACTTCAATCCCTAAAGATCAGTCTTTACTGAATTTGCAAAATTAGGTTTAAAATAATTGTACTAATAAATTTCCATAGTGCCCAGGAAAGAGAGGGGAAAAGTCATGCTGATTTATAACCTTTCTTGACCTGAAATACCATTAGGGGTTAAAAATAGGAACCTCTCATTGAAAAATATATTTATATAATACCAGCATATAAATCATCCATTCAGGTTAAATTTAACACCTCCAGAAATTTCATTAACTCATTGGACTGATAGTCATTAAAATAAATATATCTTCATGAAATGTTTTGCTTCCCTGGAGGTAAGAGAATAAAAAAGATAAAACTAATTAAAACAATGTAGAGAAGGAAGAGGGAAAAATAACTCTACCAGTATGTAGGTTTTAGATTTTTCTTATTGAAAATAAAAATCATCTCTTTGATTTGGGTTACATTATGATTTTAATCTCTTCAAAAGTCTTGTTCAAAATAATTTACTTTTAATAACAAAAATGAGTCTCTTACTATCCCCTTCTTAGGAATTCTCTTATTGGGGCATTTGCAAAACATTTTATTTTACTAGGTTCAATGATTTTGCATGCATTTTCAAGAACCTAGCAAGCAGTTATGGCTAAACTAGTAATTAGCAAAGTTCTGAGGCTTCAAAGAAAAAATGTAAAAGAATACAAATATTTTACAGTAATTCCCATGCCCCCCCTTTTTTGTTCCTTGTGTGGGAGACAAGACCCAGGAAGTGATGGAGAAGAGCAGGAACCTCCCCTTATCCTTGATTAGTTGAGAAGGAGAACCATATTCTAGGGATGTCTATAAAATTTTTCAGTTCTGATGGACGAAGACTTACACCTGCTTGAAAGTGAAATTAAAGTTTCCTGGAGTAACTTTATGTAATGATTAAATAATGATTTTGAGGGCAAAATCATTAACGAAAGAGCGTTAACAAAGGGAAATATACACGTTACTCCCAAATGAGACCTTAGATGTTAAATATTCTTTTAACATACTGTGGTATTTAAAATTTCCTTTATGTTGGACTATTTTAATGAAACGTGCATGTGTGTTTTACAATTTGTTGGCGATACTCACTCTCAATTCTTGATATCTTGCATGGTAATCATTTGTATTGTGTAACTTGGGCAGAAATTGCTCCAAGCGGTGAGCAGAACATTTCACAGTGATGTTTTCAGACATGCATACATGTATTAAATTTTCTATCTGCAAATAGATATTTTAAAAATAATAGCAAATATCAAAATTGTTTTCTCGTGTTTCCTTCTTATATGAGCAGGCATTATTTTATCTGTGGGCCTTTTTATAAATGCTGGGATGCTTCCCCGTTTCCCCCAGATCATTGTGTTCTAAATTTCAAAATTCTAGATTCAGCTAATTAGTCCAATTTAACAATACATGGTTATTAATCATTATTACTGAGACTGATTTATATTGACATAGTGCAGTGAGGACATACTTCCAATGTGCATGAGTTTTCATTAGCACAGCACTATTGGATTGTTGGAAAAGTCATGCCATATTTTTTCTATGTTTTTCGTCGCAAAAATGCGTCATGACTTTTCCGACAACCCAGTATCATGTTATCTGCAGATAGGAACAGTTTTATTTCTTCCTCTCTCATTTATATGCCTTTTACTTCCTTTTCTTGTCGTTTTGCACTGACCAAATCTTCCAGCACTGTGTTGAATAGCAGTGCTGAGAGTCGACATTCTTGCCTTGTTCCTGATTTTAGGGGGAAAGCTTTCAGCCTTTCACCATTGAGTATAAAATATAATGCCTGCTGTAGGTGGATCAAGTTGTACATGTTCTTTTTTTTCATGCTCTTTACCAAGTGGAGATGTTCTTCTCTATCTCTCTATTCTTATTTTTCTAAGAGTTCTGATCATGAATGGGTGTTGAGTGTTGGTCAAATTAGTTTTCTGCATTAATCAATATGATCATGTGATTTTTCTTCATTAGTCTGTTAATATGGTGGATTACATTGTTTAATTTTTGAATATTGAATCAGCCTGGAGAATAAACTCCATTTTGCCATGGTTTATAATTATTTCTCTGTATTGCTGAATTGTATTTGCTAACATTTTGTTAAAGATTTTTGTGTGTATGTTCATAAGGGATATTTGGTATCACATCAATACCAGCTTTATAAAATGAGTGGAAAGCATTCTGTTTCCTTCTGGGTTTTTTTGGAAGGGGTTTTATAGAATTGATGCTAATGCTTCTTTATATTCTTGGTAGAATTCTCTAGTGAAATCATCCAGACATGAATATTTCTTTTTTTGAGAGCGGTTTAATTATGAATACAGTTTCCTTAATAGTTTTAGGGCTATTCAAATTATTTATTTCATTTTGAGTGAGTTGTAGCACTTTGTTTTCTGAGGAATTGATTCATTTAATCTAAGTTGCCAAGTTAATATATGTAGAATTGTTCATAGTATTCCCTTATTATCCTTTTGGTGTTTCCAGGGTCTGTAATGATGGTGATTGTTCTTTGCTGGATATTAAATATTTGTGTTTTCTCTTTTTTTGTCAGTCTTGCTAGAGGTTTGACAATTTTATTGAGCTTTTCACTGAACAAGCTCATTGTTTCATTGATTTTTCTCTATTGCTTGTATGTTTCAGTTTCATTGATTTCTGTCCTTTTCTTTATTTTTTCCCCTTCATTTAGCTTGATTTGGGTTCATTTTGGTCTTTTTTTCTAGATTCTTGAGGTGGGTGCTTAGATTATTGATGTGAGATTTATGTTATTTTCTAACATATGCATCTAACGTTTTCAGATTTACTCTTAGCTCTGGTTTGGCTGTAACCCATAACTTTTTACATGTTGTGTTTTCATTTTTACTTAGTTCAGTGCTTTTTTTATATTTACTGAGACTTTTATTTGACCCATGGATTACTTAGTAGTGTGCTGTATAGTTTCCAAATGTTAGGAGATTTTCCTGTTTTTAATTGCTAGTTTGATTCTGTTATGGCCAAAGAGCACACTTTGTATGATTTTAATTATTTTAAATTTGTTGAGGTTTGCTTTATGGTCCAAGATATTGTCAATTTTGGTATATGTTCCCATGGAACTTTAAGCTCCTTTGGAACTTAAAAGGAATGCGTTTTCTGATGTCTTTGGGTGGATTATTTTATAATTGATGTAGGTAGTGTTGCTTGATGGTGTTCTACCCAGTCAGTATATTTCGCTCTCTAGTTCCTGAAGAATCTAACCCTGTATACAGTTGATGCTTAATAAGGGTTGTTGAATTGCATAACGCTGCTGTATCTGTACCCTTGCTCCTGTCTTCTGCTAATATTTCCAGAGAAAAGGTAAGCAGCTAGCAATGACAGCCTGCCATGGGATTTGAGCAGGCAGGCTACAGTAACAATGCTGTGTAACAAACAATCCAAAGGCTCAAAATTTGCAATACCAATAATTTATTTCACAGTCAAGGGCCTACACGTTTGGCTGTGTTTTAACTGATCTTGTCTGCTCTTGCCTGAGCTCTGCTTAGCTTTGCTGGATTCCAGGTTTTCAGTTAGATTCAAGTCTGTTCCTTATGTGTTAATTTGGGGAGCCAAATGGCAAAGTGTGGAAGCTCCAGGAGAGTTGGGAGAAATGTGGAATACCCCTTAAAGGCTCAGCTTATAATAAGCAGTGTCACTTCCATTCATTTCCCATTGTCCATAGGAAGTCAGGGGAATGTCTAAAGCAAATGTGTTGAAGGTATATGCCCTGCCTACTCCAGTAGGAGGACCTCAAAATCACATGGCAAAAGGGTTGGATGAATAATTCTGTGACAATGAAGGAGTGAATAATTAGAAGCAATGCTCCAATTTACCTCTTACTTTCTGAATCTGTTCTACTTTCTACTCTACACAGGAGTCAGGAAAATAAAAATTAACCATCCACATGAAAAGGTGGGGATCCTTATATGATTTACAGACAATAAGGACGTGTTCCTCTTGGCATTCATTTAAGTCTCATACATTGTGTCCCGGATAATTTGAAGAAATAGCTTTAGTAAGCTAATGAGAAAGAATGCTTTAGAATATATTTCATGCTACATCAAAGACAATGTATTTTAAAATCCAGCCTATATTCTCTTATTCTTTTGGCTTTGAACTATAGATAAGCATTAGGTTGGGAGGATTTTAGGGGGAATCCTTTATAAACTTACATGAATAAGCTAAATGCAAAGAATTAAAAGAGAGTTCAGTTGTATCAATTTGATGTGTGTGTGTGTGTGTGTGAGATGAAACATTTGCACTTGCCATTTATTTTTGTAAATCTTCGATTTTTTTTTAATCAGAAACTTATAGACTATTTGGTACTGCTCAGATAGCCATTCCAGAATCCTATTGGATGATAAATGTCCAGGATTTTTTAGGTCACAATTTGAATTTCATTTGAAACACACAATAGTCATTAAAAATACAACAAGAGAGCCCTGGGGACAGAATTCTTCATTTAAACCCAGAACAGGCATGTAGCACCTGACATTTCATGTACTCACAGAGTGACAGAGAACTTTCCTTACCTGCAGAGAATAAAGGAAATTGTTACTCAGAGTCTGTTCGGGATACTAACTGGTTGCAGCTCAAGTAATAGTTTAAATGATATGGACTTTTCTTCTCCAAGAATTGACCCAGGACCACCAACACATTGGACACACAAGGAGCCAGTGATGACTTGCAGTCATTCCTCATTGGATTGATTTGAATTAAAACCAATAACCCAGGAGACAGGAGCCATCTCATTATCAGTTTTCTTAGGTCAGGATTGAGCAAAATTAAAAGCCATATTAAAAAGTATTTGTGTTTGTAGGCATTCATGTGAATGACATTTGCAAAACAATTATCAGAACAAAATAAAAGCAGCTGAATTAATACTCAATTAGAGCCAATATTTGTCAAATACAAAGGAGCAAATTTCACTTAAAAATCAATGAAGGAAACAATTTAGAACATGTTGATTGCTATTTAAATCTTGTCAGTTGCAGGAAAGGGACATTGTTGAAATACTGGCAGTAAAGAAAACCTAAAAGTTATTATTTTTTCTTTGAATTTTCACTTCCATAATGACTTCTGATTCCTTGTAATATAACAATAAACAAAATGCCAGGAGGTCAGCATTGGATGTGAGTGTCTGTAGTTGCTGTAGTTTGATACATTCTTCTCTTGTAATGTCTGTGTGGTAGCCTTCTCCTTTCTCCTCTTCCCTCATTGTTGATTTGCCTCCTCTTTCCTTTTTCCTTCCATGGTTATGTACTTTTACAACTTTAATAATGACCCTGCATGTCCTTCACTGGTAAGAACCCATCCTATATGCCCAGCTCCCTACTGGAAGCATTCTCTGGGGTATCTCATATTTCCTCAATATCTCTCCTCCCTTATTTCCCATCCTCTGTCTGCTCTCTCCTTTCTTCAGATTCAACAATGAAAATCAACTCATCTTCTGTAGGTTTATCAATTAGTTAATTCTGTCACCTACATCAGACTCGCTATTATCTTTAATTATTGCCTGCCCTTTAACTCAAAATCTCATTTGTTATCAGATCAACCTGGGAAAGGGAAATTTACATAAGTGACTGGTTTCCAGAGTGCTAGTGTTTTATTATTAATTATGTTAGTAGTGTTAGTTCTCATCTACTTCCTAGTTCCACCAATCCCACCTGCTTCAAATTCATACTACCTAGTGCCTAGGCCAATAATGGTAAGCATATGACACATGGTCCATGGCAGACATATCATTTGACCTTGACATTCTCTCCTGGTGTTCCTAGACATGACTTCAAAATTCATTAGCATCTCAGAAAATCAAAATCGGTACAGTATCATTGGTACAGGATGACATATGTCTGCAGTTTCGGTCTACATTGTTGTAACAGCATGCAAAACACTTTTTGTCTGCAGGTGCTTCCAATTTGAATGCATGATACAAACTTTCATCAGATCAGTCTACCCGAAGTACACCTCTCATTGTGTCAGTTTACCATTCCACATGAATGTAATCACTGTCTACCTATGCTGGGATATGGAAATGATGAGGAAGCCCTGACTAGTGAATTGATGTGATTACTGTTTCACAACCTGTGTCTCTGAGCTCATTGATGCCAGTTCTGGAGGATCTCCAGAGATCTGCAGTGAAGAATAGCTCTTGCCTGGAGAGCAGAATCCCCCTTCGGGGTGAAAATTTTCTCAACTCTGATTGTTCAAACAAATGATCCCACCTGCTTACTTTTACCTGCAAAATTATCAAATCTAGTTAGCTGATGACACCCATCATTTTATTTCAGTGAGGAGAATAGGGAAACTTTCCCTCATTCAGATTTTGTCATTTCAGTGGGATTTCATTGGGAAGGAAAGATAAATAAATGCCCTTAGTCCAGTATTTTGTATATTTTTGACCTTTATGTTTTGAAATAATTTTAAACGTAGAAAGAATTTTGAAAATAGGACATAGAGGTTTTGTGTACCCTTTGTCTACCTCCCCCAAATTTTGACAACTTATGTAATCATAGTACAGTTATTGAAATCAGGAAATTAACAGTGATTCAATACCATTTACTAATCTACAGATTAGTCCTGCTTTGTGAAGCGTAATGTTCAGCTATTAGCATATTGATTATATTTATCCAATGTTTTGTTTATACTTAATTTAAAACAGTATTGTACTTATAATAATGATTGATCTTAAAATTAATAAGTAAAATAATAAGACACTAAAATCATTTTTTAATTCAATTCCCATTTTCAAAATTTTTCTTGCATGTTATCTTTTACTTATATAGTTAATTTTATCATAGTTGACTATTTGGAGTAGAAAGAACAACATTCACCCTTATATCATCAAACATTCATGGAATTTGTTCATGGCACCCTGAAGACTTAGAACCCTTTAGTAGAATCTTGTAGAAATACATGCACAGGAACCAAAGTATAATGTGTCTCATTCAAAGTGGAACTAGGGACTAGAAATTTGTTAGGAACTAAATCAGTCTCTCTCTCTCTCTCTCTCTCTCTCTCTCTCTCTCTCTCTCTCTTTCTCACTTTCACAGTGGTCACAAGTTGCCTCATTCAATATTATATAGGATTGTTTCATCTCTATCTCTATATGTTCTTTTCTTCTCTCTTCAAACCTTTTTCTTGCCTTACAAATAGGCACATAATGACCACCATATACAAAGTAAATCATATTTCAGAATTATTATTAACCATAGTCTGGAAACTCCCCTTTGCGACTGTTTAAATCTAAAAGAGGAATTTGCTGACTCCAACTTCTTTTGGAGGGGTAGGCCACATATGTTACATCACTGGCTTGTATATAGATGCTTCATACCACCTTCATGTCAGTTCCTTAACCCTTACTAAACTAGACTAACTGTAGCATCTAGTCTATGCTACGTAACAACCAACCCCCACAATACAATAATCATTCACTTGCTCACCATTCTGTGAGGTCATCAATTTGAGCTAGGCTCAGCTAGGATGGTTTATCTCTGCTTTGCATGAGGTCAGCTGGGATTTACTGCTGTCTGAGACCTCACCTTCAAGGGGGCTAGCCCAGGTTCATTCATATGTTGACAGCAGAGGTCCCAGAAGCAGCAAGAGAGTGCACACCCCAATACAAAATTAGTTTTCATGTCTGTCCTTGTGTCACTTTTGCTGATGTCTCATTGACCAAAGCAAGTTATATGGCCAAACCGAGATTCAAGTGATGGAGAAATACATTTTGCCTCATGTTAGAAGATAGCCCATCATCTTGCAAAAGGGTATCGTGCAGAGATGGTAGAGTTTATGGCCTTCTTACCTGTCACGCTAATCTAGGAAAATGGGGTGATATGGTGTAGAGCATAACTACTAAGGACAAAAGGGGATGTGAGCAAACATTTCCCCAGTCAGGACTGTGAATGGGCAGTTCCAGAATATGGCGAATACAATGAGGTCAACAGGGTACCCATACTCCATTTATCTTGATTCAGTGTCTTACATTAATGGAGTGATCTCAATGAGAGTCATGAAATAGTTTGAGGGAAGTATACAAGTAAAAAGCATACAACTGATCTACAGTCAATCCTTTGATTTTGATCTAATTAAAACTAATAGCAGTGACTGAAAAACATTTCCCCTGATGGCTGCTCTGTAGTCCAGGCAAATTAAAGATGTGGTGTACTTCCTGGTGTGCAAGAATCCACACTGGGAGGGAAAAAAAAGCAAAAGATGAAAATACCATCTTAATTAACAACGACTCGTTGGAGTTGATACTGGAGTAGAAGGGGATTTATTTTAGCTTTCCTTTCTTCATAGTTGCCCTTGGTTTTTTGTTTTGTTTTGTTTTGTTTTTTAAAGACATTTTATTATGGAACAGTGTGTTTTTCCAGGACCCATAAGCCCCAAGTCAAGTAGTTGTCTTTGATATAGTTGTGGAGGGCGCAGCTCCTTGGCCCATGTGGGAATCGAACCGACAACCTTGGTGTTATGAGCCTGTGCTCTGACCACCTGAGCTAACCGGCCACCCCCATAGGTGACCTCGTTGGTGAAAGCTGAAGTAGATGCATTCATTTTGCTTGAAGATTGCACTGGCACTACCCACACTGAGCTTTTATAGTGGTTCAAAGGAAGCAGTCAATTCCCAATAACTAATGTTTTCCCATGTGAAATTTGACAACCCATTTACACCTAGTCATGGGGATGTCTGTTTTCTGGAATATTCCTAAGATAGAAATATTAGAGTCGGACACGTTTATGCACCAGAGTTCACAGTGAGGTCAATATGTCATCGTTCTTTCTGTGCACTAAAAGGTGTACTTTGGTCCTGGAAGGCTTAATAGACATTCAAAAAGTGAGCACTCCACTCACCACTCTGCTTAGATTTACTCCTGGGGATAGAAGGGATCCCACTAGTAAGCAGAAAATCAATTGCTGACTTCCTGGAGCTGCATTAACTTTTATTTACCAGTAGGATACCATTATCTTTTTCTGAACCCCGCTGGCCTAGCCATTAGCTACCTTTTCACCCACAGGTTTCACCTTTGCTGCTACTGAGTTAGGAGTTTCATACATTATACAGAAATGCTGCATTTGTTTTTAAAAACAGAATTGCATCTAGGCATGTGTTGGTATTCCTTAGAAATAGCTGTTATCAAATAAAACCTACAATGAAGTGGGCTTTAATTGACCTCTGTCTGACCCATTATATGGCCATATGTAGAGTCTCGTCTATAAAACTATTGCAATGGTTTCAAGTGTTTCAAATAGCTCTGTAAGTTCATTTGAGTGAGATACTATAGTTATTCTCTTTCCTACTTCGGACCTATGAGCCCTGCAAAGCATGTGTCCTAAAGTCTTAGATTTACGAGTTAAAAAGAGACAATGATTCTTTGATTTAAAAAGGGAAAATGATCCTTTACCATGATATAATTCCCGTAATGAAGTTGCTGTTTTTCAAGTATCATTTATTAATTCCAAAATCAATTTCAGCACCACTTAAATATCTTTTAATAATTCTACTACACTAACACTTTAGAAAATTATTTCAAATGAATGAAGATTAAACTAGAAATAACTATCAGTTGAATAAGTACTACTTTAGTTGAGACAGTAGTTGAAAACATTACAGTTGTCTGAAATTTATAGTATAGTAACAAATGGTTCTCAAGACATTTTGTCTTGTATATATTTTTTAGGCCTGAAAATGAAAAAAATCGATTATTGGCATAAATTGTTGAAACTGTAAATTCTAGAATCATGTATATTTTATCTGTGTTTTTATAACCATATTTACATGCATTGTACAAAAATGAAATAATGAGTTTTGCACCTTGGATTTTTCATTTTATATTATGCTGTGTGCATGTTTTATGTTGTGTTTTTTGGAAAAAAATTTGAATGATTATATATTGCTTTATCATACATTTTGCAGTTGTTGAATATAGATGCTCCTTGACTTACGATGGAGTTATGTCCTCATAAACCCATCATAAATTGAAACATCTTAAGTTGAAATTGCATTTAACACACCTATCCTACCAAACATCATAGCTTAGACTAGCCTACATTAAACGTACTTAGAACATTTATATTACCCTACAGTTGGGCAAAATCATCTCACTGCCACTGCCGTACCTCACAAGAAAGTATTATGCTGCATTTCTCTAACCCAAGAAAAGATAAATTTTGAAGTATCGTATCTACTGCATGTGTATCGCTTTCACACCATCATAAAGTTAAAAAACCATTAAGTTGAAAGTTGGAGGCTGTCTGTACTAAGGTTTGGAATTTCTTATTATTCTTATGACTATTAGTTTTTTCTTAGCATGTACTGGCACATGTTACCAAGAAAATGACCGATATATGAATATTCTCAAGATTCTCAATATGTAGTTGAAGGTCAGAGACTGTATTTAGGTTTGGAATTTCTTAGTCTTTTTAGGTTTTTCCTGATTTAAAAAAAAATGTTTTATTTTCCAATTACAGTTGACATACAATATTATATTAGTTTCAGATATACAATATAGTGATTAGACATTTATATCACTTAAGGAGTGATTACCCCAATAAGTCTAGTACCCATCTGACACCAAACATAGTTATTACAATATTTTTTACTATATTCCCTATGATGCAATTTATATCCCCATAAGTATTTTGTAACTACCAAGTATTTCTTAATTCCTTCCTCGCTTTCACCCAACCTCCCAACTGGCACCATCAAAATGTTCTCTGTATCTGAGTGTGTTTCTCCATTTATTTTGTTCTTAAGATTCCACATATATGTGAAACCAGATGGCATTTTTCTTTCTCTGTATGACTTACTCCACTCACCGCAACCCTCTCCAGGCCATCCATGCTGCCACAGGTGGCAAGATTTCCTTGTTCATTTATTTTATGGCCAAGCAATATTCCATCATATATATATATAATTTATATATCAGGTGATTGACAATAGTGGTTGTTCTGTACTTTAGTTGTAATTTTGATGTGGTTGTGGGAAGAGGCAAGCACAAGGTTTACCTACTCTGCCATCTTGACCTGCCCTATAGCTTGTATATGGTTTTTTTTCCAGTAATTTATTTTTGCTATTGTGAAATAAACGTTTTTTATTAGTTTCAGCTGTACATCACAGTGCAATAATTATACTTTTTACCCCTCAAAGTGACAACCCCTCTCCCCCAATCCACTGCCCCACCCCCCCCAATATCATACATATCTATTACAATTCCCTTGACTCCGCTCCCACACTATACTCCACATCCTGTGAATATATATATATATAATTATAGTTGACATACAATATTATACAGCATCAGCTTCAGGTGCAGTGATCAAGCCTCTGTGCCATCCATGAAGTGGTCTCCCTAAAAGACATGAGACCATCTGACACCCTACAAAATACTTACAACATTATTAATTACATTCCCCAAACTGTCTTTTTTTTTTTTTAGATTTTTTTTTTAATTGGGGAATTGGGGGGATGGGAACAGTGCTGGGGAATTGGGGAAAGGGGAACAGGCAAGTTGCTGTCGTTTTGTTCTTCAATCTAGTTGTGGAGGACGTTGCTTCACTGGCCCAAGTTGGCACCATCATTGCGCTCTTCTCTGGCGAGGCAGATCAGTCGCCGGCATCTGGACGGCCGCTCACTGCGGCTGCTGGCCGCTCACGCTGGCTGCTGGACACACACGGTAGCCCATTGCAATCCACTGCCACAGGGACTGCAGCCCACGCCGTCGCCGGCGACTCATGGCAGCCCAGCTCCAGGTTGAGCTGTTGTTCAGCATCTTAGCTGTGGAGGGCAGTGTCACTGGCCCTCACATGTGGGATCCGAACCGGGGCCCTCTGGCATCCCAAGCGAGTTCTTAACCATCGCGCCACTCGGCCGGCCCCCCAAACTGTCTTTTATATGTTTTTAATTAGAAAACTCACTTTGAAATTTTTGACCCCTGTAAACAAAAGCATATTTTGAAAACAAAAAACAATGTGACACTGAAAAATTATGAAATGTTAAAAACCTCCCTGGCAAGTGTCTTCAATTTATTACATATGTGATTAAAAAATATAAATAAATACACAAACAAAACCTCTGATGGGGAATTTTTTATAATTTACTTTTAATCATGTTATAATTCTGACTGATATAGTAGGGTGTGCCAGACAGTGCTTAGATTATTCTGCTTAAAAACTAATAAAGCCATTTTTAAGGGAAAGGAGACTAATAAGTGCTGTATTAATTAATCATTTAAAAGTAAGAACCAGTTTCACTTCTGATATTTCCTAAGACTTGATTAAACCACATATAGCCAATACAGTCTGGTGACTAAGGAACAACACATATCCTGGTTTCACGTAGCTGTTTTCTTTCCATAAGATGCTACTTAGAAGGACTGCCTCTTTAGAATTAACAGTGCACCTTATAATCCATAGCAGTGAACACATAATCATCATTTAGCAACATACACATTGTTATACATGGAGTATTGTGTAGGAGAAACCAGTTATACCTTCATAGTATAGCCATTTTCACAAGAGAGAATATTAAGTCTCATTTGGAAAGGTCTCACAACATTTAAACCACTGATGTCCTGGAGCCAACTTGTACCAGCTCACAAGAGCCTGACAAATGCTACAAATCACTCTCCTTCCCTGACCTTGAAACTATTGTTAAACATCACCAGCACACCACTGAATTTTAAACAATGTATAGTTTTAAAACAATTAGATTCTACATGATCTAATTTGGAAAGAATTTCATCTTTTTATTATTCTTACTGTGGACTCTCAGTTTCAGTTAGCAAAATCAACTGAGCATTTAAAAAAAGCCATTTGTCTTGAAAACCATGATCCATCTGTACTTGTACATATTTTCTATTGTGTCAAACAGCACTGCCTAGTTAGAATCCTCATTTAGGTCCATGTAGTTTGATTATCTAGTGCATGTGGAAACCCTCACTCCTCCAAAGAGTGATGTTTCATCTTGCCTATAAAAACAGAATTTCCAGTTGATTAGTTTTCATTATAAAGCTGCTTTGCACTGTTTCATATTGAGACAATTATGTAAACCTCATGTTAAAAAGAAAAAGAACGTTTCATTAATTGCCTTCTAAAAGGAAGCAACATTTATTTTTCTCAAAATGGCACATGGTTTTCAGTGTTTATCCATGAACTTTACAGTTTGCATATGTATTATAAGCACTTTTCACAAGATACCTTTGTAATTATCCAGCTAGAATAATTTGGTATCTGAAGCATTAATATTAAAGAGTAAGCAATGTTGTAGGTCACAGAGCTTTGTTTTAGCGTTACTTATTTTACTGCAGGATTTAATGAAAGGCAGGTGTCTCTTCTCATAGAGTTTATTATAGCAATTAATAGCAAGAGCTCTCATAACACCATTTCACCTAAAATGTCCAAACTTAGAATAGTTTAATTGAAAGAAACTCCTCCTTTGAGTTCCAACAACACAATTCTGTTATAGGAGGTATCACCAAGCAAAACAATAGTTGACTTACTCATCTTTCAACTCTTCAATGATAGAAAGCATAGTATATATTATATATCATGGTAAGAGACTGCCTGGCATACAGGAATATTGAGAGACTTCTATATGTCATTTGAGGAATAAGTGAATGAATACTGAGATCAAAGATTGGTGGTATAAATAAGAAATTCATTTATTAATAAAAAGGACTACCCAGCATATACTGGAATAGTCGGGGAAGATCACTGCATTAGTAGGACTTCCATGAACCCTGAGATTATATACTATATGGAAAGAACAGCAAGTGGTCTGGGCAGGGGAAACTGCTTGAGCAAGGTGGCTGTGGTGTAGCTAATGCATTTGAAATTCAGGAATGGGCCAGCTTGGTTGGAGCCAAGATTCATAGAAGTTAATTCTGGAAGTTGAGTAGAGATTTGAGGTAACACCAGGTCATATAGATGGTTTAAAGTTTACCCTGTTGATTTTGGGTAACCATTGAGATTTTGCCTAAACACTTAATTCAGAAAGGTTCTTTTGAAATAGATTGTGATAGGGTGAAACTGGAGTTGGAGAAAACTCAGAAAGTCTGGACGCTTAGACTATAATATTAGTGCCATGAAATTCAGTGTTATTTAAATGTGTCCTCATTCTCTCTGCCCAGATCTATAAATAATCTTAATGCAAAATTATTCTCAAATACTAAATTGTTCTAGACCTTATTTCTAGGGAAAATGTAATATTTATAAATGCTGTGTCTGTCACTGGAGGCTCACCTGGATGTCCAAGAGAACACTCAACCTGGAGCAGTGGTAACTGGGTTCTTGTCTCCGGGCAAGAAAGAGTTCAAGAGCGAGACAGATGCAGGAAAGCAAATGTGATTTACTGAAAATGAAAGTACACACTCAAGAGGAAAGTGCGAGCAAACTCAGAGAAGAGTCATGTGCTGGGGAAGTCATGATCAGGCGTATTTATCCCTCCCAGGGCAGGAATTGGTGACATCCCATTAACGTGGTTCACTTACCCACTCCCCTGGGTGGGACCCTCCTTTTCCTGCTTTTTCTTCCGTATTTGGTTCTTCCAGAACTGTCATGGCATCAGATGCATGATGGGAGTTGTTGTAATTGCAATACAAAAGAGATTATAATGACATTATAATTAGCTAAAGATCAGGTCCCAGTCATAGAGATTAGCCAAGATGTACGAAACTGGCTCTTGTTTGTCTCCAGCTGCAGGTACTGGATACAGTCACTCTGTTACTGGTGTAACCAGTGAAGCACCTCATATTTTCCTCTGGAGGGGGTTGTCAGTTTCCTAGGCTACATGTCCTGCCTCATGTCCATGTACAGAGATTGAGTATAGCAAAGACTCTCAATTTTACCACCAGCCAGTACAAATCTATTGATGGGAATAGTAAAAAATGTGAAGAATTAGATACAAAATAATTTTAAACATACACATATATTAATATTATATTGGATTGTCGGAAAAGTCATGATGCATTTTGTCTGTTTTTCAACGGTCATTTATTATATAAAGAACAAAGATCAATCAATGATATATTGCCTGTTTATTTCAATAACCTTTTGCCATCTTTCAGTGAGCTTCATAATTCCTCATTCATAGAAGGACCTGTCTTTATTTGCAAAACTGAACAAAGTGCTGATTTACAGCCTCATCTGAATTGAACGTTATACCACGCAAGGAGTTTTGAAGAGAGCAAAACAAGTGGAAGTCTGATGGTGCAAGGTCAGGCGAGTCACGTGGGTGTGGCAACACATCCCATCCAAGCTCCAGTCATTTTTTTTTCTTATTAATACAGTATTTATTTATCTTTCTTCTGTCAAACCCTGAGCCAACCACTTTCCCCAGGCTGCCTGGGGAGGTATAGGAAAAGGAACATACAGGGCAGACAAGACACAGGAGAAAGAACTATGGGAGGTGGCGATGGCTCCTTCACATGGCGAAGAGGATGAGAAAGGCCACCATCAGGCAAAAGAGCCCCATGGCCTCTGAGAGGGCAAAGCCCAGAATGGCGTAGGAGAAGAGCTGTTGCTTCAGAGAAGGGTTCCTGGCATAACCAATGATGAGGCTCCCAAACACAGTCCCAATTCCAGCCCCAGAACCAGCCACCCCGACTGTGGCAGCCCCAGCCCCAATGAACTTGGCTGCTGTGTCGATGTCCCTTGAAATGGCGCTGGTTTGGAAGCTACGGCTAGAAATAAATGATGTCTGGGTATGTGGGGCTGCCAAGCTGCTGAGGCTCTCATCTGTCAGTGTCTCCGGTCGCTTCAGCACCATTGCAGAGAGCGACCGGCTCAGCAGCTGAGAGGTGCTCCTGACCAAGGAGGGGGTGGAAACAAACTTGGTGCACGCGTACATTTTCAGGGGATGAGGGGCTGTGGCAGGAGAGCTGCTCCCAGGGCAGAGAAGACAGAGAGCCAAGCTCCAGTCATTTTTGACGGGTGATCAAATTTGTGTGTGGTCTCGCGTTGTCGCGATGGAACACAACTCCTTTACAATTAACAAGCTTTGGACGTTTCTGGATGATGGAATCATTCAATCTGTCCAATTGCTGACAGTACACATTCAAATTGATTGTTTTCTTCCTTGGTAGAATCTCGAAAAACACAACACCTTTAAAATCCCACCACACTGAGAGCATAACCTTCCTCTGATGAATGTCTGCTTTCGATGTCATTTGAGACAAATCATCATATCGGGACCACAACTGTTTGCACACCACATTGTTGTCAACAATCCACTTCTCATCACCAGTTATCAGTTGCTTCCAAAAAGGATCGTTTTCCTCACACTTAATGAGCATGTTGCAGTTGTTTATACGCGCCGTCAAATGAACTTCTTTGAGTTCATGCAGAACCCAAATATCGAGCTTGCTTATGTATCCCAGCTTCTTCAGGTGGTCATGAACGCTTTGATGATGGATGTTCAGTGTTTCTGCAATCTCTCGTGTCATGTAACGTGGGTTTGACTCCATCAGTGCCTTTATTTTGTGGTCATCAACCTTGGTGGGCCTCCCTGACTGAGGAGCGTCGTTGAGATAAAAATCACCAGCACGGACTTTCGTGTACCATTGTTGGCACTGACATTCTTGTAGAGCATTGTCACCGTAAACTATGCAAATTTTCACAAGCTTGATGCGCGTTCTTCCCTTTATGGAAGTAAAACAGTAAAATATGGCAAAAATGCACAGTTTGTTCTTCCATCTTCAACTTGTTGTAAAAGCTCCAAAACTCAACCAAATTGCTCAATTTTATTTTAGAATGAAGCTAGAACTGTCAGCTGTCAAATGACATAGCAATAACACAGATGCGAATGACTCTAGTACTTCCAAAAATGAACTAGTGCCACCTGTCGCAAACATGCGTCATGACTTTTCCGACAACCCAATATAAGACTCCTTGACAAATAAAATAGAAGTAGAATCATGAAAGTAAATGCAAAAGAGAATGAAAATATACAGTGGATGGTTGAAAAGTAAAAGTAATTTAAAATATGTTTTTAGGTATTTCAGTTGTCAGAGGAAATTAGTAATAGCTAACATTTGTCAAGCAGTACTATATACTAGATATAGAATTTGTCATTTGCAGGTATCATAGTCAGCTCAGGCTGCTATAACAAAATGCCACAGTATGTATATACCACATCTTCTTTATTCATTTATCTGTTGGCAGGCAGTTTGTTTCCATATCTTGACTATTGTGAATAATGCTGTAATAAGTATGGGAGTGTAAGTATCTCTTTGATAGATATCCTGTTTTCATTGCCTTTGGATATGTACACAGAAGTAGAATTGCTGGATCATATGGTAGTTCTTGATTATAGCCATTCTTACAGGGACATGTGAGATTTTATATATATATATATATATATATATATATATAATGGAATATTATCAGCCATGAGAAAGAAAGAAATCCTCCCATTTTCAACAACATGGATGGACCTTGAGGGCATTATGCTTAGTGAAATAAGCCAGAGAAAGACAAATATTGTGTAATATCACTTGTATGTGTAATGTAAAAGAGCTGAACTTGCAGAAATAAAGTAGAATGGTGGTTACCAGGGATTAGGTGGTGGGGGATTTGGAAGATGTTAAAGGGTACAAAATTGCAACTAGAAGATGAGTAAGTCCTGGAGACCTAATACACAGCATAGTGATTATAGCCAATAGTGCTGTATTATAAACTGCAAAGTTGCTAAAAGACTGGGTCTTACATGTTCTTGTCACAAAAAAGAACTAATAATTATGTGATGTGATAGAAGTATTAGCTAACGCCAAGGTTATCATCTAGGTCATATTGCAATATTTAAACGAATCAAATCAACACCTTGTATACCTTAAGCTTACACAATGTTATGTGTAAATTAAATCTCATTAAAAAATAATAAAAATGCAAATTTCAAGAAAATTCCATAGACTGGGTGGTTTAAACAACAGATACTTATTTGTCACTGTTTTGAAGGCTGGGAAGTTCAAGACCAAGGCGCTGGCAGATTTGGCTCCTGGAGAGGATCTGCTTACTGGCTTACAGATTGGCACCTTCTCCATGTGTTGTCACATGATAGAGAGGGAGAGCTCTGGTGTCTCTCTTCTTATGTGGGAGCTAATTCTATCATGAGGGCTCAGTCCTCATAGTTCATCTAAATTGCATTATGTCCCTAAGACCCCACTTCCAGTTACCATCCCTTTGGGGATTAGGGCTTCACCATATAAACATTCCATTTATAACAATGGACATTATTTAATATTTACAACAATCTAATGAGAAGTATTATTCTCAATTTTTAGATAAGGAAACCAAAACAGAGATGGGTAAATTACTTGCCATAGGTTAATGGCTATGTGGTTGGGAGATTGAGAAGCCGCCAGGATTTAGACCCAGATGGATTCCTATGAATGAGGCTCTTAACACATTCTCTGGATCAAAGAAGAGTATTGGCAGTTTAATGCTAATGGAATAGCGGTAATGGGTAAGTAGGAGTTCATCTGTGTATCGAGAGAATAAGAGCGTAAAACAGGGAGAGAACAAAAAGAATAACAGATACAATAGTAATTTACCATTTCCACTGAGGTATGGGCGTGTCGTTCCAGAGGTACAACAAAAAAGGAGTATTTTAATCTGATTCTTTCAAGCATGCTCACTAGGTGGTCATTTTGTAAACTACCACAGCTCTTATAACAATATATCTGTACAGTAAAAAAAAAACAACAACAAAAATAACCCAACTCACTAGATCTAAATTGGGCTCTGTGGGTGAAATACTAGTAATGCATTCCTTTTCTTCCAGGAATCTCTCCTTAATGGTAAAGAAACATTTGGTAATGTTGACCAATAAAGAAAGATAGTTTTAAACAATAGTAACTAATGCTGACACATGCATACAAATACACACAGAATAGAAGGACGAATAAAGTATTCTTATTTTATGAAACACTTGAGTTATATTCCAATGTTCTTTTGAAACCAAGAAAATATTTAATTAAATTAAAAAAGAGGAAAGAAATAATAAAAATGAAAGGAGAAAATAGAGCAACAAAGCTATGTTAAAGGAATTCTCTTGACAGCCGGTATTCTTTTGAGCTTTCCTAGTTCTACTTCCTTGACAATATTAGCAATTTTACTATCCTACGCTTAATGACTTGGGAAATGCAAACTGGTTAGAAAGTGTCAAGGTAGAAAGGAAAATTTTCTACTTTTTTTTTTCTTTCTAATGAGGGCTTAAGTTGACCAATCTAAATCCATTTTAGCATAATGGGATGGTGTTATTAATTAGGAACATTTAGCTAATGTTGGGGTAAAACATTTCAGTAATTTACAATCTAATAAATGCTGAGATGGCTGCAATGTGCTGACAGGACACAATAGGTTTTAAAAATTATCAGGAGAGGAAATACACACATATGTACCCATACACATTTTCAAATATCTAATAGAGGGGTGAGCAAAGAGCAGAAATATTTTAGGCTTTGCAAGACAGCTCTGGTCTGTGTCACAGCTATTCATCTCTGGTGTTGTAGCAGGAAAGCAGCCGCAAGAATGTGAAGTCAAGGGCCGGCCGAATGACTCAGTTGGTTAAGAGCTCGCTCAAGAGTATGAGCTCTGAGCAACAGCAGTTTGATTCCCGGCCTAAGCTGAGCAGCTGCTGAGCTGCCAACAGGCGTCAGGATGGCTCAGCTAAAATAAATAAATAAATAAATAGATAAATAAATAAATAAACAAATACATACATACATATATATATATATATGAAGTCAAATGAGGATGGCTATGTTTCAATAAAGCTTCATTTACAAAAGTAAGGGAGGAGCTAGATTTTGCCCACAGGCCATAGTTTGCTGACCACTGATCTAATACATTTTTATATATTAGATATAGAAGGATAGCTTCAACTAGCAAGCATTAGTAATGTATATGCGTAGAATTTTTAACCTCCGATAGCTAAATGAATATCAAATTAGTCAAACTTTTTGAAAAAAAATGAACATTTCTACATTTTATACTTTTCTGAAGCAACTCTTTTATATTGTTTTTCTCTTTGAGCTTTTCTTTTTTATTTTCGATTACAGTTGACATTCAATATTATTTTATATTCATTTCAGTGGTACAGCATAGAGGTTAGACAGTTATATAATTTATGAAGTGATCCCCCGATTATTGTAGTACCCACCTGGCACTACACATAGTTACTACGATCTTACTGACTATATTCTCTGTGCTGTACTTTACATTCCCCTTGGCTATTCCATAACTACCAATTTATACTTTATCCCTTCGCCTTTTTCACCTTTCCTTCTAACCCCCACCCATCTGGTAACCATTACTATGTTCTCTGTATCTATGAACCTGTTTCTCTTTTGTTTGTTCATTTATTTCATTCTTTAGATTCCACATATAAGTGAAATCATAGGGTATTTTTCTTTCTCTGTTTGACTTATTTCACTTAGCATATAATATCTTCCAGGCCCATCCATGTTGTCACAAATAGTAAGGTTTCATTCTTTTTATGGCTAAGTAATATTCCATTGTATGTATGTACCACAATTTCTTTATCTAGTCATCTATCAATGGGCACTTAGGTTGCTTCCATATCTTGGCTATTGTAAATAGTGCTGCAGTGAACATAGGGATGCATATATCTTTTTGAATTAGTGTTTAGGATTTCTTTGAATAGATACCCAGGAGTGGAATTGTAGGGCCATAAGGTAGCTCTCTTTTTAATTTTTTGAGGATCCTCCATACTGTTTTCCATATGGCTCTACCAATGTGCAATCCCACCAACAGTGCACCAGGGTTCCCTTTTCTCCACATCCTTACCAACACTTGTTGTTTGTTGATTTATTGATGATGACCATTCTGATAGATGTAAGGTGATATCTCATTGTGGTTTTAGTTTACTTTTCCCTGCTGATTAATGATATTGCGCATCTTTTCATATATCTGCTGGCCATGTGTATGTCCTCTTTGGAGAAATTTCTATTCAAGTCCCCTACTAATTTTTTAATCGAATTGTTAAGTTTTCTTGGTGTTGAGTTGAATGAGTTCTTTATAAATTTTGGATGTTAACCCCTTATCAGATACATCATTGGTGAATATCTACTCCTTTTCAGTATGTTGTGTTTTCCTTTTGTTTTTTTTTTAATGGTTTCCGTTGCTGTGCAAAAACTGTTTAGTTTGATGTAGTCCTATTTGTTTATTTTTCCTTTTGTTTCCCTTGCCAGAGGAGATACATCAGGAAAAATATTACTAAGAGCAATGTCCTAGAGTTTTCTGCCTATCTTTCTTCTAAGAGTTTTATGGTTTCGGGTCTTACATTTAAATCTTTAATCCATTTTGAGTTTGTTCTTATATATAGTGTAAAAAGGTGGTCTTCTTTAATTTTTTGCATGTATCTGTCCAGTTTTCTCAACACCGTTTATTGAATAGACTGTCTTGACCCCAATGCATGTTCTTGCCTCCTATTTCATAGACTAATTGACCATATAGGTGTGGGTTTATTTCTGGGCTCTCTATTCTGTTCCATTGATCTGTGTGTCTGTTTTTATGCCAGTACCGTGCTGTTTTGATTACTGTAGACGTGTACTATAGTCTGATATCAAGTAGCATGATACCTCCAACTTTGTTCTTTCTCAAGATTGCTGTGGCTATTTGGAGTCTTTTGTGGTTCCATATAAATTTTAGGATTATTTCTTCTAGTTCTGTGATAAATGTCATTGGTATTTGGATCCCTATTGCATTGAATCTATAGATTGCTTTGGGTAGTATGGACATTTTTTTTTAAGTTGCAGAAAAGGAGTTTATTAGAAGTAAATACATTTCAAAGACGGAGCAGGCCCGAGCAGTAGGGAATGGCTCAGGGGCCATTATTAGAAAAGAAAGTACACTCCAAAGAGTGGAGCGGGCCCCGAGCAGAGGCAAGGCTCAAAATGCTCAAAAAGCCAGTATGGACATTTTAAAGATATTAATTCTTCCTATCCATAAGCATGGCATATGCTTCCACTTATTTGTCTCTTCTTCAGTTTCTTCCTTCAGTGTCTTATAATTTTCTGAGTACAGGTCTTTTACCTCCATGGTTAAATTTATTCCCATATTTTTTTATGCAATTGTAAATGAGATTGTTTTTTTAATTTCTTTTTCTGATAATTTGTTATTGGTGTATAAAATGTAACTGATTTCTGAATATTAATTTTTATCCTACTTTCCTGAATTCATTTATGAATTCTAATAGTTTTTTGGCAGACTCTTTAGGGTTCTCTATATATAGTATCATATCATCTTATATTAATGTTTAATTCAAGTGAAAGTCATTAAAATAAGTAGCATCCTCATATTCAAAGCCACCTTAAATATATTCATGCTTAGCAGTGCCTTACAGTCTGTGAACAATTCTCATAAAATAGCTCCTGAATTATGTGAAATCAACTTGGAAAGTAATTGCAGAATATCTATTTACCACTTCCTGTACATGATTAAGATGGCAGTATATGTGTATGATAGCAAATTGGGTGTCAGGGGCTTGGTATTTACCTTAAGGAGTCAGAATGACATTAATAATTGATAAGAAACAGTCAAGTTCAAAGGAAACAAATGCAAAAAGATAGGGAAAATTTGTTCAGATAAAAGATGGAAAATGGTTGTGTCTACCTCTGCCTGATAGGAAATAAGAGCTAGTAGATTAAAAAAATGATCACAGTTTTTAAAGTGATCTGGAATATAGAATTGGATTGTTTTATGAATTAGTTTCTAAGGAGTCATTTGTTCTTATTTAGTAACTGGAACTGGTTCTCTGAATATTGGGGTGTCAGAAAAGTCTTGATGTATTTTTTTCTATGTTTTTCATTGCAAAAATGCGTCATGACTTTTCCAACAACCCAATAGATATAGATGTAGATGTAAATATAGATGATATAGATATAGATATAGATACATCTCTATTGTTTCATCAACTCTGGAACACATTGCTGTGAAAGCAGTTGCCCACATTAACATCTGTTCCCATTTTTGCTTGCCATTACTCAGAACAAAAGGGTATTTAGTGCTTAAAAAATTAATTTAAAATTAGAGGGGAAAATTAGCTTAATAAATATATTTTTATTAGTTCAATAATTATTTTAATAAGGAAGGAGTACAAGTTTCAATGTGGCATTGTTGTAAGGCTTATTATGCATACCAGAAAATAGATTAATGTTTGTTAAAAGAAGAAGAGAAACAGTTGTCATGGAAAAAGTTATGCAGATAGTCAAAATCAGGATGACAAAATAAGAAATATCAAGTAATTAAACATAACCTGGGAGTTTTGAAAACAAGATAACAAATTGATCTCATAAAGTATCTAAAATCCTTCATCTCTAGAATGGGTAAAGCTATCATTAAAAATAAAACAGCATTATATTTATTATTCTAAGTACTAAATGGTAGGATATGTGTATAATTTGCTTCACTTAAGCAGTTGCCTCTCTTATCCGATTATTTCTCTGTAGATTTATCATAATTTTTCAGAGCTGATGCTCACTCAGGTCTAGCTAGTAAATTGATGATATGGAAAGTGTGCCCACACCAGTGAGGTTACTCATTTTACATGTGGGAAATATACTGCAACGGGACATTGGGACAAAAGTCTCTTTGGGATGACAGTCCCTTTGAAGCTAATGCCAGGGAGACACCTATGTTTTATTTAATTATTTAGAAGACAGGTGGGGATGGGGAGATTTATGTGACTTATCAATCAATTCCATAAATTGTACCTAGTAGTATGAACCATGACATACTTTCCCCCTCGTGGATAGTCTAACTTTGTTAACATTTGGTTTGAAGGTGCCTTAGGGTAGGGGCCACCTTCTCCACCTCAATGAGGACAAAGAATTTTGTCTGTTTTGTTTATAGCTATATCATACGCACCTATAAGCCCATGGTAGATGCTCAATAAATACATTTTTAAAAATTTTTGGGGGGAACAGCCACGGTCATTGCTTACATGTTGCTTTCATGCTACAATGGCATAGTTGACTTTTGTAAGGAGGTTGCAACTCACAGTGGCCCATGCGGGGATCGAACCGGCAACCTTGGTGTTATCAGCACAATGCTCTAACCAACTGAGCTAACTGGTCACCTCTCAAGTATTTTTGAAAGGAAGAATTAAGCTTTCAGTTGCCAGCAGAAACTCAGGACAAAGCCATGGTAGGTATGAATTAAGTGGAAGGAGCAATTGTAAATAAAAGGCTGCTGTGCCACTCCCCACAATGGGCCTGAGAATTCACCTTCATAAAGCTGTGGAGTAGGTCCCTTTGAGAGTTTATACAGATTTGTTTCTTCCCTACATGATGAGAAGCTACGTGCAATATACATGTTATAAGAATGGTTTGCCTTTAGTTAATATTATCTTTATGACTATTACCTTTTTTTATTATTTTATTGGGGAATTGGGGGAGGGGAACAGCAGTAGGGAATCGGGGAAGGGGAACAGACAAGTTGCTGTCCTTTTGTTCTTCATTCTAGTTGTGGAGGACGTTGCTTCACTGGCCCATGTTGGTATTATCATTGTGCCTTCCCGGGTGAGGCAGATCGGTCGCTGGCCATTGGACGGCCACTCACAGTGGCTCTTGACAGCTCACACCATCTGCCGGCCACTCATGGTAGCTTACGGCAGCCCACTGCAGCTCTACTGCAGCCTACGCTGTCACTGGCGACTCATAGCAGCCCAGCTCCAGGTCGAACTGTGTTCACCATCTTAGTTGTAGAGGGCGCAGCATCACTGGCCCTCATGAGGGATCCGAACCAGGGCCCTGCTTCTCAGAGCTGGCGTCCCAAGCCAATGCTTAACCAATGCACCACTTGGCCAGCCCTATGATTATTACTTTAAAGGGGGAATAAAAGATACTTTTATTTCACGTATGTGTAAAGCAACAGTTTACAGGTATGTATGACTATATGATTATACTCCAAGAAGTCATTAACCAGGAAACAAAAACCCAAGAAGCATAAGCAGTAAGATTTTTATGGGGGAGTTATATGTTTTGTAGCTTAGTTTCAACATGAAGTTACCAACAGGACAGTCATTCATTACCAATTTCTATAGACACAGCCTTATACAGGGAGAAATATTAGGACTGTTGATTTCAAAATAATTTCAAGATCATCTTCAGTCGCAGATAACAGTGCAGTGGCTCTGAACCCTGGCTGCAAGTGAGTATCATCTGGAAGAGCTTTTAGAAAATTTTATTATCAGACCCAGATTCTACCTTCAGAGATTCCCCAGTGATACCTGGATGTCGGTATTATTTTTAAAGCAACTCAAGTGATTTTATAGTGCAATTATGGCTGAGAACATCTAGAGGTCTTCAAATTGTTTTCCTCAAATAACTGTATAAAGAAATTTGGAAAAATGATATAATCACTCTCACATTTTCAATATAAAATATTTCATCACATACTTAAGCAATTGCAAAGAATATAAGCTCCTTTGTATTATGTATGTGCTATAAATACATTCTCATTGAAGTTTTGAAGCTGGATATTGAACTCATTTGGTTTATGAAAATGTCTTAAAGTAAGATAATCTGAGATAGAGACAGAGCCTTTCCAAGAATTTGTTCCCTAGATGATATAATATTTAATATTTCTTTAGGAGATACTATCAATGGACTCTCCCCAAGGGCCATTGCAATCTCTAATAATTGCTTTATTTGATGCCCTGGAGGGTTTTACTCCCTGAAGCAAAATGTTGAAATAAAATTTGACTTAGGGAGGTATGACTTAAAAAACAAAAACACTTCCAGTCTAATTGAGATATAATTAATATGTAACATTGTTTAAGTTTAAGGTGTACAACATGGTGAATTGATACACATACATATCACAAAATAATTACCACAATAAGGTTAGTTAACAGATTCATCACCTCACGTAATTGATTTTATATGTGTGTGATGATAACATTTAAGATTTGTTCTCTTAGCAACCTTCAAGAAAATAATGTAATGGAATATTACTTGGCCATAAGAAAAGATGAAATACTGCCATTTGCAACACCTTGGATGGATCTTGAGATTATCATGCTAAGCGAAATAAATCAGACAGAAAAACTCAAGAACCATATGACTTCATTCATATGTGGGATATAAAACTGAAAGCAACAGTTGAACAAGGCAAACAAACAAAAAGTCATAGACACAGACCACAGTTTAGTGGTTTCAGAGGGTAAGGGGGGAGGTGGTAGAAGAAGGAAAAGGGGGTCAAATATATGGTGATGGAAGGAGAACTGACTCTGGGTGGTGAACACAATGTAATATATAGATGATGTATTATAGAATTCTACACTTGAAACCTATATAATTTTACCAACCAATATCACCCCAATACATTTAATAAAAATTTTAAAAGAATAAATACAGTATTGTTAACTATAGTCATTATACTATACATTAGATTTCCAGAACGTATTTATGTTATTATAACTGGAAGTTTGTACCCTTTG
Source organism: Hipposideros armiger (assembly GCF_001890085.2). Classification (NCBI taxonomy): domain Eukaryota; kingdom Metazoa; phylum Chordata; class Mammalia; order Chiroptera; family Hipposideridae; genus Hipposideros; species Hipposideros armiger. Next base: position 679,624 of record NW_017731600.1, on the reverse strand, counting down.
ATCAATATTTCCCCATTTTTCCCACATCTAATCTATTCTCCTCTGTTTCTATGAGCTTGGCTTTTTTTTTTAATGATTCCACATATAACTGATATAATACTGTATTTTTGTCTTCCTTTGTTTGACTTATTTCATGTAGTATAATGCCCTCAAGGACCATCCATGCTGTCGCAAATGGCAGGATTTCCTTCTTATTGCTGAATTATATTTCATTGTATGTATATACCAGATATTCTTGATCCATTCATCCTTGGGTGGATACTTAGGTTGTTTCCAGGTCTTGGCTATTGTGAATAGTCCTGCCATGAATGCAGGGGTGCAGATCTCTTTTTGAGACAGTGATTTTATTTCCTTTGAATATATGCCCAGATGTGTGATTGCTCAATTATATGGACGTTCTAATTTTAATTTGGGGGGGAACCTTCATACGGTTTTCTATTGTGGCCGCACCAGTGTACATTCTCACTAACAGTGCATGAGGGTTCCATTTTCTCCACATCCTCGTCAACACTTGTTACCCGTCTTGATGATAACCATTCTAACAGGTGTGAGGTGGTATCTCATTGTGGTTTTGATTTTCATTACCCTGATGATTAGTGATTTTCAGCATCTTTTCATGTACATGTTGGCCATTTAGATATCTTCTTTGGAAAAATGTATATTCAGGTTCTCTGTCCATTTTCAGTCAGGTTTTTTGTTTTTGTTTTTGATTTGTTATTGTGTTGTTTGAGTTCCTTATATATTTTGAATATTAACTGCCTATATGTGATACATGGTTTGCAAATATTTTCTCCCATTCTTCATTCTTTTGATTCTTTTACTTTGGAGAAACTCTTTAGTTTCATGTAGTCTCATTTGTTTCTTTTTGCTTGTGTTTTTGATGTCATATTAAAAAATCATTGCCAAGACCAATGTCAGGGAGCTTTTCCCCTGTGTTTTCTTCTAAAAGTATTTATTTCATTCTTATTTTTTATTAGTTTCAGGTGTACAGAGCAACATAATAATTAGACATTTACACCTTCATAAAGTGATAACCCCCCATCCCCAAGCTACTGACATCTTATATCTTCCAAAAGTTCTATGGTTGCAGGTCTTATATTTAAGTCTTTAATCCACATTGAGTTAAGTTTTGTGTGTGGTGTAAGATAAGGGTCTAATTTCATTCTTCTGCATGTAAATATCCAGTTTTCTGAACACAATTCTTTGAAAAGACTGCCTTTTCCCCATTGACTATTCTTGGCTCCCTTGTAAAATATTAGTTGAGTGTGTAGTCATGGGTTTATTTCTGGGGACTTCTTTTTTAATTCAGAGGAAGATGATTAGGAAAGAGGAGAGACTAATCACAGACACATTATCAGATCAATTTTAGATATATATGACAGCTGATGATCTGGAAAAGTATTCCCTTAAATATATCCATGTCTGTCTACTCCCTGAAAAGTCTGGATGTTGTAGTATGTCTACCCCAGCTGGGAGATAGCTGGATTAGATTTAGAGCTGGTAATATAGGGAATGGACTAGGGGACAGGCATGAGAATTGGCTAATCCCTGACTGAATCTCAAAATTAACCAACAAATAGATTTGTTGTTTGGGGATGAGATGAGGTTTTTTAAGTTAGGGCCATAAATGTACCACATGTAAGAGTTAAATAGGAGAAGTTTAAAACTAATCTGACAAGCAGCAATTGAGGAACAGTAAAACCTTGGATTGCGAATAACTTGGTTTGCAAGTGTTCCACAAGATGAGCAAACATTTCTAATACATTTTAACGTGATAAACGAGTGATGTCTTGCAATATGAGTAGTTTGTTTCCAGAACGAATTATGCTCACAAACCAAGGTATTATTGTATACATTTTATCAGCAAAAGAGCAAGAGTGGGTAACAAAACAGGAAAGTAGCCGGAAATCAATAGGAAAAAACTCTGAAGGGTAGGAGATGGGAGAAACCAGTATTAAATTGTTCAGCAATCAACAAAATCATGGTGAATTAAAGATTATGATAAACATGGTTAGAAAAATCAATGAAAGGTGCTATCACCAAGTAGGTGACAATATGTGAGGCTTCTTTCTTTCCCACTTAAAAATCTTTCATGTTTCCCCTTTAAAGCAAAAATAAGTCATCATGTATAGCAGATGGTCCCCTGCAGGCAAAAGCAGGCAATTGGGAGTTCCATCTTTTTGGTGTGGAAGTGGAAGGCAGGAAAGAGGGGGGTCATGACATCTGAAGAACAATGAATGCACAGAAAATTTACTTCTTTTCAGTGAAAAGGTCATAGAACCAACTATAGATGACACTGGCCAGAGATATCTGGTCACCACTAATGAAATTTTTACAGATCCATTTTCTCTGAAATCTTTTTAAATAAAATCTTTTACAGACTTTTTCATAAATCTTCTTGGTTATTGTTTTAACCCAATAGAATCCCAACAGGTATTTCCTGAATGACTAAAATATCTCTTAAGATTTAAGTGCTACTTGAAGTTTTAAAAGAGAACAATTTTTTCACACTTATAATATACACTTCAATGACTTTTTCAAATGGAGAAGAATCAGAGTGTTAATTTTTAATTATATGAAAGTGTTGAAGCAAAGGAACTTTTACCTTGAAAGGTTTTACTCTTGAGTATAAAAATAAATAATTTTTTTTAATTTAAAAATATAAAAAATAAATGTAAAATTACTATGGTATTTTGGGGAGCATATTTAAACTCACTCCATACTGGAAATCTGGATAAGGATTAATACAAATAAAATATCACAAAATATTAATTTAATTAAGTAGTTATCCAAAGTGTTATCACAAATACATATTGTGAGTTCACACTTGAGGCTTTTACATTTTCATATTGCCTGGCATTTGTCTTTTTAATTAAGAAAAATATCTGTTTTTCTACTGCATTGCCGTGGGGTTCTTCAATTAATTTCCTATTTAAAAGTAATTTCATTTCTGCTTTTAATTTAATTAAAAAATGTGAAAATTATGAGAGAAAAAAGTTAAAGAAAATCCTGAGTCATCGCTCTTTCCTCTTCTAATTATTCACATCATTGGTGAATGTCTAGAACAAAACACTGGTACCACTAACTAGGTGATAATGAGTCTTTGTAAAATTATGGATCTGACATGAAATGAACTGTATTTATTCTCTTTAAAGGCAGTGAAACACTGAAAATTGGAGTGCACTCATTTTGAGGAAATTAGTATTAGTAGAAAATTAAGTATTTCTTTCCTTTTTGACAAAATTTTTAAAATTTGTGAAAATAAAATTTCCTGTGTGCAGAAGCCCACATCCACCCCCCAAAAGAAACAAAAAATGTTTCCTTATAATTCTGGAGTTCAAACACATTACAATATCTTCTACTCTAAGTTGAATTTTATTGAAATGTTTCACTGCACATTTTTTCAAGTGGCCCAACATCTTTCTTTTCAGAAATCTAAGTTTTAGAAAATAAAAACTATAAATGGTATTTGAATTATAATCCTTGCCCAAGTTAGGGCAAGTTGGCTGGAGTGGACATGCAGGGCGATGGGGGCGGGTGCTAGTGGTCATAGCTAACTGCTAGTCACCTTACCCACGTGACACTCAGTTAGGTGGCATTTGTTCAGATATGGGCTAAGACTTTGGTTAAAGGAAAGTTGTTTACTTGGAAGTACTCCACCAAGAATTTGCCAAAGTCACAGAATAGAAAAATGGAGAAATGGATCATTCGTTTGTTTTTTAAAAATGTGTATTGAACCATTACTAAATGCTGTGAACTATACTAAATGCAGAGGATACAATAGCAATGATAACCAAAGACCTGACAGTCATTGCCAGCAGAGATTAGAAAGGGCCTTATCTCTTACAGAGGCCTCCAATGCTTCCCAAGCTTTAATACGACCCACTTTGACCTTCTATTGACCCATTTTCATTCAAATATGGAAATGAAAGAACATTTACATAATGCATTTTTTATCATTATTTACATAGGGTAAAATTTTTCTAATAACACTTAAAATTGTACTAAAATTGTTTTATGAAACAATCTTGAGCCCAAACCATTCAATTCAAATGAAATTTTATTATGCAGTTTATACCAGCTTTTATCTGTCTCTGTTCTGCAAGTTCAGCCATACACCATAAATATTTTATTGCGGTAAGTTAGGTGATACAGTAGAATAATTAATTCAACATCCTCAACTATAGAACAGTGCCAAATTGATACAAGAATGTGTATGAAAGGAGTTCATAGTCAAATTACACACACACGGTGTTGAAATGGATCCTCAGACCACATCGAATAACATTGAAATGAACAATAGTTGGTGATTATATGATGGCGAAATTATATTACAAAAGTCCATATTTTGAATATTTTCTTTCATTAGGACAGTTGGTTATAAACCTTTGTCTTCCCTGATCAGCATGATGTATATTAGGGGTCAGAAAACTTTTTTCTTTAAAGGGCTAGATAGTGGATGTTTTTGGCATGGTGGGCCATGTGGTCTCTGTCATAACTACTTAACTTCAAGCCATTGTAGTGGAAAAGCACCCTCGGATAATAAGTAAACGAATGAGCATCGCTGTGTTCCAACAGAACATGATGGGACATATTGGCCCGTGGGCCACAATTTGTCCCCCACTGACTTAGACAACATAAAAGTTGAAAGGAGTAAGAGACAGTATCTACTTAGGGAGATGGGAAAGTGTTTCATTGAAGAGGTAGCATGTAGGGCATTCTTAAAAACTGGGAGGATTTCGTGAGCTGAGATTGTGATTTCTGGTAGAGGGAATGTGCCAAGTTTAAGAAGCAGAATTGTTATGAACACCAAGCATCCTGTCCTGGCAGAATTGTAGACTCTGTGTAGAGGAGTAACTCTGGATGATGAGTAACTCTAGAGGTATGAATATAGGTTTACTCATTTTCAAGTGTTTTCTGTGCCAGGATGAGTGAGAAATGTGTACCTCAGTACACATACATAAAATCCAAAATGCAATATAAAATATTGCAGGGGGATTTTATGTAAACCATGCTGGAAGACAGTCAATCTAGGAATGGTGTGAAGAATACAGGAGAAAAGTGAAAGACTGAGCAAAGGGACAGATTAGAAGACTGTCGTAATAGCCGGAAGGGGAGCTATTGAGGGCCCCACTTAGTGAGGCAAGACAATTTGGAAATACGGGGCTATTAAACTGAATTTTGTAACATTTGAATGATTAACCATCAGGAACCTAAATTATTCCTAACCCTTAATACCATCAAATGCAACTGTCCCTTTAACTGGGATGGCCTGGTTCCTATTTCTAGAAAACCGTTCAGTAAAACCTAGGTCTTGTATGAATCTTATCTTCTTGTTAAGTCCTTTCCTGGGGACAAAAACCCTGCCTAGATTCCGGAGGCCTCGTGCTTCAGGCCTTACCATAATATCTTGCCTTAGTTGCCTCTATGCTTAAATGTGACATCAAAAGCATGAACAATACAATAAAATATTAATAACTGAAATTTCATCAAATTAAACACTTGTTCTCTAAAAGATGATAAAAAACTAAGACTCAGATATGGAAACAACATATTCAAATTATAAATCAGATAAAGGGCTTTCATGTAGGATATAGAAAATGTATAGAGCTCAATAATAAGAAGAAAACCTAATTTTAAAAATAGATAAAAGGGCTGGCCAAGTGGCGTATTGGTTAAGAGTTGGCTTGGGAGCATGAGCTCTGAGCAGCAGGGCCCCGGTTCGGATCCCACATGAGGGCCAGTGATGCTGCGGCCTCTATAGCTAAGATGATGAATAACAGCTAAACCTGGAGCTGGGCTGCCATGAGTCACCAGCAATGGCGTAGGCTGCAGTGGGGCTGGCCAGCAGCGGGCATGAGCTACCGTGAATGGCCATCCAATGGCCAGAGAGCCACTGCCTCTCCCAAGAAGAGCGTAATGATAATACCAACATGGGCCAGTGAAGCAACGTCCTCCCCAACTAGACTGAAGAACAAAAGGACAGCAACTTGTCTATTCCCCTTCCCCCATTCCCCAATAAAATCTTTAAAAAATATTTTAAAAATAAAATAAAATAAAAATAGGTAAAATATTCAAATAGACACTTCACCAGAGAAAATACACAAATGGACAATAAGCACGTGAAAAGATGTTCAACATTATGCGTAGTTAGGGAAATGTAAATTAAAATCACATTGAGATATCACATCGCACACGCTAGAGTGGCTAAATCCAAAAGAATGACAATACTAAATATTGGCAAAGAGTTAGAGAACCTAAAGCCCTCACACATTGCTGGTGTGAATGTAAATTGGTATAGCCACTTTGGAAATGACTTTTACAGTTTTTTTTTTACAATCAAACATACATTTATTATAAAACCCAGCAACTCCACACCTAGATATCTACTCAAGAGAAATGGAAATATATGTCCATATAAACACTTGTACTTAAATGTTCAGGCTAAAATTATTCAGAGCAGCCCTAAACTGGAAACTCTCCAACTGTCCGTCAACTAGTGAGTGGATAAATAAAATATAGTATATGTATGCAATGGAATGCTACTCCATTAAAAAAGAAATGAATAAACTGCTGATACATGCAATAACAGATGAATCTCCAAGGCATTATATTGAGTGAAAGAATCCAGTCACAAAAGACTACATATTGTATAATTTCATTTATATGAAATTTCCAGAAAGGGCAAAACTAGCAACAGAAACCAGATCATTGGTGCCTGGACCAGGGGTAGGAGCAAGTATTGGCTACAAATGGGCCTGAGGAAACTGTGAGGTGACCAAAGGGTTCTAAAACTGTCATCGCAATGGCTGCACAAATGTATAAATTTACTAAAACTCATTGAACTCAACACTGAAAATGGGTGAATTTTATTGCATGTAAGTCACCCCTCAAAAAAGCTGTTGTAAAACTATAGAATATTGTTAAAAGAGGATGTATTTTAATTGTAATAGATGATTTTTGTACAAAAAAGAAATTACTGATAAAATTTCATCACAAAGATTTTTAGAATGTCTAAGATATAAAACAGGCACATGAGAGAATTAGTACGTTATAAGTAAAGCCTCTTTTTTGCAGACATACATATTGCAAAATTGTATGGTTCTGTTTATGAGCAACAAAATTTTATAGTGAAACTATATTCATAGTCAGTTTTGAAGGGAAAAACAGCTCCATGAAATAAAATATTGCTTGGGGAGTTCTTTTATACTGCTTGTCACCAGCATTCTCACTAGCTTATAAGTTATAATTGCTCTGTGATAAAGGCATGTGCTTTTCCTTCTCTCTTATAAAAATTTTAATGAGAACTTGAAGTGAACCCTCACTGAACCTATTTTCATTCCAAAATCTTACGGTTTTAATCTTATCATCCTCCTGAGACCAGGCACTGTGGTCTGTGACAGCATGAATACTTCATAATTATTCCTCCTGTTTGTGGAAAACACCACGAGCATCCGTCATTCCCTCTCTCCCCTGCTGTCTCTAGGGAGCCACAGCCTCTAGCAAGGTCAGTAATTGCACTTGTGGTTGACAGTTCCAGGCCAGCAGAAGCACCTCCAGCTGGTGAAGCCCCGCCAAGATGGGTATTGACGGCCTTGCTTTCAGTTTCTCTCCTCCTAGTTTGGCCTCAAAACTTTTCCTTAGTGATGTGATAGATGGACTTGAATTATCTCACAGGAGATTCCCCTGAACAGAGGAAATGGATAGTTTCTCTATAGCCATGTGTATCTGTGTCTGTTGGTATTTGGGGGACAATTGATCTAACAGCCCTGAGGTAAATTAAAGGTCTTCCCCTTGACTCTAAAGAGAAGGTTGTACTGGAGCTCGATATTTAATATTAAGTTTGGCATCTCTGCTGTAGACAAACTGTGTGAAATCGTCAACCATGTGGACTAAGGTCGTGTTTTGGAAATAGATGTGTTTTATCTGGGTAATATAAACATTTTTACTACACCTTTGGCCTGTGCCTAGAAAAAGTTATTTCAGAGGCAAATCAAAAAATGAAACATTCATTTTCTAATTTATTTCTTGACAAATGCATAGAGAGATTCGCTCAAGAAATACTAAAGGACTGTCATGTGCTTTTCCAAAAGAAACACATTATCAGTACAAAGAGGGATAAGGAAACAGCCTTCATAATGCATACAGCATTGGATGATGTAGATTCAGGAAAAAGAAGAGACACTTTCCTGTGAAATATTCGTGAATTCCAGAAAAAGAAATGCCTTTGAACAGTGATAACGATATTTTAACTTTCTAACATCTCACTTTGTGCTTCATTCGTTTGAGTACGTGTGAAGGTACTAGCAGAAGCAAACCCCATGGCTGTCCAAATACCAGTCCAGTACCTTTAGGTTTCAGATAGGTCAGGGTTTGTTATTTGTTTGTCTTCGTTCTTTTTGGTCCTTTGTTTCTGGGCTTCCTTGGGGCTTTCAAATGGATTTACTTGAGAATAACTTCATTATCCATTCTGGATGAAATTTTAACTGAATTTAATGAAAGGCTAAAGTGAAAGATTGAAGATCATTATAATTATGGGCCCAAAACTGTTTGATATGCTTTTCATCAAGACGTGGAGTCTGTGAAGGCTTGTGGTTGCTCCGATCAATAGAATAAGGCCTAAATAATACTATGTAACATCTATGACTAGGTTAGAAGAGACCATTTAGTTTCTACCTGGTTCACTTGGGATGCTTTCTCTGGGAGAAACTAGTCACCATGTATAAAACTACCCTGAGACCACCATGTCGGGGAGGTCACATGTAGGTATCCCAGTTGACATCACCAGCCATCTGCCAGCATCAGCTGCCAGCCCTGTGTGAGTCACCTGGACATCCAGCCCAGTATGGCCTTCGGATAACTGGAACCCTACCTGATACTTGACCACAATCCCATGCGAGATGCCAAGAGAGAACAGCCCAGCCAGTTCCTTCCCAAATCCTTGTCCCACACGCTTTTTGATACTTTCTTTAATATACAGCAATACCTTGGTTTGCGAGCATAATTTGTTCTGGAAACAAACTACTCATATTGCAAGACATCGCTCGTTTACCACATTAAAATGTATTAGAAAGGTTTGATCATCTTGTGGAATACTCGCAAACCAAGTTACTCGCAATCCAAGGTTTTGCTATATTTGTAATGGTAAAGCTGCTATCACTCAAATTTTGATATTAGTTATATATTTGTTTTGGATATTCAGTTCTTCATGCCTCTATACGAATAATGATTGAATTTCTATTATGGACACGTCCAACATCATTCACATGATGATATTCTGTATAATGGTGCCCCCTTGAGTTGTACAATTGGGTGTCACTGGGAAGATAAGACATAAAGACTTATTTAGGCAGTACGTATTATTTTATGGTAGTTTCTCAGGGATCGCTGCACAAGAATGGTAAGGAATACTACTAAATTTTATACTTCTCCAACCTTCTTTACACTACCCTGCTGTTGACAAAAGGGATCAAATATATGGTGATGGAAAGGGAACTGACTCTGGGTGGTGAACACACAATGTGATATATAGATGATGTATTATAGAATTGTACACCTTAAATCTATGTAACTTTGCTAACAATTGTCACCTCAATAAAGTGTAATTAAAAAAAAATAAAGAATGTAAAAGTAACCAGGAATATATTGTTTTGAAATTTAGAAAATCAAAATTTCATATAGCTCTGTATGCAATAATTTGTAAATGTATCTGATGCTCTTCTGACATTTTTGGACACTTCGGTGTATCTCATGAGAATATGCCAAGTTGACTAACTAGAAACCAATGGGTCCATCCTTGACTGTACATTGGAATCTCCTGAGGAGTTTTAAAAAACAATTGTTGTCTGGATCCCACCCACAGGGAATCTGATTTAATGGGCCTGGGGTACAGAATACACATTGAGATTTTTCATAATTGCCCGGCTAGTCTAATGGGCAGCCACAACTAAGAACCACTGATAGAAGTGTCTTCATTTAATTCAGTAGCTCTCGGTCTTGACTGCTTATTATAATAGAAGAATCTGTGGAGCTTCTAAAAGTTTCAGTACCTTGCTTCCATTTCAAGAGATTCTGGTTGAATTGCTCTGGGTTGGGGCCTGCTTTTTGACACTTGTTAAAATGCTCCCTAGGTGATTGTGATTTTACATCCACCAATATGCTCATTCTGGGCTTGTAGATTAATGTATTTCTCCATAGTATGCATATACACATGTTTCTCAACCATAGTTTCCACATCATTACTAATGGCTCACAGGTAAGATGGCCAAACTCAGCAAAGAAAAAGACCTGGATATTATGCGTGAATAAATTTAGATTGCAGATAAATAACAAATGCATTTTTTTACTGTATGTGTGTCTAATGCAATATTTGGGACATACTTATAATGAAAACATCTGTTTTTTAATCTATTGGGTTGTCAGAAAAGTCATGACGCATTTTTGCAACGAAAAACAGAAAAAATACGTCAAGACTTTTCTGACAACGCAATATAATTCAAATTTATTGCTGCATCTGTGTTTTTATCTTGCAACCCTAGACACAGTAGATTTTAGGCAAGAGATAGGACCAGACCCAAACAATGCATTAGGTGAAATGTGACCGCATTGGAGTTTAATTAATTGTTAAGGACTGAGTAAAGATACTCTCATTGTCCCCTAACTGCTGCAGAATAACCATTCTGTCCCATAATGCTATTTCTAGTTAGGCTCATCAGTAGCCTAGCTCTTATTTATTGAGCAATAGTAATGAACAGATGTAGGAGATAGAGAGAGAAGAACTGAAGCCCCCTCCCTCATGAGTGTTAAATCCATTGCCAGCAGAAAATGGGTAAGGCGAGATGATGGGACCCACCTGTATGACTGAAGAACAAACAGAAATGAACAAACAAAAAGAACCTCGTGGGTTTCCATTGCTATTAGACAATTTCTCAAATATTTTCATTTCATTGTGCAAGAGGAAAAAAGATTAGTGCTGAGGTTCAGGTCACTGGCAGAACCTTATAGCCTTAGCAGCCATTGCTAAACTTAGAGATTCTCTGTCTTATTTAATTATTTGTTTGCTTATTAATAGTGAATACATTTGTCCCATTTATGACAGCTGTTTCCTCAGTTACGCAGCAGTTCCTGGCAAATATGATCTCACATGAGGCAAAGGCTTGCATTTCCCAAGCTCACTTTCTTATTTGTTCTTCTTAACCATGCTGTGAAGTAGGCAGGGAAGTTATCATGACAACCATTCTATAAATAAGGGAATAAGACTCAGATTGCCTTGTCCTAGAGCAGTGTTACTCAAAGTGTGGTCCCCGGACCAGCAGCCTCAGCATCACCAGAGAATTATCAGAGATGCAGATTCTGAGGTCCCACTCCAGGCTTACTGACTCAGATACTCTGGGGTGAGTCCAGGGATTCATGTTTAACAAGCTCTCCAGGTAATGCTGTTGCACATTCAAGGTTGCGAACTCCTGTGGTTGATAGGTGGGCTAGTAAAAAAACGAAGAATTCCAATCCAGCTTTTCTGAGGACATTGACAGCAGGGTTTGCATTACCTTACATGGCCTCTAGATATAAAACTAAATGAAAAATTAAAAAAGGAATATATGAATTTAAGGAGGGCTGGATCTAAGGCTAAAAGTTTAAAAGCACATTTTTTCCTTAGTGTGTTTATGTATATAGTTATTTCCAAATTCATCCATTAATTTGTAGAAAGATTCATAACAACTTCTCATTTACTTCAGGATAAAGTTCAAATTTCACCTGAATAAAAGGTCCTTCAAGATCTAATATCTGCCTGTACTTCCTGCCCTAGTCAGGCTCCTAACTTAAACATTGCTGTTATAATGTCTACTTGTTAAATTTCTGGTTTCTCTTTACCCACTGGGTTGTAAACTTTATGAGCTCAGGAATAGTGTCACACTACCTGTGCACTTCATAAGTATGCAGTAAATATTTCAAAATGAATTCATAAAGACTAGAATGAAAGAATGAAACCCACACGTGAGGGTCTTCCATTGGCAAGCCTTGCCTTACCTGTGCTTAGAAAAGTCAGCTGTTTTTGCAACCATTAAAATGCGCAATCGCTCTCTGGCAGGATCTCAGCCAATGGGAAGAAAAATGGTTGACTGCATGAATTTACCCAAAGGCACAGGTTTTAGTACATTAGCTCTCCATAAGTACTTAAAAGGGAATTCTTGCGTTATTTATAATTGAGAGAAGCTGGAAATAAGCTGTTGACCACTTTTAAAACATGGTAAAATTTTTTATAATATATTAAGTGAAAATAGGATCTGTTTAAAGATGTTAAGAGTTGTTTCCTCACCTATAAAAATGGGAGCAGTAACAATTCTACATACTTCCTAGAGTTGTTATGAAGATTAAGTGGACAAACTCAGAGATACAGAGAACAAACTGATGGTTGCCAGAGGGGAGGAGGAGGTGGAGGAGCTGGGTGAAAAACGTGAAGGGATTAGGAAGTACAAACTGGTAGTTACGAAATACCACAGGGTTGTAAAGTACAGCATAGAGAACATAGTAATGTTGCAACAACTATATATAGTGCCAGGTGGGTACTAGACTAGTCAGGGGGATCACTGCATAAATTATATAAATGTCTAACCACTATGCTGTATACCTGGAACTAATATAAAAGAATATTGAATGTCAACTGTAACTGAAAAAATAAATAATTCAAATATAAAAAATAATAAAAGCCATAGCCAACCCCTGGCACTGTCACGTATGCTCACGATTATTGTAGTTCTTAACGTCATTATCCTATCTGGATGGAGAAATTACAGGCAATCCTTTGATTGTTTTTGTTTTTTTTTCTAAATTATGGAACTTTTACAGAAAACATGTGTTGTTTTATTGTCAGATAGAAATCTGTTATAAAGGAAAACTACTTGATTCAAATAAATGCCTGACCCTATGAAGCATTTTGAAGTAGATGGTTTTGACTAGCTTTCTACTTCCTCATTTTTCCAAACTCCTGGAGTCACCCTTGTCTACCTCCTTCTCTGTGCATCTGCTTGATTGGCTTAATAGCCAAGTTTCTACTAAATCTTTCTCTGAGAATGAGGTTAATTGTCAGCTCTCTTAAGGATTTTTATTTTCATAAGGATGCTCTAGGAAGAAAGTATCCCAAGGAACCATGTATTACCTGGAAGTTACCTTAGAGTTGATCTAATTCAATCCTCTCATTGTTCACATGAAGAAGCTAAATTTGCAACAGCTGAAATCTGTACCCAAACAGTAAAGTGTTTGAATAACTCGGACTAGAACTCTAACGTCTTTATCCCCTCAGTGTTTCATATGCAAAGAATAATTTTGAGCACAGTGTCCTATGAAGAATGTTTAAAATTTCATCATTGGAGACTGTTACCAGTTTGATTCTGCTATCTTTACTTTTACTTATCCATTAGTTTTAATTTCTTGTTGTTTTGGAAAATTTCAACTTCCATTGAATACCTATTACAAATGTGGAATTTTGTATTTATGAAAGAATTAATTCTTTTCACGAAGCTGATTTGCAACTAATGGAAATTGTTAATCAATTTTTCCTTTAAAGGGGAAAAAATGTAATGTACAAACATGCCAGTGAAGGAAAAAATCCAAGCTAATCTCTTATCCGAGTATCTACATTAATGTTGTTGGGTAGGTGAGATACTTCTGTAATTCTCAAATATTAATACATCCCCCTTCATTGTATCAACAGTGGAATAACACTGGTTACAGCATGTTTTAGGGAAAACAATCCTTGTTGGCATAAGGGCCATAATTCTTCCATTTTTTCCTCTGCTGTCTTGGCTCATCACAGTGACCTTTAATTCATTTTCTCTTGTCTGGTCTGCTTTGCAGATACTATGAAACCACTATATGGTGTCTATTGAGCTGAAGTCAATTAATCACAGGGTGACTTTTAAAATCAAGATTAATAATAGGCTATTTCATAGCCAGAATACTTGATTAAGATGAGCACATTTGTGGTTCCCCTCATGTCCAGAAATAATTTATCCATGTTCCAATATCTCAGACAACTTTTTCTCTCCTATAATTTTTCTAGCGTGAACTGCTCAGCTTAAATGGACTTTCCTAAGCTTCTATCAGGGGTTCCCAGAAGTGTTCCACAAAATCACTTTTCTTGGCTACTGGGTACCTCTAGATAGCAGCATCTTTGTAAGCCGTGTAGCACTGGCACCTCCCCAAAAAAGGTGAGGGGAGGAAGTGAAAAAATAAGAGAAAGTCTGTCTGGAAAGATAACAGCATCTGTCATCAACATTGTGCACGTCTCAGCCATGCCCTTGTGGTGGGAGAGAAACAGTTCTCTTTTCTCCCTCTTCTTGTACCAAAGTTTATCTTCCTGTCTGCCTGAATCCACTCAACTCCTTGGTGGGAAGATCCTGGTTTATTAGTCGATCCCAAAGCATTTCATATTCGTATTCTGCTTAACAATGTGATAGCACACCTTAGTAGGTTAGTAAAATGGCAAATTTGTTTGTTTAATAAGCCATGTAATGTGCTGCATCATCAATTTGATTTTGCTGGGTAAACGATAAGAGCATCAGTTGGCACTGATGAAGTTCAGTTTTACAGGTCAATGCACCATGCATATTAAGGAAATCCGGGACAACTGTGTACATGTATATTGTAGCTAGAGGCTGAATACATTTCATACAATATTTCATTTTCTGTTACAGGAAAAAATATGAAGCTTCATATAGCTACCATAGAAATCAATTTTTAAGTTTGATTTTATTGCTGCCTTTCTATTCCCCAGGTGTACATTTTCCTAGCATTTCCACCCTAAACACAATTGCCTCTGAAGTACCAATAAATCTCTTGAGTGGATCACAATTTCCAAACCCCACCTGGAATATACAGCGCTAATCCTGACATAACATAATTGAAGTACCAGGAGTTGTTATGGGGCCAAATATTTTCCTCTGTCTACTCTCTTGAGATCTTAGCAGAACCCCTGCCTGGTATCCTTGCCTTATTGAAGAGGGTTAATTTATTTGGTATTAGTCGAAAGATGTATATCATCTCTCAACTGTCTCAGTGATGTAACTTTTAAAATCCAGTAAAAACATGGGGTGGCTTTATTCTATAACAGTGATACAGTTAATGATATGGAGACCACAGAATGAACAATATTGAGCTAATTTCTACTGCAAGGGAATTGTTGGCTCATTAGCTCTATGGGGGCAAATCTTGTTCAGTGTGTTGGAATTAATACCTATTTTACCTTTCAAAAGATGGCACTCTTTGTGTTTTTCTGAAGTGTCTAGAACATACCAATTTGATGAGGTGCAGTCTTCCCAATTACAGGTCAGTCCTGCAGCCCCTCTAAGCCGGGAGATGCGCCCTTATAGTAATCTCTCATTGCTAGTTTAGTCGTGTGAAAGAGAACACCTCTGGTTGTTGTTGCAAGTTAGCTCATCAGCATCTTGTGAAAGAAGTGTCTCACCTCATCAGTCCCCAAGGTCTTTTATTGGTCAGACTCCATATGCTGGTTTGAGTTCTACTTTTGTGACCTAGTAAAGGCTTTTTATTCCTGGCTTACCAGAGCCCCCTCTTGGTGGTAAATCATATGCTGATGTAAAAAAAGAAAAGGGGAAGTAACAGTTCTCACTCATAAAACCTATCATTGTCAACCGTTATTGAACTACGAATGATACCTCAATACCACATAACTCTCCCACCACAACCTAATAGCTCTTATCTCCTTTAGAACCAAACATTTTTCTTATAAAAATTCTTAAATTGAGATATAATTCACCTACCATAAAAATCCACCATTTAAAAGTGTACAATTCAATGATTTATAGTGTATTCACAAAGTTGTATAAATATCTTCCCTATCTAATTCCAGAATATTTTTTATCAACCCAGAATGTAATCTAGTACCCATTAGCAGTCATTTCCCCTTCTCCGCCCCACACAGCCCCTGGCAACCACTAATCTTTCTGTTTCGATGGATTTGCCTATTGTGCACATTTCATATACATAGAATCATGCAGTATGTGTCCTTGTGTCACGTAGCATAAAGTTTTCATGGTTCATCCATGTTGTAGTATGTATCAGAACTTTCTTTCTTTTTATGGCTGAATAATATATTCCATTGTATAGATATAACACATTTTATGCATTCATCAATTGATAGAAAATGACATTGTTTCCATTTGGGGGCTATTATGAATACTGCTGCATAGCCAACCATCTTGATAGAGTTGTCTCTATGCAGTGTTTTCATCTCCTCATTTCCTATTCACTCCTCAGCCCACTTCAGTTTGATTTCTGCTCCAATCACTCACCTGAAAGGGCTCTCTCAGTTATCAATGATGTCTATGCCAGCAAATCAAAATCATTTTTCAGTAGCGCTTGTCCCATCTCATAGCTGCAATTGACGCTGTAGACCATGTTTTCTCATCCCTTTGTACATATGACACCACACTCTTCATAGTTTCCCTCCTATTAACATGCTTATTTCTTTCCTCTTTTGCAAACTTACCTTTTCTTCTTGAGCATTAAATGTGGGATTTACTCAATACTCCGTCCTTGGCCACCTTCTCTCGTCATTCAAAAGTCTCGTCCTAGGCAATGCGATCTCCATCTATGCCTTCAAAAATCATCTATTAACTTTTAACTACAAATGTGTGTTTGTAAGTTAGATTTCTGGGCTATACATCAATATGTTCACTAGTGTACTTGACTGTTGTAAAGGTAACTTTAATCAAGGCCAGACTCATTCTCTTCCCTGCATATGGAGTCCTCTTTGTTCTTTATTTTCATAGTGAATGACTTTCATTACTCACACATTTTGGCAAGGCACAAAATAAAAGATCTTCCAAGACCGGCCGAGTGGTGCGATGGTTAAGAACTGGCTTGGGACGCCAGAGGGCCCCGGTTAGGATCCCACATATGAGTGCCAGTGACACTGCCCTCCACAGCTAAGATGCTGAATGGCAGCTCGACCTGGAGCTGGGCTGCCTTGAGTCGCCAGCGATGGCGTAGGCTGCAGCCCCTGTGGCAGTGGGTTACCATGGGCTACCGAGTTTAGCCAGCAGCCAGCGTGAGTGGCCAGCAGCCGCAGTGAGCGGCCATCCAGAAGCCGGCGACTGATATGCCTCGCCCAGAAAGAGCGCAATGATGGTGCCAACTTGGGCCAGTGAAGCAACGTCCTCCACAACTAGACTGAAGAACAAAACGACAGCAACTTTTCTGTTCCCCTTCCCCTAATTCCCCAGCACTGTTCCCATCCCCCCAATTTCCCAATAAAAATCTTAAAAAAAAAAAGATCTTCCAATAGTTAACAGCTCTGGAGACTGGCTGTCTGGGTTTAAATTCAAGGTCTCCACATACTATGTGCATGATCTTGGAAAAGTCACCAGCTTCCTGTGCCCGTTACCTCCTCAGTAAGATGAGTATTCCCCAGAGTTGTTGAATGATTGCATGAGTTTAAAACCCTCCATCGGGTGCAACTGATCTCACACATTCATTGCACACAAATTTTCAAATAAATATCTAAAAGTTAAGTGTCGTGACTCATCGCTGCCATATCTTCCCCCTCTAAGTAACCTATCGCCAGCCGTGTTTGTGACTTAGTAAAGATGTATTTCATAGTGGCATCTTTGTGTGCAATGAATCTGTGAGATCAGTTGCACCCAACAGAGGGTTAATTATAATAAAAATTTTAGAGTTATGCCTGACATAAAATAAAAACATTAAATGTTCACTATTTCCCCTCTGCCTCCTGTCCCCTTTCTAATTCTTTTCTTCCCAAGCAGTTCTCAAATTCCTCAACATTCCTCCATTATCACCACCCTGGACACAGACTCCTATCTCGACTCGCTTAGATTCCTTGCTGTGCTCCAAGCTGCCTACCACACTTTGGCTGAAATCATCTTTTCAAAACAAAGCTCTGACCATATTGAAAACTCTCTAAGAGATGGAGAGAGAGAGAGAGAGAGAGAGAGAGAGAGAGAGAGTGAGAGAGAGAGACAGAGAGAGAGAGAGAGAGAGAGACAGACAGACAGACAGACAGACAGAGACACGGCTTCCCACTACTTTAAATATAAAGTCCAAAATCTACACCCTGGCCTGGCTTATTAGGTTCCTAGGGCTGCTTGCTGTAACAAAGTTCCATAAACTGGGTGGCTTAAACAACAGAAATTTATTTACTCAAAGTTCTGAAAGCCAGAAGTCTGAGATCAAGGTGTTCGTAGGATTGGTTCTTAGGGCTGCAAGTGGAGGAACTGTTACAGGCCTCTCTCCTTGGCTTATACAGGGCCAGTTTCTTGCTATATCTCTTCACGTCATCTTCCCTCTATACATATTTCTGTGTCGAAATATCCCCTTTCAATAAGGACGTCGGTCCCTATTGGAGTAGGGGCCCTCCTCGCTCCAGCATGACCTCATCATAACTAATCACTTCTACAATGATCTTATTTCCAAATAAGGTCATATTTGGAGGTACTGGGGGTTACGACTTCAACATAGGAATGGGAGGGGGGGAGGGTACAGTTCAACCCATAACATCTGGTCAGTCTCCTACTTACCGCTTCAGCAACATATAGACTCCATGCTTTCTCAGTCTCTCTCCTCGTCATCCATACACTGGCCTCTTTTAAATGGGCCTTGATATTCCCACCTTTCTGGAACTCTTTCTGGAAATATTTTCTTGATCTGAAACATTACTCATCCCATCTTCCCCACCCCAACCCATTTTGCCTGGCTTATTTCTGTCCATTATTCAGGTTTCAAGTTCAAGATCGCTTAGTGAAAAATTCTCTCTTCTCCTAGGCTGGGTCAGTTGGATTATGAATATATCAAAGAATACAACTCCTAAGGCATTTATATTGGTTTGTAATTGTTCACTCATTACATGTTTTTTCCCCCAGTAAAGCCTATTTCCCCCTATAATTGGAACTGAATCAATATTTCCTAAATCCAAACATTACTGAGGTATTGGTATTTTGACAACTCAAGATCCTTACTATTCATTATACACAGTTACTTTTTTCCTGATTTTTTAAAAACTCATTCCCTTTAGCAGTATTGCATGCACCTTGAAATCCTTTCACTTGACTGCATCCTTTGCTTGAGGGAAGTTTCGAGAAAGGACAGATTTTTCATCAGGTGCTCTATTCCCAATACAGAGAAGTTGATCGAAAGGTTTTTCTTTGTTAGATATTCATAATGTGAACTGATTATTGTGTTAAAGGTGATTGCCAAGAATAACAAGCCCATTGTTTCTATCCTCTGGAATTTTGAACACATGGTTCATGGCTAATATGTGTATATGTGTGTGTACATTTTCACTTTCTCAGAGACATATACAATTCAGTCACCGAAAATGGAATTGAATGTGAAATGTGTAACTAGTACCAGAATGCCAAAGTTGGAATTCCAGCTGTGCCACCTGGAGTAAATTGCTTAACGAACTAATAATGTTGACCTTGTAGGGTTATTTTCAACATTAAATGAGTTAATACCAGACAATTGTTACCTAGGAGCAGTAGAAGGAGTGCGGAGGAGGAGTAGGATTCACTAGAGCCGGAGTAGTGATATTTGTAAAAAAAAAAGTACCTCACCAGCTAAAATGGTGTCTTTTACCTTTCTATATGCTTGATGGGAAAGAGGGTTTTTTGGGTCACCTTTGCATTGTTAGGACTTGGCACCAGGTAGTTGCTCAATAAAGAGTTGCTTCTGTTGTTTTATGCTTAGTTGTCTATGTTTATTGTACCAGTGGCTATTCGTACTGCCGTGCAGGTCTGGAAAAACATTACACTTTCCATTTAATTTGAGTGTCAATTTGTCATCAAGACAAATCCTGTGAATATTTGCCTACTTGAGATAAGTATGCTGGATGTTCATTAGTACTCCAATACGGTTGACATGTATTTTGTAATTTGAGGTACTTCTTAGCATCTATGTGTGAATTAGCATGTAAAGATATGAGTAATTGTTTTAATGAAAATTTCACCTCTGTACCACTCTACTCTCACTTCATTGTGAATGCAATTAGGTTTGCCATAGACTTCTCCCCATGAGCCTGTAGATAAGGCATGGAAGAAAATTATTTCTTTTACTACAATCCTTCTGCCTACATATGATAGGAAAGTACCAATGAGTTTAATATCATTAATGTTCTCTCTGAACTGAAACTCTTTAAATCATGAAACATCACATAATGTATTTTTTATTAAGCTGTTGACATTATTTTGAAATGTGTGTTTTAGAGCAAGTTTTCTATGGGGTCTTACACCATATGGATATATTCTTCATTTGATCTTTCAATTAACATGATGATAAAGACAAAATGTTTATTTCTGCTACGGAGGTGTTATGTCTCTATCACTAGTTACATGTTTCTTGTAATAATTCATCACACATTCTGAAGTGTTGTTTTACATAAATAGTTTCTTTTAAGTGTTTCCTTCAGTAGCCATCTGATGATGGATGCCTACATAGCATATATTTTTCTTTGGGAAACTAAGCATGCCTATATTTTAGCCTAATTAGAATAAAAGAGAAATAAAGGATGGATTTGAAGAATATTTTAGAATTACTACACTAAAATATTGAAACACTGTAGGACTCATAAGGACATCTGTGTCTTGCATAATGTAGCAGCCAACATAGAGTAAAACATAAAAGCAGACACCGAGGTCATTACCTGATCTGGATGGATTAGCCATCCACCTGAATGAAGGTCAGAGCCTGAACAAGATTTCTCAAGGCACCCACAAGTTCTATGATTCTGTAATTATTAAGCTGTTGAGCATAGCAGGATACAAGGGTGCCATGTTGAAATTCACATAGAAGTAAAGGTTAGCTGACAACAAAGGTAAAAACGATGTGCAGGTCGGAAATTTCACTGAGTAATTAAGAAAATTTTACCACTGAGTTGGGTGAAACTACAGAATCAATGCTTTTCTAAATGAAGAATTTTAGATAACTCGAAAAAAAGGAAGTTCAGTAGTTAGTTCACAAGGATATTTTGTGAATAGCATCACCCATCTTTTAAAAGGTAACTGTGCATTTTTCTCTCTGCATTTCTATCATAAATAAATGCTTATATTAACACACTTACCATGTTACATGGTTGTCATGTGTTCACGTGAGTTTACTGTAGGCAAGTCTTGTTCATTCTCTGTAGGACCTAGCAGAGTATCTGGTACCATATGTATCAATATCCATTAGATTAAAGAACTAATAAATGGAAAGTGTCATACCATATCAATAAGAAGCCCAGAATGCTCATTTTATTCAAAGCATTTGATGTCTTCACTTTAAATGGTTTTTTAAAAACATTTCATTTTAAGTTCTGAGAGGTCAGGGGCTGTATTAAACCACATCCCTGAACGTAACACTGTACCTGCCACATGGCAGACATTCAAACACACGTGTTTTAGCATAATTTTGAGGAGGAAAAAGCAAATGTGAGAAGACAACGCAGAGTAATGTTGTCGTTATAAATGTTTGAAGAAGCAAAACTGCAATCATTCACACCAAACTAAATAAATCTTAAAACTAAAATAAATGGCAAAAACTTCTTAGGATTCTCTTTGCTCAGTTTGGGGAAACACGTTGGTCACTGTAAATATGGCCAGTGGTTTCCACACACCCCAAGTGGTGCCATTCTTGTAGAATCCAAAACTGCCACACAGTAGTCCTAGAAGTAAGCTATTGGCAATGATGATATTTAGAGAACTTGTGGTGGGTTCATGGATAGTATTATTTTGTATTTTCACATATTTAAAAATAAAGGGACATGCATAGAAAAAAAGAAACAAAATAATGATGACAATAACAGCTTTCGTTGATGTAGCACCCACAATGTCCCACGCATTATTTTAGGCACTTTAAATATATTGACTCGTTTACTTTTTACCTGTGCTTTTCACTAATGCACAGTATGGCCTCTCTATCTGGCGTAGATCAGCTCCACAGAACCTATGACTTCATTTGTAAAACGGGGGGAATAGGACTGGTCTCCTATTTCTCCTAGGATGTTTCGTGAAGATTAGATGAGGCAATGCTTCAGCATGTTTGGCCTAGTGTCTAGCATAGCAGAAGCGCTCAAGATATTTATGCTCTTTCAACTATGATTGCTACTATTTACCATCTCTTCCAACAGTGGATACAAGTCAGGTTGCAAAATTCTGAGGGCCAGAACAGAGAGAGCTAATAATGCTGTTTGCATAATTACTTGTGTAGTATGTTACTTTCTGCTCCTCCTCTCTACATCCTCATAAATAAACTCCATCTTCCAAGTATTCCTTTGTCAGATGGCACTTAACTAGCCCTTGGTATATGTAGACACTGCAGATTTGACTGGAGGGAAAACAACAAAAGCAATAATAGCTAAGCACTTCTATAGTGACTCTCTGCCTAAGGCAGTACCTTGTGCCCACACCCTTCACTCTCTTGCCTGCCTTTCCCTGCATGATTTTGCTTGATCCTACCTGTCATTTTATTTAAGTTGTTAATTTGTTCTTTCTCTGCTTCCTCACCCACCCCCTATAGACGGTAAGATCTGAGGGCAGTTTTTTTCCCCCTCACTTAAAGTATTCGCATAGTCAGCCCTTAGCATATAGTGACTTTTAAATGAACAAAAGAATATTTAGTATCACAAATGTTGCAAAATGTTCAAGAGAGTAAAATTTCACAGCCTTCTCAGAGGATGATTTGACGCTCTGATTCGTTAAAATGCACATAACCTTTGACCCATTTATTTCCCTTCCAAATTCCTAAGAGAACAAAATGCACAGAGGGTGGAAGATGAATGACCCAAGTTATCCATTTTAGGATTGTTTTCAATGGTAAAATTGTCAACAATCTAGAAGAATGGTTAAAGAATAAATGGCCATTTATTCTACAGAATATTATGTATCAGTATTTGAAAGAATGGGGCAGGTCTCTGTGTACCATTATAAAAAGATCCCTAGGATGTCCTTTTTTTTTTTTATTAAAGAAGTAAGCTGCAAGAATAATGGGTATAGAATAATTCCCCCACACATACCCACAGGCTCATATTTTGCTCTTTTTCTCTGTGAACACTTCCGCTTTGGCCGAGTTATTTTCCTCACATCTAGTTTCAGGCACTCATAAGTACCCACCAGTGTCCATTCATCCCAGGTATCTTCATTAATGACAGTCCTATTTCCCTAAGTTCTTAAAGTAGTTTTAGTATTTGTTTTGTAGGTTCTATCCAACTCACCTCTTACCTCCCTGTAGCTTGGCTTCAAGCCAACCACTTTGCAGAAATCAATCTTTCTTTACCCCAGTCTCCCTTGATCACTAACAAATGTTCAGTAACCTCTTCTTGTCCAAATTCAGTTGTTTCATATTTGTCCCATTTCTTTCTGACCGCGAGACTCCACTTAGTACTTTTGGTCCCATTATTTACTTTTGGGGGGTAATAAACTAGGCAGTTTACTGAATAGTTCATTGAAGCATGACTTTATGTATGCATGTATGCCTATATATGGATATATATATATATATATATATATAATATTTTCAGTACTTTTGCTTTCTTTTTTTATTAAAGATTTTTATTGGGGTATTGGGGGGATGGGAACAGTGCTGGGGAATTAGGGGAAGGGGAACAGACAAGTTGCTGTCCTTTTGTTCTTCAGTCTAGTTGTGGAGGATGTTGCTTCACTGGCCCAAGTTGGCACCATCATTGCGCTCTTCCCAGGTGAGGCAGATCAGTTGCTGGCTTCTGGACGGCCACTCACTGCGGCTGCTGGCCGGTCACGCTGGCTGCTGGCCACACACGGTAGCCCATGGCAACCCACTGCCACAGGGGCTGCAGCCTACGCCGTAGACTACGACTCACAGCAGCCCAGCTCCAGGTTGAGCTGTTGTTCAGCATCTTAGCTGTAGAGGGCAGTGTCACTGGCCCTCATATGTGGGATCCGAACCGGGGTCCTCTGGCGTCCCAAGCCAGTTCTTAACCATCGCGCCACTCAACCGGCCCGTACTTTTGCTTTTGATAGATAGCATTTCTTCTTTTCTTTTTGATTTTTTTAACAATTAAAGTTTATTGGGGTGACAATGGTTAGTAAAATTACATAGGTTTCAGGTGTATATTTCTATAACACATTATCTGTATATCACATTGTGTGTTCACCACCTAGAGGCAGTTCTCCTTCCATCACCATATATTTGCTCCCTTTTCAATTATAGCAATATGTGTAATTAAAATTTCAATGTTTTCAGAACTGCTGCTTCTTTCTGGGGGGAGGAGTGAATGTTATTTCCCTTTACTCAACTCCAGTGACCATCCTTCATTATGTCTTCGTTTCCATGACTCAAGAAAGCCCTGGGTTCCTGGGACACAGGAATTACCAAGCGAAGGAGGAGGAAGGGGAAGATATGTTTATATGCATACACTTTGCCTTAAAAAAGAATTTAACCAAAAACTTGTCTAACATTCAGTTTATACATGTAAAACATTTTAATTTCCCCTATTAGTAATATATGATTGATATGGAAAATTAGAAATAAATGTAAACAAAAACTAGAACAAAAAATAGTTTTAAGTTACTATCCATGTTCCTTGTACTCATCATTAACCACTGTTAAACATGGTATTTAACCTTTAAGGCATTTTTTCTTTTCAATATAGTTACGTATGTCTGATTACACTTATGTGATTAGCAGAGGCAGCATCATGTAATAATTGAAGACCAAGGCTCTGGAACCAAACCGTTCAAGTCCCTACATCCTCTCCCCGCCATCCCTTACTTCCTGTGTGACCTTGACCAAATTTCTTAACCTCTCTGTGCCTTATTAAATACATGGTTATGATACTGGTATCTACCAGTTGTAGGGTTGTTATGAGGATATGTAATTACTTAGACTTAAACTTTCTAAAGAACTTACAATGTGCCTGTACCATAGTATGCATGAAATTAGTGTTTATTAAGTGCAATAAATACATTCATAAAGAAAAACCAAATCATAGGACATATAGCATTTTTAAACATGCTTCCTACACTCAAGAATGTAGAATACACATCACTCACCAATAAATACATATTCATGGCATTAATTTTTTTTTAAAGATTTTTATTGGGGAATTGGGGGAAAGGGAACAGCGCTGGGAAATTGGGGGAAGGGGAACAGACAAGTTGCTGTCGTTTTGTTCTTCAGTCTAGTTGTGGAGGACCTTGCTTCACTGGCCCATGTTGGCACCATCACTGTGCTCTTCCCAGGCGAGGCACATCAGTCGCCGGCTTCTGGACGGCCGCTCACTGCGGCTGCTGGCCGCTCACGGTGGCTGCTGGCTACACACGGTAGCCCATGGCCACCCACTGCCACAGGGGCTGCAGCCCATGCCGTCACCGGCGACTCACGGCAGCCCAGCTCCAGGTTGAGCTGTTGATCAGCATCTTAGCTGTAGAGGGCAGTGTCACTGGCCCTCATATGTGGGATCCGAACCGGGGCCCTCTGGCATCCCAAGCCAGCTCTTAACCATCGCGCCACTCGGCCTGCCCATGGCATTAATTTTTAAAAGCTGCATATAATTTTATCTTCTGAATATATATAGTTCCCTATTTTCAAACATTTATATCATTTTACTTTTTGCTTACAATGTATTTTAGCTTTTATTATGGAAATGTTTAAAATGCAAAGGTAGATCAAATAGTGCAATGAACCCTCATGTACCCCATCATCCAGGTACAATAATTATCGACACATGGCTATTCTTGGTAATGTATTTCAAATACTCATTTTAAGCCATTGATTCTGATAAAAAATAATGGCTGTGTCTCAAAGGATAGGAGACGCCATATCTTAAGCAAATAATATTAGTTACTTGTGTTTACATTAGAAAGACAGACTTAGTATCCTCAGGATACTAGCTTTCATCTGATGCCAAACTTCACATGGTCATTTTCCCTTCTTCAACTCCAGTGAACATGCTTCATTATATCTTGTTTCCTATGATATATCGGAAAAGAAAATGGAATAATTTAGAATATGCCAGTGGGATAAAACACTGCATTCCTAAATATAGTGACATTTTCAGAGCTATTTTAGCTACTTTAATTGAAATCCTCTTGTTCTCCAATGACATATTTTGGAAGCTCATATGTTTAGAGTGTGAAATTTCATTCCCCAAATGATAGAAAGCCTATTGAACTCGGTGGAAAGTTACTGAACTGAATGATGATGGGCAAAGTCTCCAGTGAACTTAGGGAAGTATGTACATTCTTCCACATGGATTCATTTCACATTCTATCCTGGAAAGTAAGGCGTGCAGGTAGCTACTGTGAAAAATAATTATGTCAGTGACTTTCATGTGCTGCCATTTTAGGGCGGAAGCCATACATTCTGAGAATGCTATTTTCTAGGCAAATATATTTCTTTGGAGTTATAGTGGCATGTTCAGTACCACACAGAAAGAAGTTAAACTTATAGGAGAAAAATAAGCTCCCCAATCATACGACATCTGTGGAGCTATAACTAGTGTATTTTAAAATAGAAATCCACTGTATTTGTTCTTATGACATGACACAGAATATAAGCATTTAATATTGTTGTAGGTTGTAGCAGAGAATGTTACGTTGATCCATTTATTTAAAATATTTAGTGAGCACCTCCCTTGTCACAGGCACCATTCTAGCTGACGATAAAAGAGACTCGTGTCTTTATTCCTGCATGTTACTTTCTATGGAGAAAGACAGACGCACAACTGACAAGCGAACAAATAAACATATCTGTAAATCTGCTTTCTACCCTAAAGAATTTTAAAAAATTAACCCTTGCGATTTCATTCCCTGTGATTCTTATGGTCAGCATCTGCTCTTGTCAACTGCCACTAAAGACACCCAGCATGACAGCACCTCTTTGATTCTATTGTTTCATCTAAAACTATGTAAAAGAGTAAATAATAACCTCTCTGTACTCCTTGGACCATCATTGGGATGAACAAGTGATTGTGCAAGTGGGTACTTTGAGAATTCTCAAATACTATAAAAATATGGGGTTCCAGTTTTATTATGGTGGGTATTGCACTTTCTTGAACAGTTGAGGTATATCTAGAGATGGGACAAAGCTCTTCTCTAATAATAAATATGTGCACAGAAGGTCTCATATATTATGGAGACTTTAGCTTCTCATTTATTCAAGAGGTCAGTTGAAAAAGTGCTTAAGAGACATACAGAGGGCAGCCTATGAAAAAGAAGCATCCCTTGTAATTGCATAAGCAGAGGGTATCTAGTATGACAGTTCAAGATCTCCAAAGCTGTGGTCTTCAAACTTTAATGTACATATGAACCCATTGGGGATCTTGTTAAATTGCAAATTTCAATTCAGTATGTCTGAAATGGGGGCTGAAATTCTGCATTTCCAACAATCTCCTAGGTGATGGTGACAATGGTCATCTGTTGACCACACTTTGAGTAGTGAGGGGCTAGAACATACACAGTAATTAGTCCTGTTATTTTATAGATGCCAGTGTCATTAATGAGCCCTACCTATCTTGATATTCATGAATCTGTTCTGAACATTTTCTCTTATAACCCTTTTTGCCTTTTCCCTGTAGCTCACATATGACCTGTGCCTTTGCTTTTTTGCTTACATGTAACGGAACACATTTGTATGTACACGTGTCCAGCTTTACCTCTCTAACAATAAGCAATTGGTTTTTTAGAGTTTTGATGTCAGCATTCATATCATGAACAACTGTAAATTGCCTCTCCCAACCTTCTTTCCTCCCTATATTTCCTTTCACTCTTTTCTTTTTGAATTGGCCTGGGAACATTCCATCTTGTCAGATCAAATGATTCAATCAGAAGGGATTCTTAAATGTATTGAATTACATGTGTACAGGTGTTCATGAGAAAAAGGGAATAGAAAAGAAGATGAAAGGATATGCTATGGATGCATGTACTCACAGAAATACACTGATTGGTACGATGCAAGCCATTTGCAGTTGCGCCAGTCCTGCGCCGAGGACTATGAGAAGCCTGAGCTGGGTACCACTAAAACAGTTTTCTGCCTGTTGTTACACTTCTCTCAAGATCAAATAATCCAATATATTGTGGTTTAGCAGCAGAATGCTAAAGAACCACCCAACATGATGCTAGAAGGATGAAATCTAATCTACCCAGGCTAGTGGTTTGCTGCAGCCTGTGGCACTAAAGTCATTAAGAAGGGCAAAGGATGGAGTGCAGTCAGCCTCGTGGCTGAATAAGATGTCCCTTGTTCATGCCCTGCCTTCAACAACAATAATTTGGCATCCGTCCACAGACAAAAGTGTCTTTGTGGGAGCTATAGAGTCCAGCACCATACGCCAGCACACCTGGAAGGAGGCTCACCCACCTGTGTGCTAGGTAATAGGCAGGCAGACCTCGGTCACAGCTGTGAACCCTGCAGTGACCCATAAACTGGCTCCAGCCCCTATCAGACACAGTCTGGGAGCCCCTAAAAACACTATCTTAGCAAATCACCTACAGAAGGGAGAGTGGTGGAAGTCCAGGTTTCCAGAGGAGAAGATCCAGCATACCATTGGAGCAAAAAAATTATGAGTTTAGACACATTGGGAAGTGAAAAAGGAACAGCACTCCTCCTCCCAGGTGGCACAGCTTAGGGCCAAGAAAGATCTTCAGCATGTGATTTTTACTGTGGGGAAAAAGTGAGAGCATGTGAGTGAGGGCCTGGCTTCCCCATCTGTGCAGGACACTGCCTAAGAGGCTCATGTCTCTCTTGCCCCATCCAGAGTGTTGAATCCAGAGCTGCATGAGTGGGGCTGGAGTGGGGGCTGGGGGAGGGCAAAAAGAGGCCGGGAAAGCAGCAGATAAGATTCTTGGAGGGCATTAAAGGGATGAGGATCCAACTGTGTCGAACAGTCGATTAAGGAGATTCACCATGAGCTGCTGGGATGGCCTCACCTGTGAATCACCCCAACTGGCCCACAGGTACCCCCAGAACTCCTTGTGTGTTGCCCAACACACACAGCCGAATCTGTGGCCAGCTCTCTGCATGCACTCCTAAGTGGCATCAGCAAGAAAAAGCTTTGACAGACAGCTAGTGAACACGCACAGAAAGCTGGCCTGAACCTGTGGGCCAGGGAGAAACCACAAACTTGAGCTTTAGCACCGTCTTTGGGAAAACAGAAGGGAGACTATTGCAGGATCAAGAGAAGACATAAGTTTAAGAATTCTGCCACAAGAGGGAGCAAGAAACATGGAGCAGGTGTATCCATAGAAGGTCTAAGAAAGCCTCAAAACCACTAGCAGGGGCTGATGGAAAGTGTTTCTTTCCCAAAGGCAGTTAGTAAAGACTGGAGGAGGTGACTGGTACTTCAAATGGGAAGACAGCAATGTAAGACTTGAAAGAACATGAAAAATCAAGGAGACATGACACCATCAAACAATCACAGTAATCCTCCAGTACTTAATCACAAAGACATGGAGATCTACACTTTACCTGATAAAGAATTCAAAGTAGGTGTTTTAAGGAAACTCAATGAGCTACAAGAACACACAGAAAGACAATTCAACAAAATTGGGAAAACAATACACAAACAAAATGAGAATTTTTACAAAGATATAAAAATCATTTTTAAAAACCAAACAGAGGGCCGGCCGAGTGGCTCAGTTGGTTAACAGCTCGCTCAAGAGTTTGAGCTCTGAGCAGCAGTGGTTCGAGTCCCGGCCCGAGCTGAGCAGCCGCTGAGCTGCCAACAGGTGGCAGGATGGCTCAGCTAAAAAAAAAAAAACCAAACAGAAATTCTGGAGCTGAAGAATACAATGAATGAAATGAAAAATGCTATAATGCAGATCAACATCAGAATGGATCGAGCAGAAATAATAATCTGTGAGTTAGATAGGAACTGAAATTATTCAGTCAGGGGAGAACAAATAAAAAGAATGCAAAAGAGTGAAGAAAGCCTATGTGATCTATAGGATGCCATCAAAGCAAAAAATTGGCTAATTATTAGAGTTCCAGAAGGAAAATAGAAGGAGGAGGTGGGGTAGAAAGCTCATGTAAAGAAATAACGGCTGAGAATTTCCCAAACCTGAAAAGAGATTTGGATACTTAAGTTCATGAAATTCATGTCACTAAACAGACTCAACTTAAAGAGATCCTCTCCAAAACACATTGTAATAAAACTGTCAAAAATCAAATACAGAGCATCTTAAAAGCAGCAAGAGAAAAGAGCTTATAATTTACATGGGAACCCACATAAGGCTATCAGTGGATTTCTCAGCAAAATCCTTACAGGCCAGGAGAGAGTGGGATGATATATTTGAAGTGCTGAAAGAAAAAACAAACAAACAACAACAACAACAACAAAAACCCTGCCAACCAAGAATACACTATCCTACAAAATTATCCTTCAGACATGAAAATTTTCTAGACCAATAAAAAGAAAGAAAAAGAAAAGCTAAGAGAGTTCATCACCACCACACCCACCTTACAAGAAATGCTGAAACGAGTTCTTCAAGCTGAAATGAGAGGATGCTAATTAGTAACATGAAACCATAGGAAAATATGTACCACTGGTAAACATAAGTATATAGTCAAATTCAACATACGCTAACAATGTAATATAGCTGTATGTTAAACACTTAACTAGTATGAAAGTTAAAGGACAACAGTATTAACTATAGCTACAACAATTTGTTTATGGATACACAATGTAAAAAGAGGTAAATTGAGACATCAAAAACACAAAAAGGGAGAGGATAATGGTAGTTTTTGTATGCAATTGAGGTTAAGTTGTTAGCAGCATAAAATATACTGCTATAGTTTTAAGATATTTTATGTAAGCCTCACTATATCCACAAAACTATAGTAAATTCAAAGAAGATAAAGAGAAGGGAATCAAAACACACTACTATGGAAAATTGCCAATTCACAAAGGAAGGCAGCATGAGAGAAAGAAAGGAACAAGGAAACTACAAAACAGCCAGAAAACAACTAATAAGATGGTATTAGTATGTCCTTGTGTATCAATAATTACTGTTAATGTAAATGAAATAAGGCCTCCAATCAAAAGACATACAGTGGCTGGACAAAAAGAAACAAGACCCAACTATATGTTGTCTGGAAGATATTAGCTTCAGCTTTAAGGACACACGTAGGTTCAAAGTGAAAAGATGGAAATAGATATTCCATGTAAATGGAAATAAAAAACGAGCAAGGGTTTAACTTATATCAGACAAAATAGACTTTAAGCCAAAAATGGTAACAAGAAACAAAGAAGGTCAGTATATTATGGTAAAGGGTTCAATTTATCAAGAAGATACACTAATCATAAATATACGGATCCAACATTGGAGCACCTGAACATATTAAACAAATAGAACAGATCTAAAAAGAGAAATAGATAGCGATGCAATAATTGCAGGGGACTTTCATACCTTGCTTTCAACAACAGATAGATGATTGAGGCAGAAAGTCAATAAGGAAACATTGGATTAGAACTATACTTTAGACCAAATGCACCCAACAGACATATACAGAACATCTCATGCAACAGCACCAGAGTACACATTCTTCTCAAACACACACAGAACACTCTGTAAGGTAGGTCGTATCATAGGACATAAAACAGGTTTTAGCAAATTTAAGAAGATTGAATTCATAGCAGTTATATTTTCTAACCAGAGTGACATGAAACTAGAAATCAACATAAGGAAAGCTAGAAAATTCACAAATATGCCAAGATTAAACAACATATTCGTGAACAACCAATGAGTCAAAGAAGAAATTGAAAACGATATTACAAAATACCTTGAATCAATCATAAATTGAAGAAATGGCTGCACTCCCATGCACGTTGCAGCACTATTCATAACAGCCAAGATATGGAAACAACCTAAAATTCCATCTGGGATTCAAAGGATAAATAAAATGGGAGATACATGTTTTATATATATATATATATATATATATATATATATATATATATATATCATATAGAGGTATATGTGTACATTATATATATATATATATATATAATGGAATCTTATTCAGCTATGAGAAATAAAATCCTGCCGTTTGTGATGACATGGAGGGATCTCAAGCACATTATTCTAAGTAAAATAAGTCAGACACGTACTGTATGATATCACTTTTTTGTGGAATCTAGAAAAGCTGAACTCAACAGAAACAGAGAGAGGAGTGATGGTTGCCAGGGGCTGGGGGATGGAGGAAATTGGGGAATGTTGGTCAAAGGCTACAAGCTTCCATTTATAAAATGAATAAATTCTGGAGATCTAATGTATATCATGGTGATTATAGTGAACAATATAATATGCCTGGAAGTTGCTAAGAGGGTAGATCTTAAATGTTCTCACCGCACACACAAAGTATCAATTATGTGAGGTGATAGAGGTGTTAACTAACCTTATTGTGGTAATCATTTTGCAATATTTACATATATCAAGTCAATATGTTGTACACCTTAAGCTTACGCAATGTTGTATGTCAATTATAGCTCAATAAAGCTGGGGGTGGGAAGAAGAGCAAAGGGTATTCTTGTGCTAATTAGAGAAAGGAACTCCTCCTGGGTAGATGGAGCTCACTGAGTGAGATATGCGCTGGATTTCCATGCCCATCCCCCTGGTGCAGAGCATAGCCTACACACCTGATACTGAATGTTGTGCAAACCCTTGTATGTATCTGGTGTCTTCTTTCTGTTGGGCTGCTTTACCCATTGTTCTTTGGCTTCTAGTTTTGAAAGTATATATATTTTCCCTTCACCTTTAGTATTCCCAAGGACTTCCCAGTGTATTCACAAGAATGTGTAGATAGAAGCCAATCCTTTCATAGGCCTGCATCTGTATTGCACAGTTCAACAGAAAAACACATTATGGAGTCACATAGCTCAATCCATGTATCATAGCATAGGCCCTACTGATACATGTGCGCATGGGAACAACAGAATCCAACATAAGGATGAATGAAGCACTTACCACATGTAATATCTGCTTGAATAACTCTAACATGCTAACTAGGGGGAAAAACAAGGACTTTGAAAAGTCTAAACTTAATAAAAAATTATATTAGCTTTCCATTAATCCATCTTTTAGTGATTTTACAAAATTACAACTTTGGTGTTTTCTTTATGTTATTTTGATCCAAGGTACAAGTAATACATACATTTTATTTTTTTAATGAGTAATTTGTTGCAAAGGATAAGTTTTATTTTAATTTCTAATTCACCTAATTACATCATTATAATTGCATTTATAAGGGGCTTTACCTTCTATTATTTTAAAAATCCTCTGATAAATTTTAGATTCTTCTGTCTGCTACTAACAATTCGTAGTTAAAATAGCACATGAAATAGTGGTCATATAGGTACTTACTAGAATAGGTTTAAAACTACACAGTAGAAATAAATGATTTCACTAGACCTTTGGTTTCCTCATATAAAAGTTACTTCTTTAAAGATCTATACAGCAAACAGGTGGGCTTTTGACAGGACAATGCTATTCTCTTCAATGTCACTGTCATTTAGTGATCAGCTAAATTGTCACTTCATTTACAGATACCTTCCTGACCCCTAAAGTTAAAAAAGTTCTATGATCACCTCACTTAATTCTCTGTGTAGCACTTATTAAATTCTGATACCATATTGTGGATTCATTCGTGTTTAATTGTTTTCCTGCCTCTCCCAACTTCAGGAGGGAAGGAGACTTCTATTATTTGTTAATTGGTGAAAACAAATTTTCAAAAGGATAATTTGAGAAAACTTGGAAGTAGCTAACACGTACTTTGAATAATGTACCTAGTATGATTTTGTATTTCAAAATGCAAAATAAGTAAGACATTGTTCTTTATTTTTTCTTTCCTAACATTTTCTTTTTATTACTTTACAACCTACCAAAATTCCCGTGGTAAAGGGAGTTTTTTGTGTTTTTTTTACCTTGCATCCTTCCTACATACTCACACATACCTACATACATTTATTTGTATGTGTATTTTACAGCTATCGTTGTTTATAAACGTGTTTCTCACCACTTGCAGTCAATGATGAGCGTGTTCATCATTATTCTCATTGTTTATAAATAAATATGTGGTAGTTAGGTCTCCACCGATAGATTATAAATTTCTTGTGGGCAACAAGCATTTTATAATGAAGAATTTAAAGAGGCCAAAGCCATTATATTAAAAACATGATGCTTTCAAATACGCTTTTGAATGTTCACCTCAGTGTTCTAATTAGATTCTAATTTTGGTACACATATCTGCTTATCTGAATGCCTTTAGCAATCTGAAATGACTTACTGAGTATTCTAACTTATCCCGTATTGAATGGAAGCATATCAGAATTGTTCGCTATTCAAATGTGCTATCGCAAACTATAAATAGAGCACTGCTCTCTGCCAAAGGTGAATTAATTGTGATAAAGCTATTTTGATAAAATTTATTCCTCACTTAAGTGAAACATGGAGTAGCTGATTTACTTCTGCGTCAGCTATGTTAAAAGCTCTGCATTTAATAATAAACTTCTACTTCAGTATATGCCACTACATTTTTTTTTAGAAAAAAAGGAAAGCCCTTGCATTTGATTAGCTTCAAGTGATGCCTCATTGACGAATGCAAATAATTTAACAAAAAAGGCTAATTGTATAGAACAAGTAAATATTATACATACAGTACTCATCTGCCTACAAGTATACAGGTAATATTTGTATTTAGTTTCTTAATTTCTTATTATAAGACAATTGCATCTCATCTTGTTTAATTGCATTGTTTCTATTGCTAGAATAATAACAACACTTTCTTTTTTTAAGATGTTGGATGGCAAATATTTTTAGATTATAATCACTTATTATTCCTTCTCTAAGCAAAACCACTCAAGAGTCTCAGCTGCAATGAAAAAATCTGATTTCCTACTAATAACGGCCAAATGGGAACATTCTAGATAAGTCTATATCCTGTCTATCATCTTCTCCTTCCGTTGTGGTCATAATCATTATCGACTTTTTTAAAACAATTTTATCACTTTTCATTTGAAGTATTGCTGATTTTTAAACTGATTCGCTTTGCAGATATAAGGATTTTCTCCCCTTAAACTACCCGTGACAGAGTGATTTGGTAAATTACAACTTTCTAAGCAGTATTAAAGCATTTATTATTCTTTTTAATCTTAAGTGGAGTTGGCTAATAACTTGACTACTTTCTGAAAGTGTCATTCTAAAACTGTATAGTATTTAGCCTCACATCCCAAACCCCTACAATAGTCTTTTTGTTTCTATTTCTAACCTTACGTGTCTGCATTAGTGAATGTCAGGTACATGTGGAGTGACAATCGTACAGTTACTATGAGTCTAGTTCATAGTTTCTTATCTTAGTTCTCATTCAGACCATAATTTAACATAAACTCTACCAGGAGACAGGAATATCAGATAAAATGATCACATAACTCCTGCGTTATCTTTCAACAGCAGATGAAATCTTATTCACAACTAGTATTTACATGTGTCTTTTATTCCAAATATATTTTCTAAATGATTCACCTGCTCCTAGCATTTTGCACAGCATACTGATTTTTATTGCTGCCATAACAAATTACCACAAACTCAGTGGCTTAAACAGCACAACTTTATTATCTTATAATTCTGTGGCTTGAAATTCAGACACAAGGCTCAGTGCGCTAAAATCAGGGTGTCTATAGCATTTCATTTCTTTCTGGAGGCTCTAAGGGGGAACATTTCCTGGCCTTTTCCACCTTCAAGTGGCTTCCCACATTCCTTGGCTCGTGGCCCTTTCTTTCACCTTGAAAGCCAGCAATGGTCATTCAAGTCCTTCTCATATCACATCACTTGACCCTTCATCCATTGTTACATTTCTCTCTGACTGCAGTGAGAAAAGATTCTTTTCTGTTAATTTTATTAAATGTATTTGGGTGACATTGGTTAATAAAATGATGTAGGTTTCAAGTGGACAGTTCTATAATACATCATCACCAGTATATTGCATAAGGGCTCACATGATTAGGTTTAGCCCGCCTAGGTTACCCAGGATAACCTCCCCATCTTAAAGTCTATAAACCTTAATCACGTGTGCGAAGTCCATTTGGCCTCGTAAGATAACATATTCACAGGCTCCAGGGATGAGTGTGTGGACATCCTTGGGGGACCATTATTCTGCCCACTCTACATGGCCTTTTACTATTCAGTGTCTCTAAAGCACTTGAGTGCTTCCTATGGGGGGGCATGCTGCGCTTTGTAAAACGTGTCACCAGGCTTATGAAATCAAGCATCGTGGTCATTACTTATTAATGTCAGGAAAAACCTGAACACAGCCAAACTTCATTTCAAGCCCCAGCTTTCTCTTGTTCTTCTTACCTCATTTTTTTCAATAAAAATGGATGATGGAGGTGCTATTTTTTTTTCTTTGTTGCATTGGCAGTGTTGCAATACAACATTGGATAAATAGCCAATACTGTTGATTTTGTAGAGAAAGACTGAGAGTCCAGTTAAATTTGTATCAATTCAGGAAACAAAA
The DNA here is from genome assembly GCF_001890085.2 of Hipposideros armiger. Taxonomy (NCBI): domain Eukaryota; kingdom Metazoa; phylum Chordata; class Mammalia; order Chiroptera; family Hipposideridae; genus Hipposideros; species Hipposideros armiger. The sequence continues at coordinate 643,135 of NW_017731600.1, read as the reverse complement.
TAGCTGCTTTTTCTCACTGGGAGATTCTCCCTTTTGAGCCAGGTTACTCAGGTATACCCAAGAATTGTGGGAGCATCAGTTTTATCTGGTCAGAATGGAGCCCGGATCTCTAGGCAACTCTTGTTAACTAATGTTGGAGATACCACTGGGATAGATTAGGGAGCTTTTAGAAATTTCTATCAAGCTTGATTTATTTAATATTCATAGTATACTAACTATGAATATTAATTAGCTAATTCACATTTAGTATTCATGTGTTGCTTGGATAGATCATTAAGATGTAAATACGATTGATCTAGTCTGGTATTCTTTAACAAATGACATCCTTATAGTTGTATTTTTAAGGAATATTTCTACCTAGTTTGCAATATTTAACTTTTTCCCTCTCTCTTAAATGCTTTGTGTTTTTGGTTACATAAATCAGGATGAAAATTATGTAGTTTATTTTTTTAATATAATAACCCACCCAGAGGAAAAATATCTGTCAATGCTTGTTGAATCGCCTTAGAAACAGAGTATGTGTGTGCACTGACAGGTTAAAACAACAATTTTTTTTTAAATACAGCAACATTAGACATTCCCTTAGGTCTTAGGTTCTATTTTAAAATGTGTGTTATTAGGTTTAATCAGTCCTTCACATATAGTTGCCTTTTGTTAAAAAAGACAATGCCAGGTTGGCTGATTCTACTGTTAAAATTAAGTCTGTGGATTTACCGGGATTTTCTAATGCTCTTATGTGTGACAGTTTCCATACAAGGTAGACTGAATGAGTTTCCTAAATTTGTTCCTCTCGATATCTAATCTAAGTAGCACCTTAAGGAGAGTATCTTAGTGTATTGTATCTCTTCAGTAAAATCCCTCTCGACTGGCTTCGATAGCCATATGGCTCTAAATTTACTAAATGTGGAAAGTTTAACTTAGCTTTACTTCTTTCATCCTGAGGAAAACAATCTTCATTTCATTGATTAACTTTCATTTAAATGCTTATTTTATACTGTCTTTATTTGGACTATGCTTCATTAAGCCTCAATTTCCATTTAATTTTGCTTGTGTCTTATTGCTTGAGTTCCTGTGTTTCAGTTCACTAATGAAATGTTTCCTAACCTGTGAAAATTCAGAAGAGCTCCAAGACCCATATACAAGCTCATTCTAGGTTTCTAAAAGAAAAATTCAGGTCTTCTGGGGCTATGATTCACTGCAGAAAATAAACAGTGTGCTTACCCCAAACTATAGTCCTTGAGTCTTTCGATTCCCATTCCCCATATGTTAATTCTACCTATCTGATAATGACATCAATTACAAGTGTCTTATTTCTCTGTACCCTGTCAGTGGTTGTTCCCTGTGACCTGATCTTGACATTTCCAAATTCAGTTTGAAGCTATAACTAAAGTTTACTATTATTTATAGAAGGTGAATATTAAATGGTATTATGCATACATTTAGATAAAATACGAGGTTTTATTTCAAAATGTGTATTGGTTCAGGCCATGGTATAGCTTTGGGCAAAGAAAGTAGAAATGAGGACACAAAGACAGAACAGTTTTTCAGTCTCATACATCTATCTCCTATTCCCATACTAGGCTAATGAGATGTTTCATTGAATCACCTTTCCAGACCAGGACTCCGGTCCAAGCCAAAGTCGCTGTCTCCATCATCCATGCCCAGGTCTCTCCTACTGACCACAAAAAAAGGGATTGTAGTGCATTAAATATAAGGTATGGCAGCCTAGTAGCCCAGTGGTCATTATCCCCTATTTTCCCCTATTTTTGCCCTGTTTACAGACTTGGGTTCTTCTTAGTTTTAATTTAGAGCCCTGGACCAGGTTCAGCATCACCAGTCATCGCCTGGATTCCACTACAGCTTGGATTCTAGCTCTTGTGCCCAACTTGCCTGATTGAATCATCTTAATTGAAAGCTTGTACATTGTTGTGCTCAGTCCCCATCTCTTGTCTCCTTTCTCCCTCCTGTCTGTTTCTGTCTCAGTCTCTGTCTCCTTTGGCCTGAACAACCTGGCCCTTGAGTCCAGGTCCCTTCTCTGTAAGTTCAGATTTTTTCCTGTGGTCCCTTTATAAATAGGCAGATCTGAAGATCTCCTATTGTTGAACGTCCAGCAAGCTTTGTGGTGGATCCTAACCCCAGCTCTGACCATGCATAACCTTCATTTGACTTTTATTTGAAACTCTATTTTCATATACTATGTTTATAGTGGATAATAAATTTCATATATTTGTTGTTTATGTAAATAAAATCCACTCAGATTTCTTAATTTGCCTTTTACCTGTATGTAAGGTCGCCTCCGACATGTAGAATATTAAACTTTGCTGAACTAAAAGTATATTTTTCTAACTAAAATCTCCATCATTTGACAAAATTAAATCACATCGCTAAACATTTCACTCTCTTGTTCATTTCAGTGCAAATCTCTCCATTTTTATTAATTCGTTCATGAATCTTTTATTGAGAAAAAATACCAAATAACATTTTCAGTAACATGACCATGGAAGGAGGATGCACTAACTAGTACAAAATCCTCATGCTCCAGAAGCTAATGGGTGAAATAGACTGGACATAAACAACACTTCCCAGTCATTGAAAATGCAAATAATACTCCATTTACAAATAAGATCAGGTTTTCTTAAGGCTTGGGAAATATTTGTACTTTTAAACAGCAGACCCTCCAATATTCTAGGTATGCAATGCTAGGCTCATAGGACGTGAGACAACATAATCCTGATAATGTTAGCCATTATGATGAGCTCCCCACATTTAAAAATAAATTAAGTATCATGATCATAAATTAAATTTCATTATTGAGTTTCTTCATATGTTTTGGAAAAACTTTGGAGGCCTTTGACTTATTTACTACCAATTTGTCAGTTAGATGTAGAATTTCCTATTCTTGGATCAGTGTTCAATGTAGGATTTTATGTTTGTATTAAAATGCCATTTAAAGTGTTATGTTGCCTTAACATTTCTTAATCACGGTAGACATTGTGCCACTTACTCTTTCATAATTATGTGATTCTCACTCACACATGGAGTCCATTATGACCCTTATCTGCCACATTAGTATATTTTTCTCTTCCCCATTTTTATGACTCCTGCATATGTTGAATAAAAATTTTCATATTCTACTTAGTCTGTATCTGTTTTCCCTTTGCGACCTGATCTTTATTTGGATACAGAGTCTAATAAAGTGCTAAAGTAATTTCCAAACTCTTTGTGTTTTAAAAATAACTCTACCTTTAATTTTTTACTATATCTTTATTTTGTTGTAGTTCTAGTTTCCAATGTTCATTGTTTATGTTAAATTTTTAATTTTTCCTTTCATAAGTTACTCTTAAATGTCATATTTTTTATTTAAGTATAGCTGGTATATAATATTACATTAGCTATATTAGTTTCTTGTGTACAATATAGTGATTCAACATTTTTATTCCTTACAATGTTATCACTCCACTAATTCTAGTAATCATCTGTCACCATGCAAACTTATCACAATACTATTGATTATATTTCCCTTCACCTTATCACCCATTCGCCCACTCCCCTCCCTTGTGGCAACCATTAGTTTGTTCTCTATATCTATGAGTCTATTTCAGTTTTATTTGTTCGTTTATTCTGTTCTTTAGATTCCACATATAAGTGAGATCATATGGTATTTGTCTTTCTCAGTCTGACTTATTTTACTTAGCGTAATATTCTCTAGGTCCATTCATGTTTTCAAAAACAGTAAGATTTCATTTGATTTTATGGATGAGTAATAATTCATGGCATATATGTACCGCCTCTTCTTTATCCAATTGTCTATTGATGGGCACTTGAGTTGCTTCCAGATCTTGGCTATTGTAAATAGTGTTTCAATGAACATAGGAGTGCATATATCTTTTCAAATTAGTGTTTTGGATTTCTTCGAATAAATACCCAGAAGTGAAATTGCTGGGTCATATGGTAGCTCTATTTTTAGTTTTTAAAGGAAATCTCCATACTGTTTTCCACAGTGACTGCACCAATTTGCAGACCCACAAACAGTACACAAGGGTTCCCTTTCTCCACATCCTCGCCAACACATGTTAATCTTAAATGTAATCTTGTACCTCATCATCAATTTTTCGTGCACATTTTGATGTCTTTCTTTGGGGGCTGTAACACATTTCTATAATTTTGGTGATACCACTTAAGTGAATAGAAAAAAACATGAAGAATATACTAAATATACCAAATAGTAGGTTAGGTATGCATCATCAAATATAGAATGACACTAACATTTGACAAAGCTTCTTTTGGGTTTCATATTTACTTTCCCTGTTTGTCTATTTTTGTCCTGTTTAATTTTTTAACTCCTAGGTTTATAGACATTTTTAGCTTAGCCTATGTCATATCCATTCAATAATTTCCAATGCCTTTAAAACATCATCTAATTTTATTTTGCTCATTAAGATTTCTACTTCCTAAACCTAATGAGAAGATGGAGGGAAGAATAGATGTTGACAGAAAATAACATACTTCCATGTAGCAGCCACATAGCAATTAATTACTTTTCAGGGAATTCTTTTCACAATTATTTTGTTAAAAATATTTCACTATATTATTTTTCAGCATTGTCAGTTTTCTAACATTGATATAGCTATCAATTTATTCATAAACTGAATTCATTTTCAGTGTCTGTTTATACAGTCTTTTGTTTTTCTTCAAATTGCTTATATTATTTTCCATATGAAAAAATAGATAATTGTCTCTCTGATTAATTTCCTTCCAAATAAAAACTGTGTATCACTCTTTACTGATTGTGGAAAATGCAATAATTTAAGGGGATACAGTATGCCATTGATTGCAGTGTATTTCAAAATCCATTTTATTTGTATGCTTTCTTAACTGCTAATTGGTTCATCTGAAATTTGGTGATCCTCCATAGATTTAATAGTTGCCGGAACAAAGTGTTTGAGTAATCAAGGGTAGAGCTAACAACCACGAGAATCTTGTGACATGGGCCTTTTCTCAAGACAAAAACAGTTTAGTGTGAAGTCACTAGAAAATTTCTTCCAAGCTATTTGGCAAGCAATAAGGTTGCCCTTGCCAATGACCATGCTGACATGGTCAATCAAGGAATGGTCCTTTAGATCAATAAAGATTGAGTTCCTCTATTATTTCTCCCTTGACAGCCATGATTTTTCTGTCAGTCTGCATCTCCTTTGCTTCAAGAGATGAAGCTCTTTCAGTTCCTCTCTCTGGCATTCCCAACCAAGTTCAATCCTTCCACACTCTGGGCGGCTGCAAATAGTGAGTGGGGATGCAATTCCTGTGAAGCCCCAGCAATTTACTTTGCCTATTACATTCACCAGCACTTGCTTCATTTCTACCTCATTTCTTTTTGTTGCCTCTCATTTGTTTCTTATTTTCGTTTTGTGATTTCTTCTCTTAACCTTTATTGATTCCTTTCTTTATTCCATGATTTAAGCCTAGTGCCCTTCTTTTATTATTCTTAATGAATTCATTCATTTTCTGTTTCGTCCATTTCTGTTTTTGCTAATTGTTGGCTTTGTTGTTCTCCTTTTTCTTTTTACCTTTAGTTTCTATCATTTTAAACATTAGTCCAGGTGGAATATTCCTTAGGTTAGGTGTGCAAATATTAATACTTCCTTAAAGAATTCATTGTCTTATACTCTTTGTACTGATTAACACCATAAGATCCTGTCCCATGAATTTTGGAATTAATATTATATTTTATTTACTTACCTGTATAGTGCCATCTTATAAGTTTCATTCTGGAGATGCCTAGGTTGCATATTTTTGGTATTAAAAATATCATTAGGGGGCGGCCGAGTGGCTCTTGGTTAAGAGTTGGCTTGGGACGCCAGCTCTGAGCAGCAGGGCCCTGGTTGGGATTCCACATGAGGGCCAGTGACACTGCCCTCTACAACTAATATGGTGAACAACAGCTCGATCTGGAGCTGGGCTGCTATGAGCTACCGTGAGTGGCCAGCAGCTGGCATGAGCTGCCGTCCAGAGGCCGGCGACCAATCTGCCTCACCCAGGAAGAGTGCAATGATAATACCAACATGGGCCAGTGAAGTGAAGTCCTCCACAACTAGACTGAAGAACAAAAGGACAGCAACTTGTCTGTCCCCCTTCCCCAATTCCCCAATAAACTCTTAAAAAAATATCAGTACATTAATTTTATTATTTTATAAAGTGTTACTCTAAAGAGGAATTACTAAAGATAATATCTGTGACCCCAAAAATATGTTTCAAAAATTGTCACTGCTAATTGAATTTGATGTGTAACTATATAAATAGAACAGTCTCTAATTGTGAATCCGGGAGAATTTGGATATGGTTTGTGTGTTGGCCAGTCTGATGACATGTTTAATCAAGAATGGCCATTTATATCAAAGAATTGTGCTCAGTAGTGAAAGCAAATCTAGTCATAGATTGACAGTTAACAGATTCAAAGGTTTATGGCATACTCTGGCTATTATGAGTTTTAACAAGAATTTGTTTCTACATTTTAAAAAAATGATTCAGGTAGTTTTAGTGTAGCAGCACGTATCTCAGCCTTGTGAATTTGTTGAGGACAATGTTTGTGTTTTGTTACTTTTGGATCCTCTCCTAGAACTGTTCACTTTTTCTGCTATTACACAGACACAGACATGAGATGGGATTCATTGCAGGGCACACAGCTTTAGGCTATAGGCCAAAGACAAACACACAATACAAAGGTAGAAGTCAGTCTGTTTATCATTCTTATTTAACAATGGAAGCCTTAATGTAATCAATGCTACAATCTTAGTACAACTCTCCCCCCAAACTTTGTTGAACTGGTTCTCTATCTGCTGCCTCAAAATAATGTAGCTGATTTTAAAACCTACACTAAATAAACCAACAAAGATTTCATTGCGCTATACCTATTGGATTTTAATCTTTTCCTATTTGTTCTTAAGAAAACTACATGCATAGTACTCATGGAAGGATTTGAAGGATATGACACCCTCAAAAGCTTCCATTCTCTGTAGTAACAATATAGTATGTTCAACAAGCCAGCTAATTTGTCATTGGTTTCTTTACTGACAAATGTAAGCCGAAGTTTCTAGATGTAGTATTTTACATAAAAGCAGGCTCCACCTGTGGCTGTTCCAAGATTGATATCACTTACAGTCTTTAAAATGTTATAGAAAAATCTTTTAAGAATTTTATTTGTGAAGTTTCATTGATTTGTTTTAAGGCTTAGATTTTTTGGCCAGGGACTATTTGGAGATTAGCCTGCACAAGATCATTGTCAGCCCCATGATTTATGCTTGGAGAGAACTTGTTCCCTTAGAAATGCTAAAGGTTTCAGGGCCTGTAAGAATCGTTTTCTCACAGATACCAAGTTTGATGACATAAATCTTTTCTTCATCCTGCAATCACCTCTCTGTCTCTGTTGTTTATTTTTAAACTTCTGTTTGCTTTTAAGAGTTAGTTATCTGGGTTTATACTTCTGCCCTATAGAAAGTAAGTCAAGGGTATTTATGGTTGTTACCAAGAATGTACACCGAAAAGTATAAGTAAGTGGATTCCTGACCCCATCTCAAATGCACTGAATCTATGCATCTAGCATTAGGCCCCAGGAATGCGAGTACCTTTTCCAATTTGTAAGTTTGTTTTCCATATGAACTGCAAGGTAGGAATCATTGTGACCTAAGACATGGTATGAACTTACTGTCCCCCAAAAGAGGTGTGTTTACTATCTAAAAGGCTACCTTGAATTCAATGGGTATAAATTGAAAATAATTATCTTTGTAAGGTAGTCTCTAAGATATAATAGGCTTATATCTAACAACTATATACAGTAAGCTTGCTGCAGCTTAACTTGAGTTGCTTATTTGGCTCTGAGCATCCCGGTAGTCAAAAGAAGCAAAGGAAATAAAATTAATGCTGCATGTATCACACTGTCTACATTGAATTTTGAAAAAATCCAACATGGTTTTAAATTCCTCTGAGAATACTGAGTCCTCATAAACTTGAAGGGTCAAGACATCAGAGGTGAGTCAGCTCTCATGAATCCCTTAAAATCAGTCAGTATAACATGAAACAAGTCTTTGCAGGAAGTAAAACAAAAATAGAATTAGTGGAAGATGTAAGATTTTCATGTTATAGTTTTACTGCGTGTCCTACAGGTTTCTGGGTACACGCTGGTCTTTTAGTAAATGATATTTACTACATAAGCCCAACCCTCTTTTTCAATATAAAGTTAACAATTGGTACTCTAGGAACTGAGGGAACAGCCTGTAATTCCTTAAATCCTTTAACATTTTTATCTGTTATAATAACATTTATTAAGTACTTACCATGCTACTTTATGCCAGTGATTTGGTTGATCGTCTTCACAAAAATTCTATGGTAGGCATGACCAGTCAGGACTTCACCAGAGAAACAGATCAGTAGGAGATATATATTAAGAGATTTATGGAAAGGGTTTGGCTTATGCAGTTTTGAGGGTTAGCTAGACAAGTCTAAAATCTGTAGGGCAGGCAGTTGGGAAGGACAGGCTGGAATTCTTGGCCATAGTTGAAGCTGTAGTTCCACAGAGGGAATTTCTCCTTCAGGGCAGCCTCAGCTACTCTCTTAATTCCCCTGATTGAATCAGATCCACCCAGGTTATCCAGGATAATCCCTCTGATTTGAAGTCAACTGGTTGTAGGTTTTAATCACATCTACAAAATGCCTTCCCAGCAATACCTAAGTTAGTGTTCGGTTGATTAACTGGGTACTATAACATAGCCAGGTTGATACATAAAACTAAGCATCACAGGCAGGTACTTTTATTGTTCTAATTTCCCAGATTCAGGAAACTGACTTTGAGAAAGTTAAAGTAAATCGCTACAACTAGTAAGTGATGGAACATGATTTGAACCCAAGTCTGTCTAACCCCAGAGCTCATATTGTAATACCCAGATGCTAAACAGGAAAATTGGCATTTGACCATTTACGTCGTAGTAAAAAAATGAATGCTGCACACACACGCATGTACGTATACACCACCACCACCATCATCACCACCATCACCATGTATCTATTCATGTAAAAAATGATAAAATAATATTTAGGACATTTAATGCATTTATTGATATTGTGAGGATAGGTCAACATTTTCATTAATTTAGTTATGTTAATTTTCTTTTGGGAAGCCATGAGAAATGATTTGTTCATTATAAATTGCAGTAATTTTGGAAATAATTTAACAGTCAGTCATCATTTAATAAAACTGAAATAAAATGTCAAGAATAAACTATAAAAGAGAGTGGAATCAGTCAGTAATGTCTGTCACTTTAAAGTAAAAAGAAAACAAACAAACAGTGTGATTTCTACCATTATTAGAATTAGGTAGTAAGTGAGCTACAAATGTGAATCTAAAAAGTATTACATTTAATTCATTGGATTTCTGCTTATTGTATTAATGGATGAGTGGCGGAAATTTGTAAAATAGTCACTCTAGCATACTTAGCACATAGATTAGACAACAGCAGCTGAGGAAATATTATTCTTTTATTACTGATTGAATTTGTGGTATATTTTATTCTTCTGTTTGTATTCAGAGGTAGTACTCTAATTTCATCTAGCTCTGAAGTATCTACTTTGAAAAATAGGAGAGGCTGGGTGGAGGACATTGGCTGCCCACAGAATTCTGAGGTAAGGAGAGAGAAAAAGAGCAAAAAGAGAGGTGCAATTTCCTAAAAAACCTGTGAAAGGTGGTGCTCGTTCTAGTTTCATATTTTCCAATGACATTATTTTTTTATTATGTGCATGTGTTTTATTAGTTTCAGGTGTACAAAACAATGCACTAGTTAGACATTTACACCCCTCACAAAGTAATAAACCCTTCCCCCAATCTACTACCCTCTGACATCATATGTACAATAGCTGTTACAATTCCATTCAATCTGTTCCCTATGCTGTTCTCCACATCCTGTGACTATATATTAAATTATATATTAAATATATATATTAAATTATAGTTGACATTCAATAGTATTCAGCTTCAGCTTCAGGTGTACAGCACAGTGGTCAGGCACCTACACCATCCGTGAAGTGGTCTCCTTAATACAGCGGTTCTCAACCTGTGGGTCGCGACCCCCTTGGGGGCCGAACAGCCCTTTCACAGGGGTCGCCGGGTACTTGTATGTGGGTGTATCTGCATGTGGGCCTGGAGACTGATAGAGGAGCGGTGTCTTGGTTCCTAAGACCATCGAAAATATGTGTTTTCTGATGGTCTTAGGCGACCCCTGTGAAAGGTTGAGAACCGCTGCCTTAATAAGACAAGTGCCCATCTGATACCCTACAAAATCTTTACAACATTACTGATTCTATCCTCCAAACTATTATTTTAACTTGCCTCTAAACTTTAATCCTTTGTGCATGCCTTGTTTCATAATTTCACTATTTTACTTGTGCTCAAATACCAGAGAAATCCTCAATTGGACCAAACTGGTACTTGGATAGCATCCCTGCTTTTATTCCCTTCTTTGTAAAGTCAGCCTTGTATAATAAGCAAGACGATGCCCTTCCCTCCAAATGTTCACCTTCCTTACACTAATTCTTTGTTCAGCATGAGACATTGCCCCAAAACTTCAAGAAACATCTGTCCTTTCTAGATCCCAAATTACCATGCCATGCTTATGTCCTATTACTTTCCAATGCATCTTCTCATCATACTGGGGTATTCACTCTCGTCACAGTTATCATAGGCATTCCCAGACCAATCCCTCTGCTCACACTGTTGACCTGATACCCTCCCTCTTTCTCACCGCGTATCTGAATCCCATCCACCAGCCAGCCCAGATCACATGAAATTCCTTCTATTCTCATCTCCTTCCTCTGAACTCAGATAGGAGATGAAATCTGAAAGGGGCTTGAAGATAACGGGCATCTGACTCTTGAAGTCCTTCTATTGCAATCAAGTCAAATGATTTACGTCTTTAGAGATTATGTTTGAAAACCTCTGGCAAAGAGGAACTCACTACTTTCCAATGAGATCCAGCCCTTGGACAGCTTTGAAAGGTCGACAGTGCTTGTATTGAGTTAAGACCTGCCTCAGTATAACCATTTCTTCTTCACTTTCCCATTCCTTGATACTAGATTATAAACTTTTTCATAGCAGGAATAGGTATTTCTAACACCTAAAATAATACTGGTCATATTGTAGATATAAAAAATATTTTTAAAATACAACCTGTGTTTGAGTTTTTTCACTCTCCTACCCATTCTTCTCTATGTGAACCATGATTGTGTATATGCCTCAAAGGGAATACACAGGTAGAGTCTAACCTTCATACTCCACAATGGACTATACACTTCGTACAATAGAGTTACTGTATTTTCTAGAAAGGCAGCCTGTGTTTACATTTGCCAATATGCCATAGTTTCATCATCCTGCTGACAATAATTTTGCTTATACTCAAACCCAAACTCAACTACTATTGCTGCTGCTACTACTACTATTACAATTACTATTACTACTTCTATTTATTTATATTCTTATTATTACCCCAAACTGTGTCTTTCTTACTCTGTAATTGTAACACTTGAGTTTGGGAATCCAAGTGTAGAATATGTTTTATTCTTGTTAATTTTATGCTATTATGTTAGGCCTACAATTCCCTTTGTCAAGATAATTTGGGATTTTGATTCTGTTACCCCCTAGTGTAATCATATATTCCTTTGGGGAGTACATAGCACACACATATTGAAATTGTTGGTTGTCTTATGTGTTATGTATATTCTCTCTTTCTGTTTAGCTAATTATTTGACTATACTTGCTGAAGCCAAGTAAAAGATTCCAAGGAACATTTGCAAACATATTATAATTTCATCCTAGAGTAAAATATATTCTGAAAAATATTTGGAGTAATGCAAAGCAACAAATTTACTAATGAACATTGCTCTCAAGAAATAAAATGTTCAACACTCTCTAAAGATTCTATAATTTGTATGTTAAGACTCCTTAGAATTCCTTAGCTAAGGTGTGCTGTTGCTAAGGTTGTTTTATTATTTGTTTTGGAAAAGCTTAAAGACTGTTTCGGTGCTTAGTCCAGAAAATTCACAGACAATTATATAAGCATGTGCTATTAATGTTGTTAAATAATCGCATAAGGCCTAAAGCTTGCCATTTGTTACCAATTCTCTCCCTGTGGCCAGGTACATAGCATTGTATATTCACAAGAATAAATGATTCCACACTCCATGGATCACAAAAATAACCACACTCTGGTTGTCAGGATATTGATAAGCATTGTCTTGTAAACCGTAGTAAAACCAAACATTTGTTATATCAGTTAAAAACAGTCCTATACTCTTCAAATGATTTTCATCCATTAGAAATCCTATATTGTTCATCTGACTTAATGACTCATGAAAATGTAACCTAAAAGTGAAAAATTTACACAGTAAGATAAATAATGGCATTAAACCATTGATAGTATGCTCCATTTGTGTTAATGGTCTGTATTTCTAGACGAGTAATTGTGCCCTCTTGTCTTAATTCTGTTTCAGTTACAAATCTCACTATCTAATTTTAGCAAAAAATGTCAGTTTTAAAATATATGTTTTATTATCACAAATTGTTTGCACCAAAGAAAATTTGGAAAATCTTTTTGAATTTTGCTTTTACTAGGGTTTAAGGGCTTAAGTTTCACATCAGTAAAATACTTGCCAGAATAAAGATATTTCCTATATAAATTGTTAGTATACACATATAAAATGTGTATATATATGTAACAAAGTTTATTTTAAGGTTTTCAACTTAATTTTAAATTTCAGTTATTTGCCTTATCATGCATACACTACCTTTTCCTTACTTGATTATTTTAGGCAGCTCCTTAAATCACTTGTACTTTACAGAAGAGTTGATAGTTGTGAATTGTCATCTATTTGCCTGTGAATTTTTTCTTTGATAGACACTGTGATTTTATTCAGTGACATGAGAGAAACTATGGGATTTTTCATTTTGTGAGACATCATCATGCTCATGATTTATTGTTTGGGGGACAATTGATTCCAACTGAAATGTCCCATGAAATAAAATAACACATTCAGTGCAATTTGTTTTACTAATTATTATGTGTAGCAATCATTTGACTGTGCAGATCAAAATTTACTTTCTAAAAGCTCCTTCCATTAGTGCTAATGTGTTTGTCTCTTTTTTAATAAATCTAGTAATCATTGGGCAGTTGGTGAGGAGGAACAGATTAGAAGATTATTCATCTATATTTTCAAAGTGATGAAATAGAAATTCTGTCATTTATGAACTTTTGCTGGTTGCTTTCTGGCAAAGTATATTCTTAGTTGTTAAAATGCCAAAGGAATGACTATGAACTATAATTTGTCCCGGAAGAAGAGGAAGAGGAGGTACCATGGGTTAAGCACTCAATAGAGGTTAGGCAGTGTTCTGGCTATATTACTTCAAATATTCTTTATTCATTAATTCATTCAAAATTTTTTTCATGTGCCAAGTTCTGTTCTAGGAATTTGGATAAAGCAGTGAACAAAACAGACCAAAAGACAAAAATCCTCATCCTGGTGGAATGTAAGCAAAAAAATATAACAGATTATTACCTTAAAGGTATATCTGTGTTGACAAGTGCTACAGAAAATTACGGAATTGTACACGTGAAACCTGTGTATTTTACTATCAATTGTCACCCCAGTATATTTTAATTTAAAAAAAGGAAAAGAGAATATCATATGGCCCTGCTTCTATAATTTTAATGTGCATGTGAATTACCCAGGGATTTTGTTACAATGCAGATTGTTTCAGTAGGCCTTGGGTAGAGACCTGAGATTCTGCATTTCTAGAAAGTTCCTGAGTGATTCCAGTGCTGCTAGTTTGGGAATATGCTTTGAGTAGCAAAGATTGTATCGTTCACAGTGGGGGGTGGCTCAAAAGTAGAGAATGAGAGGGAGACTTGGCTGAGATTTTTAAATACGATGATCAGGGTGATCCTTATTGAAAAGGTGATGATTGAGCAGAGATATGAAGGAGGTGAGATTTTAGCCATACATTTATCTAGGGAAAGAAAACCGGCCAGTGCAGAGGCCTTAGGCAGGAGCATGGCTGGCAAGGAGAGCAGTGTGGATGGAGTGGAATGAACCAGAACATTGGGAGGAGTAGATCAGATTTGAGAGACAGTGAGTGGGAGCAGACCTTGCAGGGCCTTGTAGACCATTATAAGCTTTGGGTTTTACTCATAAATGGGGACCCACTTCTGGGTTCTGAGCAAAGGGGTGACATGTTCTGACTTAGGTCTTGAAAAGATCACTCTAAACTGCTATATAGACAATAGACTGTTGAAGGGCCAAGGTACAAGCAGTGAGCCCAGTTAAGTATCTGCAAAATATATGGTGGCTCAGATTAAGGTTGTAGCAGAAGAGGTGACGAGAAGTCATGGTATTCAGAGTGCATTTTGATAGCAGAGCCAAGCGAACTTTTTGACATCCTAGATGTAGGCTGTGGGAGAAATAAAGGAGGCAAGAGTGATTCCAAGGTTTCTGGCCCGAGCTTCTTGAAGGATGGAGTTGCCATCAAGTGAAATGGGAAAGGGCTAGGGTTCCAGGATCACATGAGAAGTTTAGTCCATGTATGTGTTGAGTCTCGGTGCGTGGTTTAGATCTCCAAGGGGACAGGTGAAGTAGACAACTGCATATGGAAGCCTGGAGGTTGGGGAGAGGATAGCACAGAGGGTTCAAATTTGCTCTCTCGTGGCAGTCTTATAATCACCCTCTACCATTCATCGTTATCCTCATTTTATAGTTGGGGAAACATGATCGGAGAATATGACTGACTGACTAGCTGGCAAATGGTTGTGCAGAAAGTCAAGGCAGCATCTCTCTAGCTCGAAAGGTCACACTGCTCTCCTGCTTCAGTAGTAAAAGAATCAATACAGGTCACTGTAACTCGTGATGCATTTACTCAGAGCAAGTCAGAAATTTCTTTTAGGCAGGAAAATTGAATTGGCTATTCATCTTTTTAGCTGCTGTGTTTGCCTACTGTAGACAGATTTCTTTAAGTCACTCCTTGGCAGGGCTCCACATGTTCTAGAGTGCCATGCTCCTCTGAGTGTGACTCAGTTTTTTTCCTGAATAGCTCACTTCTGTGGTGGCTTATTAGAGGAGAGAAAGCCATATGGTCAGTGATCTGGGGTTCGTAATGAAGAAATCAGTGCTTTCTTAATGTTGGAAGGGTAAACGAATGGGAAGATACCCACTGTGGCCTTCCTGTCCTCCAGTGGGACAATTATGAAGACTGTTCTACATAATTTACCAGAGGTTTCCAGCTGGATTGAGCCCCACTTGTCCATATTAATAACCCATTCATTAATACTATTTATTGGCAAGGAATAATACTATTCCTTGCATCTCTGCCTCACCTTTCCCATTCTTTTTTTTTTTCCCCCTTGGGATCGCCTCCCAAATAGACTCTCTGTATCCAAGAGCATATCTCTGGCTAATCGAAGAGAGGTGACAAGGTAAATAAAATGTGCTGAATTGGTCTATTCAGAATAGTTCTTTCTAATTTCTACCACAGCACCTGGCAAATAGTCGCAATAAATATTTGCCAGACCAATGAATGACTGCAGCTTTCCTTAATGATTATTAAATAATAATAGTAGCTGCTGTTACTATTATTTTAGGCAAATATATTTTAATAGGATTAAGGTAAAGTCTGCTTTGTCTTTACTACTGCCAATCTCATTCCTTTTCCCACCTTTCCAGAAGCAAAAATTCTTAAGAATTTAGTGTGTGTGGTTCCAGTCTGGATGTGTGTGTGTGTGTGTGTGTGTGTGTGTGTGTGAGAGAGATATTTGACATTTACTTAAATAACACCATTTTATACATATGACTATGTAACTTGCTGTTTTAATCTAAGTTATGAATGAGCTCTATTCATATTGTATATTTCCTGCTTTCTATTTGATTAAATTTTTCCTATTTTTTCCTCTATAGAATTTGAAACTATTAAATTCTATTTCTATTTGTAGTGATTTTTTGTAGATCCTGAAGAAACATATGAATTTATATTTTTATATTTTTAGGAGTGGCTACAAGTAATGAGCTAATATTTTAACACTATTAGAATTAGTGAACCTCCACTCTTCTACCAAAACCATAGGCCATAGTTTACTTTTTCTTCTAGCTACCCCTGTCTACTTCCATGTTAGTTTTCTAGAATTTTAGTTTGAAATTGCTTTTAAACCACAAAAGTTTTTTTTATTATTATCATTAATTCTTATTTAGATTAATGAAATTTTATTCATTCCTTTCATTTGCTTTTTAAATCCATTTATTTATTTAACTGCATTTTTGTTGGTGGTGGTGGTGAAGTGTCTGCTTTAGTCATAGACTGTGGTAGTTAATCTAGATCTTGACATGAGGGTTTTGCCATGAAAAGCAAGAAAGGACGATCTCTCCAAGGCGACAGTGTCTGGGCTTCCTTTGTGTGGGCTGGGAAGTCTATTCGTTGCCCTCTGAAAACTGCTTTGTGTTGCTTTAGTGTTTGTATTGGGGCCCATGGTATGTTAACTATGTATATTAAAAATAAACTGATAGGGAAATGCTTAAACAGCACATTAAAAAGTGACCCAAGGGGAGGCCCATTAGCCCAGTTGGTTAGAGTGTGGTGCTGATAACACCAAGGTTGCCAGTTCGATCCCCGCATGGGCCACAGTGAGCTGCGCCCTCCTTAAAAGAGTCAACTATGCCATTGTAGCATGAAAACAATGTGTAACCAATGACCATGGCTGTCCCCCAATAAAATTTTTTTTAAAAGTAACCCAAAAGAAAGTGTTATCAAAGATGATACATTTGATATGTTAAAATACACAAAGATTTGTTTGGAAATTTTCCCCATGTTTCATTATAGCCTCATCCAACGCCAGCATAAATAAAAGCAATGAATCATTTTAAATTAAATTTAAAAACATAATTTCTGCATGTGTTTAGCCTCAGTAACTAGGCATTATGAGTGAAATTTTCAATGTTTGTAGACTGTAGAAACAAATATCAATATATATTTTTTAACTTGAAGACACTATAGCGGTCATTTGCATGTGAAATTCTGTTTACTCCTAGAATCATTCTTTTTTCTTTTTCCTTTCCTTTTCTTTCCTTTCCTTTCCTTTCTCTGTCTTTCTTTCTTTCTTTCTTTCCCTCCCTCCCTCCCTTCTCCTTCCTTCCTTCCTTCCTTCCTTCCTTCCTTCCTTCCTTCCTTTCTTCCTTCTCTTGCTGCAGAAAGCTTTATTGTTTCAATTTGGTCCGCAGCATGGGAGAAGGCTCCAAGGTGGTTAGAAGGCTGTCTAGCGGTTGCAGGGAGAGGCTCAGCTCAGGCAGAAGCCCAACACCAGGAGGATGCAGAGGGGCCCCTCCAAAGGCGTCTGGGCTCCAAAGGCTCCTAGTTGTGCTTGACAGTGAGTCTTTCAAAGAGATACTCTCCCAGCCCAGCCTGGGGGTGCCGGCCAGCCTGTGGAGGTTAGTCGGGTGATCGCCCATCTCCTTGATGAGTTTCACCTCCTCGTTCAGGAAGTGGTTCTCCCAGAAGCCACAGAGATGGGGGTCTGTGTGGGCAGAATCCAGGGCATGCAGATCCAAAACGACCTGGTTCAGGTTCTTCTCCATGACCATGGCGGCTTCCATGGCACGCTGAGTTTTACCCCACTCATCTTGGGAAGGCTTCTGTAGGTCCTGGAAGAGTGCATAGCCACCACGCTGGTTTTGCATCTTCAAGAGACACTTGTCACCCTCGCGCTTCTGGGCTGACTCATAGAAATGGCTCACACCCTCTAGAGCTGCAGTAGAAATAGAAGCCCAGAGAGAGGTAGGTGTAGGAGGCCCACAAGTGCATGTTGACCAGGCCGTTGACAGCGGCCTCCACCTCAGTAGAATAATTCTGATGAACTTGGGAGCTCATGGTTGCTTGGCAATAAGGAGTTCAAGCCAAAAAATGGTGTTGATGGTTTCAGAGGCCAAGGGTGGCTGAGACGGTTCTGAAGGTTGTGACTGGAAAAGAGGTTGGAGTGTGGTCAGAGGCTGGAAGAAGGGGTGTCCCTGGGCCTGTTTCATCCAAACACTGTTCAAGCAAGAGTCAGACCTGGGGGACCGCCGAGGGCACTGTCCCTTGAGTCATCCTTCTGTGTTAAGACAAACTGTCATTTCTCGCCATTCTCTTTAACACCAATGTGATCATACACTTAATTTGTTCTCTAGTTATTAATTTTATGCAATCTCACCACTACATGTATTTCTTTCATTTTTTTTAAATTGGGGAATTGGGGGAGGGGAACAATGTTGGAGAATTGGGGAAGGGGACCAGCCAAGTTGTTGTTCTTCAGTCTTCAGTGTGGAGGGCGCCAGTCGTCATCTGGCTGCCCTTCGGCAGTTCTTGGCCTCTAAGCTCAAGGTGCTGTGTTACAATCTTAGTTGCAGGTGGGCGTAGCCACCATCCCATGTGGGAGTTGAACT
This sequence comes from Hipposideros armiger, assembly GCF_001890085.2. Taxonomy (NCBI): domain Eukaryota; kingdom Metazoa; phylum Chordata; class Mammalia; order Chiroptera; family Hipposideridae; genus Hipposideros; species Hipposideros armiger. Next base: position 624,646 of record NW_017731600.1, on the reverse strand, counting down.
AGAAGCCTTGTTGTTAAGAGCACACGCCCTATCCACTGAGCCATCTGGGCAGCAGCTCAGCTCAAGGTGCTGAGTTCAGTCTTGGTTGCAGTTGGGCATTGCCACCATCCCATGAGGGAGTTAAACCCAGCAGCCTTGTTGTTAGGAGCACGTGCTCTCACCAGGTGAGCCATCCAGCCACCTGTTGGCAGCTCAGCGGCAGCTCAGCTCAGGCGCAGTGTCACTGGCCCATGTAGAAATCAAACCGGCGGCCCTGTTGCTCAGAGCTTGTGCTCTTAAGCTAACTCTTAACCAACTGAGCCACTCGGCTGGCCCCGTATTTCTTTATTAGTACCTCACTTGTGCGGTTAGCATTCTTAACAAAAGGTTATCAGAAAATTTAAGTAACTATAAACATACATAAAACACGCAGGCTGTGAATGGCAGGGAAAGCTGGAAGTCCTCACACTGCTGGCAGTCCCACTCTCAGCCTTTCAGATGGCTTCTGGTTACAGAAATGGCAGGCACTGTTGCACTCAGTTCTGATCTTCCTGTTGTGTGTGATGCTGTGGTCCTGACTCTTACCTTCTGGGGGTTTGAATGGTAGATGTCACCATTAGTACTTCCAGAACCCCAAGAGTTCAATCCAGTTCATCAAATCCTAAACCATATTTGTGGCTCCCCATAATACTTTCAATTCTGCTCTACACTCTTCCTAGCCTAATAATGGGAAAGAGGGGGAAATGCACTTCTTTTCTTCTTCTCAAGACATCATTCTTTTTTTTATTATTCTATTTGGGTTTCTCTTGCTGTCTCTCTTCCACTTGCCTGAAAGCTTCCATTTCCTGTGGTGTTTTCTGAGTTGTATGTGTCTTACTCCTTCTGCGAGAAAGAAACGGCCAGGCTGAGATTTTGCTAATATCACCTCTGTTATGCACGTACAGCAGAACTCCATGTCCTTTAAGTAGCCAATGGAATTGTAATAGATAAGTATGATCTATTGTGAGGGGTGAAAAGGATAACTATTGCATTGTTCTGTACACCTGAAACTAATTTAAAACAAAACAAAACAAAACAAAAACCTTAAAAGAGAATTTGGTAAAGTTGGACTAGCAAAAAAAAAAAAGAAGCAGCAGCAGCAGCCACTACAGCATTTCTCAGCCTTTGTGGATTTTTTACTAATTTGACTATTCATTTAGGTTTAAAGTCCATGCCATGGGCAATCCAAAACCACCACCATAACAAATGAATGCTTCGTCACAGGCATAGCTATTGTCTCTATATCCGGAGACCCTCAGAGCATTGTTAAAACATGGACATGTTAAATGTTAATTTTTACTGCCCAGTGGAGTTAATCACACATCTATGAAGAGTCCATTTTAAATTAAACAGTTCTCTGTTCACTGTTTATAATTCCGTCCAAGGAGCCAATCATACTGGAAGGGAATGAGAGTCTGTGGTGTTTCTTACTGTCCATTCTCATGAGAGCATGTACTTATTGTACTGGATTTCTGGCTTTTGGTGTTGTAGATATGTAAATTCTATTTTAAGTTCCCTTAAGATTTCCATTACCCAAATGAGCAATCAAGTTTTAACTTTTAATCTGTGTACACACACACACTCACACACACACACACACACACACACACACACACACACACGTTGTCAAAATTTTAGCTTATGCTGCCAGTCCTTATATTGGCAAAATTTTAGAATATAATCATTTTAGTTCATAAAAATGTATTTTTAATATTGGAAGTTACTTTAGCTAATCATTTAAAATATCTAATTAGTACTAAAGCTTGTTAAAAACAGCCCCTTCTCATCTTTATACTAGCATAACTTTAGGGTTTCTAAACCAATTCAATAATACACATTCTAATGGCTGTTTCATATGTTACATTTTTATTCTACTTTTCTCTTAAGGGAATTTATGATTTCATAACATTTTGTTGTGGCATCATAATTTAAGCTTTTTGAATAACAGTAAACAGATAATATGTCCCAGTCTTCTGAAAACACAAGTTCACTTAGCTCTTTTAAATGACACAAGTTTTCAGTAATTCAACATGTTTTACTATTGAATTTGCATTCTCAATGTAAAATTTGATGAAGAAAGTATCTTCCAATATTTCTTCTGGTTCCAAGAATACCATTCACTTTCTCAAGTACTGCATTTTATCTGAAAGAATATGTATTAGAAGATATAAAGAACCTCGCCAAAGGCATTTAAATTTGATTATTTTCAAAATTGGACAAGTCATTTCATACTGAATGTGAAACTAAAATTAATTTCCAAACAATAAAAAGGTAAATAAAACTAAATTTATTATTACTGAGACAATTAGGCCATCTTTAATTATGTCATTAAAAAATACATTGAATGTAGCTGTCACTGATTATACTCACTTTTAAGGTGTCACTGTCTCCTTTATGCTGATTAGAAAATGAAACTTGAGAAAGATTAAAGTGCAACAGAGTAAATCATGTTTCAGTCTAAGTTTTAAATGACCTGACTGATACTTTCTTTAGATTGGCCCTGAATATATTTTTCTCAGCCATTCATTAAGATACATGCATTTCTAACATTCTAGTTGATCTCTTATGACAGTTTAATTTACCAGCTTCTCTGGTTCTTCCAAGTGTGCATGTTATAAAGAATAGTTAATCTTTATTTCTTTGGTAAATTTAATTAAATCCACCCATTGGAGGGAAAAACTTCCTAACTCTTTTCCATTTCTTGTACTATTTCTTCACATAACGTTTCATCCAGGCATCTTGTTTTTCCTTTCTGCCTCTTACCTAGTTGAAAACAAAGATAAGTCGATAAGTCCCAAAGAAAAACTTCTTTCTAATGTTGTTTAGTCTCCTTAACTATAATACCTTATAATCTATTGTGATAATAAAGCTGCCATTAAAAGGTATAGATTTCTGAATGTTTCTAAATATGTATTGTATGACAATGCTTTAAGTATATATTTCTTCATATTTAACTGAGTTTTATTTTTGCATACTTGAAGAATCTGTTCTTATGAATATTCTTAAAACATCTTACAAGTTACATAAGTAAGCTGATCAAACCATGCAACAGATGAGAACTTATTATTTTACAACGACTCTTATATAACAAGAGATACATTCGTGTGTGTGTGTATGTATATATATATATATATATATGTATACACATATACACACACATATACACATGTACACATACAGAGAGACATATTTATTAAAGTTCTAGAGACTTTATATATACTGTGGATTATTATCTTTGATTTAAATTAGGTATAATATGCAATTACTCATACATCTGTATGTCAGCTTAAATATTTTAATCACAAAATTTCCAGGTAATTTGTCTCCAAAGTACTTTTTTCTGGACATGGCAAATTTTATGTTCGTTGACAATAGCTTCTATGTATTATCACTAGAAGGACTTTTCTTAGGCTAGGTTATTAATTAACTGTCATTTTTGTACAGGGTGGAAAAGCAAAATGAAAAGAAGACATGAGCAAACAGAATTTCACACACTAGTGACTGTATAGTGTCTTCAAACTTCGAAAATATATATTGATATTTTATCCTATTTAAGTTCATCAGAGGCATAACTTTAAGCTTTGATTCATTACACTAGAGCACTGTAAAGAGGCAGCTTAATACGGAATGAGAATATATTAATGTAGCATTTAAAGTGACAAATGCTGACTTCTGCTTTTTCATTCTGTAGATTTTCTATGATGACTATCATTGCCATTGTAGCTAGCTTTGTGTGCATTTATAAGCTTCCAGTATAAACCCGGAAGCATAAAGCTCCAAGAGGAATAATACTAGCAGTGTTTTCCTTTGGCCACTATTGTAATTTGAGAACTGACATTACTGCTTTTAGATTTTTAAAATAAACAGATCAAGTAGAACATATGCAATCAAATCAGTAGGGTGATCTCAAAGAAGCCAGACTTCTTTATTCCAGCGATTCATTGGCCCAAATACACCACAAGTTCCCCCTTGTTAGAATTGCTTTCACAGGCTAGTTTATGAACCAGAAAAATAAAGACTCATTTATTTATAGTTTTAACCTAATTTTTTGGCCAGAAGTGATATTGCTGAATATACCACTTAATCGCCTACTGATTCTGATTCTCATTGAATTTTAATTGTTTCTAAAGTTCAAAGCAGTTCTTAGAAGAATGAAGACTTTCAACCATTAAGACTATTGAGAAGGCTGAGCTATAGGATTTGAAAATTCAGTAGTTCCAAATGGCATCATTATCTTTTATTTTCAATGAAGGTGACAGGTTCGGGGCTTTCCTCAGAAATCCCCAGAGAATGATTTTCATACTATAAGGCAGATCCAGTTCGGAAAGTCTTAGGAAGCAGAGGCAGAGTGCCATGTCACTGTCAGCCAAGTCTGTGACCTTCAAAACACATTGCAAGGACATGGTGGCTATCTTGAGCAGATTCAATAAGCTTTGTACCTTGTAGGATTCAGGAAGTACTGCACTCCCAAGCTTCAAGCCTATAGGAGGCTTCTCAACTACCCATTGGCCCATTAGAAGTCACCTGCTGCTGTAAATGTATGAATGACATGGAGCATTTAAGGTGGAACAGAAAACTCCATAGTGATGTTTGGGACCGGTGGAAAGATGTGGGCAAGGGAGGTAAAGTGGAATGGTTGAAATAAGTGTCCGTTCAGCCAGTTGGCTGGTGGCTTGGTTCACAGCTAGCTTACACAGAAAGCCTGACCCCTCGGCTGAGGCTGGCCATTTGTCACTGGCAGGAATCTGCTGGGATGAAGAGGCCACACCTTCTTGTGCTAGATGTGATAGCTCAACATCATCTTCAGCAGACATGTGTGGAAATCTGTGATCTGAGCAAGGAATGGAGTTGAGTATAATGCATGGAAGTGCTGGATGTAAAGGAAGCTAATGAATGATGGAAATACTAAATGGATCTTTGCAGAGTGAGGTGAAAAAAAATGATAAAAATGAGACCAGAGACAAGGAATTAGTAAAAATGAATTGGGTATTCTATATATTTGCCTCACTGTTTATAATTAAGAGTTCATTGAACTTTCCATTGGCATGTCTTCATTATATCATTGTGGATTTAAAATATATTCCATCTAAAAATAATCCAAAATAAACTATAATTGAATAGACTCCAACCCTTAATTATGAGATTAATTCACTATGACCAAGTAGATTACCAGAATGGTTAGATATTGGAAAACTTATTTAATATAATTCACCATATTAGCAGGTCTAAGAAAAAAATATACACTTACTCCATGGATGCCAAAGTTGGGAATGAGACAGGAATGAAATTAGACAAGAAAAATCAGAGGCATAAGATTTATAAATGAAGAAGTAAAACTCCCTCTATTTGCAGATGACGTGATAGTATGCATACAAAACCCTGGAGAATAAATGATAGATCTAACTCAATCAGTAAAATAATTCAACAAGTTGGCGATGTAGTAAACGGACAAGCAAAAATTGATAGCCATCACATGCAACAAATAATAACCAATAACAAGAGTTGCAAATTTGTTAGGATGAGTTAGAAAATCTTATTACAAAAGCAACAAAAAAGATAAAATACGAATAAAGTAAACAGAAAATACATTAAACCTATAAGAAACTATAAAGGCTTTCTGAAAGACTTGATGAAATGACATCCCTTGTTCTTTGAAAAGACATCTCAACATCATTAGCATGTCAGTTCTCCCTAAATTAATTTATAAATTTAATGTGATTTCCCTAAAATATCACCATATGAAGCTAGACAAATTGAAACTAAGGTTTATATAGAAAAATAAGGATGTACAAAGTCTGGGAAAATACTGAAAAGGAAAAGCTATGTGGGTGACTAGCCCTTCAAGATATTAAAACATGCTCAATAATTAAAAATTATTGCCTCAATAATTAGCAATGTTAATGGCATATGCATAGACAGACCAATGGAATAAAATCAAAAGTCCAGAAATAGACCCAAGTACATGTGGAACTGTAATATATAATAAAGATAACATCTTAAATCACTGCAGAAAGGGTGAACCTATTTATTGCCACTACCTTAGGTGTTTTGTTAAATTCAGGCAGAGTGTACCATAGCATAGTAACTTTATGAGGAAACTAGACTAACTACTACTTAAAATACTTAATATCTCTTGTTTAAAGTCTAAAACAATTTTAATTGTGATATAATTGTGTAGACTTACTGGTGATGAGAATTCCAGCAAATTAATTTCAGTGCATTAATTGATAGTTTTCGTTTTGGGTCCCCCAGAAGTAGACCCTAGATCCTGAAACAAGTATTTGAGAGCAAGTAATTTATTTGGGAGGAGAGACCAGGAAATATTAGGTATGGGGAACAAACGAGGGAGAGGAAAGCATCCAATGGAGGTTGCATTATCAACTAAGTTACCAGTAGGAGGACTAGACCTTATTCCCATGGAGAACTCTGGGGGACTGTAATACATGCCTGGAGTTATCCTGCCCAATGAGGGAGGCAGGTTGGGTATTTGTACACTGACTCTCATCGGTCGTTGATTGAGGGCCTCTGCAGCATGTGAATTAATTCTAGGCACTTCCAGACTGCCCCCATGCCCCACCAGATTCCTTTAAGCAACCACTCGCAAGAGCTGCCATTTGGGAGACAGGGCTGCATACATAAAAATGATGAATGCCAAAGAGTTCTTGGTGAGTGCCTCCAGCATTGGCTGCCTTGCAGAATGAAGCAGAAAGCTGCTGAGTCAACCTCCCGGGTGATTCAGCCTGCACTCAGAGTGGTTGCAGCCCAATCATGATGAGGTCTTCACCTTAACCCTATTTCTGGGGTCAGACAGATCTGAAATGAGTTATTTATTCTTCAGTTTGCTAGCTGAACAACATTGGATGAGTTCCTTATTCAAAACTTCGCTTTCCTCGTCTGTTACATAGGGACATCATCTGTACATTGCATTGTGTGTTCACCACCCAGAATCAATTGTCCTTCCATCACCATATATTTAACCCTCTTTACCCTCTTCTACAAACAAAAACTCATAGACACAGACAAAAATTTAGTGGTTTCCAGATAATCTTCCATTGCATGGATATATCACCTTTTATTTATCCATTCATCAGTTGATAGGCATTTGATTTGTTTCTACTTTTGACTATTATAAATACTGCTGCTATGAAGGTTTATGTATAATTTTGGTGTGGACATGTGTTATTTCCTTTTGGGTATAAACCTAGGAGTGGAATTGCTGGGTCATATGGGAACTCATGTTTAACTTTTGAGGAACTGCCAGCTTGTTTTCCAAAGTGACTGCACCACTTTCCATTTCCACCATTTTTCCATGTCCTCACCAGCACAGCTTTTGTCTGTCTTTTTTTATTACAGCCATTCTGGTGGATGTGAAGTGACTGTTTCATACTGTCTTACCTTATTTTTATAGATATTTTGTTGTTTTTCTTTAGAATGTTTGTATACTTCATACTTACTATATTTTTTGTGACTTATGAGGCCTCTGATAAATCTCTAAAATGACAACAGTGACATTTAGCATTCAGTTAAAATGGCTACAGTTTCAACAAAATGCATTAACACAGTTCTATCCATAGAGTTAGCATAATATCATGAACACAATAAATCATGTAGATAGATGTCATGAAACTGAGTGTGGAGTAAATGTGAAATAATCTTAGTATATTCTGAATGCTTAGACACTTATGAGTACCTTCAGACCAGTACTTTCATTATAACAATAATCACAACAGTAATAATAAAATAATAACAATAATCACCTATATTGAGCTCTTCCTAGGTTTGTACCAGTCATTGTTCTATGTACATTTTACTTATATTAACTTCCTTAAATCCTATGAGAATCCCGCTAAATAGATACTATTATTATTCTCATTTCTCAGATGAGCAAACATTTCCAGATGACCAGATTAATCTCTACTTTTTCAAAAGTAGGGGGAAAAAAGATTGAGAGTATATTAAAAATAGCTAATGCATTAAAATTTACACAGGTTAAGAACAATTGTTTTGCTTAACTCTGCCCAGATCATCTCAGATCCCTACTGAATATTATTGTGTATTCTCTTCCCAATTACTCAGCTTTTCACTCTCATCAACTAGCTCTTTTTGGGGGGTTGTCCTCACCCCATCTCCCTCTCCACTCCCAGGTGGGAGAGCTCAAAACCTGCAGATTTCCCCTGAATTTCTGAAAATTTCCCTACTGATAAATCCCCCTCTTTTCCTGCTTTCCCCAATCCCGAACTGGTTTGCCCTGAAAGTATTTATTTGTTTTTAATGAATCACTTATACACAAATCCTTAGGGTCAGCTTCTGGAGGGCTCAAAACATGTGGAGAGAGGAGAATCTTGATGAAATATTTAAATAGAATTTGGTGTGTAAGGAAGACTTATCTCAAGCTAACAACAAAAATAATAGAAAATTCTCTTAAGCCAGCAGAAATTTGCATTAGAAATGCATAAAGGGGTTGTCATGGTTTGAAAATGTTAGAATTAGCTATTTACTAAGAAAAATCTGTGTGCTTGCTTTCTGTGAACGCTTTAAATGTATATAACCATTTTTTCTGGGTTGATCTCAATCTAGTACATTACTTCGGGAACAAAGTGATGAACTTAGTGGCTTCCCAGAGCCTCTTTGGCTCCGACAATTGTATAAGAGCACAACATTATCGTTAACCTAAGTAGTAAAACCTTTTTGATTATGCATTGTGTTAAGGGCTTTACAATGGTAGTTAAATAGATTCAGTCCCTGCCTTTTAGCAACTTAAGAAAGCAAACTTTCAAAGAGAAATAACAAAAATTTACTGTTTATGGTGCACTACAAAGAAACATTAAAGTAAATGAGAGTGAAGATCACTTCAAGGAAACATTAATGGATTGCAAATATCAGTATTTAAGAAAAGGAATACTTAGAAGTGATATGCACTTTGAATTTACACATGAAATATGGACGAGAAAAATACATCCATGGCATGCCTACTCCAAATTGATCTATTTTTCAGGGAGTATACAAAGCTAACGAAGAAAAAGACGTAACATAATGAAATGGAAAAAAATTGTTTTATCATTACATAATATTAGGGGGAAAGATTAGGAAGTGAGTTTGCCAGAAAGATATGAAGATATGATGCATATATATGCAGTAATTTGTAATCAAATGAAAAAAAGTTTGTGTTCAGGATATTAAGGAAACATTTTTGCAAGTTAAATTCCCATTATATATATAATTGGGGAAGCAAATAAGTCTTCCCTGTAGGGGGCTCCAAGCCAGGATCTAATGTCAGAAATTATTTCTTAAAGAATTTATAATTTTTCTTCTTGACTTTCTAAACATATTTTCACCTGAGCAATTTTGAAACAAATTTTCTTCCAAGATTTTTAGAATGATAAAGAAAGGAAGTACTTACCAAGTGTGAAAATGACTGAACTGTAATTACTTTGTTGATATATGTTTTTCAGTAACACATTTTTTTTGGCCTTATAAGAGAATTATACAGTAATTAAGTCATTTGCTATTAATCTATTAAAAATAGAGGATAATTGAAAAAATATATTTCAATTGCTGAGCATAAAAGCTGATCCGAAGCCTTTTTAAATTACAGTTGACATTCAATATTATATTAGTTTCAGGTGTACAACAGAGTGATTAGACATTTATGTGCCTTACAAAGCAATCACCCCAGTAAATCTAGCACCCATCTGACACCATACATAGTTATTACAATATTATTGTCTATATTCCCTATGCTGTTCTTTATATCCCTGTGACTACTTTTATAACTGGCAATTTGTACTTCTTAATCCCTTTCACCTTTTTCACCCATCCCCCCAGCACTGCTCCCATCTGGGAACCATCAATTTGTTCTCTGTATCTGTGAATTTGTTTCTGTTTTGTTTGTTCACTAATTTTGTTTATTAGATTCCATATATATGTGTAATCAGATGGTATTTGTCTCTCTCTGGTGACTTTTTTCACTTAGCATAATACCCTCTTGCTCCATCTGTATTGTCACTAGTGGTAAGATTTCATTCTTTTTTATGGCTGAGTAATATTCTATTGTATCTATGTACAACCTCATCTTTATCCAATTGTCTCCCAATGGATACTCAGGTTGCTTCCATATCTTGGCTATTGTAAATAATGCTGCAATGAACATAGGTGTGCATATATCTTTTTGAATTAGTGTTTTGGATTTCTTTGGATATGTACCCAGAAATGGATTTGCTGGGTCATAAGGTAGTTTTATTTTTAATTCTTTGAGGAACCTCCAAACCGTTTTCCATAGTGGCTGCACCAGTTTGCAATCCCACCAACAGTGCACCAGGGTTCCCTTATCTCCACATCCTCGCCAACACTTGTTGTTTGTTGATTTATTGTTGATAGCCATTCTGAAAGGTGTGAGGTGGTATCTCATTGTGGTTTTTGTTAGCATTTCTCTGATGGTTAGTGATGTTGAGCATCTTTTCATGTGTCTGTTGGCCATGTGTATGTCCCCTTTGAGAAATGTCTATTTGTGGAAAATGACTGAACTTTAAATATGTATTTGTGTATACATATTTGATTTAAGAGTTTAGGAAAAGATTTGACCTGATAAGTAGAAGTTAGGGGAATGCAGAAGAGATATATAATACGTACCCTTCATTTGATTTTATTACATGAGTAATTGTATGCATATTGTAAAGTTGGCATTTGTAGTACGTATATATTTTTTCCTAAAACTGTGTTATTACTTTCCCTCAATTACACAGATAATGAAGTTATTTTCAGTTTCCAAAATGGACTAGAAATGTGGGCAGAGATTAAAATACAAATCCGAGTACAGTAATACCTTGGTTTGTGAGCATAATTCGTTCCAGAAAAATACTACTCGTAATGCAAGACATCACTCGTTTACCAAGTTAAAATGTATTACAAATGTTTGCTCGTCTTTCAGAATACTCGCAAACCGATTTACTCACAATCCAAGGTTTTACTGTATATTATTTTCAAACTTTGCCTGTGTGAATATTGAATAATGTGCAAAAGCACAGACTAGGTTCCACCCTTTCTTAGATTGTAATTGAAGGACGTTGTCCATCAGAACTAGAGAGCAAACCAGAAAAGAAGAGAGCAGGGAGGAGAAGTTCCATGATTATAGCTATTTGGAAGGCCCTACTGGGAAGTAATCTGTCCCAATTTAAAAAGGAGGGAGGAATTCAGAAGAGCAAGATCTGGATAAGTGATTTTATTTTACCCTTTGTAATTTTGAACAATGTAAGGAAATAATAAATGGAGACGTTAAAAGGATAATAGAAAGATGATCAAGCATAAAAGATCTTAGCACCCCTTTCATGGGAGTGGGAGGACAACGTGATGATAAATCCAAGCAATCAAGAGCAAACCAAAACAAAACAAATCAAAACCAGAAAGCTCAGAAATATTGACTATTTGGTAAAAGCACTGAAGAGCTTTGAATTCAAATAAATATTGAATTGGAAATAAAACTGAAGACTGTGAGAGTCCTATTTGTAGAACAAAATGGAAATATTATAAACTTGAAAACAGTGAATTAATATAAAATTGGAACAGAAAGAGGAATGAAAAGCTTATCTTCCTGTCTTTCACACAGAAGAAAAATCATTATAGCTTAAAATTGAAATACGTATTTTAAGAAATCACAATTACAATTGAAGCCAATCTCTTAATGCTGTTTCATATTAATTTTTCTTACATTTATAAAACACCTAGATGAATCATTAAGAAACTAATAATTATTCCACTTCTGATTATCTGTTTGCTTATTTGCAAATGAAATTGTATTAGCTATATTTCATTAAAACTAGAGAGAGAGAGAGAGAAAGAGAGAGAGAGATATAAAGATAGATATAATTTCATAAAATGGGATTATATCAAACATGGTCAAATAGTTTTAATGAAATATAGCTCTATCGAGAGAGAGAGAGAGAGAGAGAGAGAGAGAGAGAGAGAGAGAGATAGCTGGGATGATAGTTACCTGATGTTTATTCCTACTATTTCTTGTCTGTAGCTTTTAATATTGCTTGATTTTTTAATATTGGAAATATTTTATTTTATAAAATAACAAGGCATTCTAAGGAAAAGACAATTAGTAAAAGTAACTTAAAAATAAGTACAGCTTTATATAAGGTCATCAAAAACCGCACAACTGAAGTAAATTTGATTTTTAATACATACAACAAAATATCCAGTATATACCTTTAAATGATTTTTTCAACACAATTTAGTAACCTCCCAAATTATTGCTATCTTACTATACAAATATTAGTCTTCACCTCTATTTTCAACTGGTAAAAATTACATTAAGGGTATAATTGCTGTAAAAAAATCTTAGTCAACCCATCGAACTCTAAATATAGATGAAAAACACAAGTACATTATTGGCAAGCTATAGGACACTGTGGGATGAAATTCAGCCCAGATCACACCTTTATTTTGCAGTATGCTATAGATTTTGTGAACTCCTTTTGCTCTTCAAAGAATGTCCAGAGATATATTTACTTTTACTGAATGTGGACAAAAGTAAACAGTCATCTCTGGTAAAGTTTTGAGGCACCGTATACTTGTTGGTTTGGATAAGAAAATGCATTAGAAAACCCCAGTATCTAAAACACCCAGGCACAAAACGTTAATTTGCAGCCATCTAGATGCTCTCATAATCTGAATTCATTATAGAGAAAAAGCCTAACCTAAATCAGGTATTCTATGTGCTTCTCATTCACCGGTGAAATGAGTCCAAATGATGTGAGAATGAAACCAGGGATATCAGCTTTCATCAGTCTGGCCAAGCTCTCTCTGCTTCATTTCCTTCCTCACTTTGTTTTCCCCCAGGCCACTGGTTAGCAGACCATGCTACTACCTGTCATTATCACCTGGGGTGTGAGTATGACTTTCTCACTTTCAATAGGCATCCTCTTTCCAGCAAGCACTTCTGAGTTTATTATCCAAAAATATATAATAAAAAACCTTATCCTTGGACCGATGGATTAATGGAATAAATCATAATCGGATAAAACGAATGTGCCCTTGAAATGTTTCTAAACTTATTTTTTTGCTAATGCGGTTTCTCCTCTGATTCATGTCAGTTATCTGAATCAGGGACTGGCTATCCATTCTCCTATAACCAGGATTCCATGTTTCCTATAATATGAGAAGCCCCATAATGCTTTGTTTCCTACTAGCACCTCTGCTCCCGCTGGGTTGTAATCACTTTTGTGCACTCATTTTACATTCAGATAAGTTCATACCGTTTTCCCCATGGTTCCTGTCCCAGGATGCCATTTCTTCTCACCCTTCTCTATCCAGCCAGACTTCAGGATATATAGCCCACCAAGAACTTTTTTGTTCTCTAAATCCCTGTGGAGAATAACATGCAGTCTAGCATTTAATCATTCTCTAATTGTTTCCTACAAGCTAATTTTATCTCTACCACTGAACTGTAATTCCCTGAGTGCAGTCCTGTGCTCTAATCTTCTTTATCCAGCAGTACCATAAACAGTGCTGAGCGTACCGATACCTGTTTAACAGTAGTTGTTTATGATTATTTGATGTTAAGACTTAGACTTGGGATGAGGAGCTTCTTTCAGTTAAAAATAAACCAATAGGCTGGCTGGTTAGCTCAGGTGGTTAGAGCGCAGGCTCATAACACCAAGGTTGCCAGTTCGATACCCAGATGGGCCACTGAGTTGCGCCCTCCACAACTAGATTGAAGACAACGACTTGATTTGGAGCCGATGGGTCCTGGAAATACACACTGTTTCACAATAAAGTTAAAAAAAATTTTTTTAACTTAGAAAGAAAAGAAAACATAAGTAAATAAACCAATACATACAAAAAAAACCAAGACGTCACATCTGTTACGCACCATTTCTAGGTTCCTGTCTAGGCTCCTGAGAATTGCTTTAACACTTTTGATTTGACTGACTCAAACAAGAACATACTTACAAGGAAATCAGAGTCATAAATATTGATTAGAATGACTCTGGGCAAATAAAGAAATAATAACTCGGGATAAGCTGGAAGTCAAGGTTCAGAGATCATGCTTTTAAATACTGACCAATCTATCTTTGTTCCAGCTATGTCAGCTAGTTGGTCAGTAGATAATTCTTGTTTGCCCATGGTAACCTGTGCATTTTGGTTATTCAGTAAGTACTTTTCCCATTAAAGTCAGTATCTCTGTATATATTTCTCTCTTTCTGAGCCTGTGGGCCCTTTATGAAGCCCATCAACTGTCTTCTCTTCATCATAGTATTCTCAATGCTGAGCTTGATGCCTAGCACTTAGTAGGTGTTTAATATATGTGTTGGAAGAATGAATGAATGAATGGATGAGAGATGAAATTACTAGGTCATAAGTGAAGATATACCTTCTTATTAAAATAAATGGCCCTCCTTTGTTGGATTGTCTGATATCCTAAGATGTTAAGGCAACAAAAAGGACATATTAGATATTAAACCTAATCAAAGCTCTCTCCCTGTACAAACACAGTAATTGTAACACATGACGGTATAGTATGCACTGTGAGTAGCAGATTTAATCATTTCAGGGTGGTGTTTAATATCTCCTTTAAGCAAAAGATGTCTTTATGAATAAAATCCAATAGTCATTTAACTGTCTGTTTCTCAATTTTCTCATCTCTAAAACGACTATAATAATTGGTTCTTTGTACCTATTTTACAGCTGGATTAAAATTTAAACCCCTGCCAGAGGGTTCCACAGCCCTTCCCCACCTTTCTGCGTATTCTGACATAAGATAGAGAGATAGGTCAAAGAAAAGGCAATCATAGTGTCCTAGTTGGGTGACAGCAGTGGGACAACAAGGGGAAGACTGTGAGAAAGTCATGCCAGTGAGTGGGGGATGGAAATCTATAGAAATGAGTGCAGATCGCAAATGGGAGGGAAGCATCAAAATGATTAATGTTAGGATTCAAAATCCACACTAAAAAGGATTTTAAAATTTGAATTTTTGTTCGTATGTCACATATATACTTATACAATAGAGGCATTCAAAACAATTTTGAGTCTCATAGTCACATAGGTATTTTTCCCTAAGTGTCTCCCATAATGAGGGTTCATGGACTTGGCTAATTTTATATTTTTTAGCTTGTCACCCAGCCCTTTGTTTCCTTTCTCTGGACATACAGAAGGATTCTAAAATCTGTTCCTGCCAAACAGTTCTCTTTCATGGGAATTTGGTTTAAACCAGCTCTGTTGCTATAGCACCTAGTTTGCAGTTAATGGAAAAATACAGAATTGAAATAAAACTGAATTTGCAGTATGCTCGTATATTTACCCACTCACTCCATATAGGTTTATTTACATTGGTTGAATATGCAAATGGTCAAAAATTGCCCAGTGCTATAAAAAGTACCTAACCTATTTAGAATTCACATACTAGTAATTATATTTGTCATTTATGTGTGTGTGTGTGTGTGTGTGTAGTAATAGCGATGGCATGATGTATTATAATATTATTTGCAGATAAAGAAACCTGAGAATGAATCCCAGTTTAGCCAGCTAAAAGCTAGTTAACCTTGAACAAGTCCCTTATTGCTCTAGACCTGTTTTCCCATCTGTGGTGGGTATTAATAATAATAATTACATCTTGGGTAAGTTATTAAAATTACAACAGTATGTTTTAATTCGCTAGAAACATTCCTGACACCAAGCAGGTTTGCGTAGGCCTACTAGTGTTTTCAAATATGCAGTTGATATTACATATACATTATAGGCTGAATTGTGTTCCTCCCACCAAATTCATATGCTGAAGCCCTAAACCCCAGCAACTTAGAATGGGACTGTATTTGGAGATAGAGCCTTTAAGAGGGTAATAAAGTTCAAGTGAAGCCATTAGGGTGGGCTGTAATCTAATCTAACTGGTATCCTTACAAGAAAAGCAGATAAGGACCCTTAGATATCTGGGACTCTAAAACGGAGGAAAGACCATGTGAAGACACAATAGAGGGCAGCCATTCTGCAAGCCAAGGAGAGGAGCCTTAGAAAAAAACAAATCTGCTGGCACCTTGATCTTGAATTTCTAGCCTCCAGAACTGTGAGAAATAATTTCCATTGCTTAAGCCATCTAGTCTGTGATACTTTGTTTGGCAGTCCTAGCAAACTAATATAATAGTATCTGTCTGTCTGTCTGTCTGTCTGTCTGTCTAGAGACCTACCTACCTGCCTGCCTACCTACCTACCTGAAACAGGTCAACAAACAGTCATAATAACATAGAAATGGTAATAACATGCTAGGTTATCCTGAGTCTTTTTCTCTTTATTCACTGCCTAATGTATAAAGTTTTAAAGTAAGTTACTATTTACTTTTTTATTGATTAATAACTTACATGCTATAAAGTGCATACGAGTAGATCTTAAATGTATATCTCAATGAATTTGTACATATGTACACTTCCATACATCCATCACCCAGTTAGAACATTTTCTGTTCCCTAGAAATCTCCCTCATGCCCCTTCAAGACAACTACCCGTCCTCCCATCGAAGTAGCCACTTGTAACTTCTAGAGTTGTATATAGTTTGAACATCACATAAATGGAATCACCCATTACTCTTTTGATTCTGGTTTCCCTGACATAACTTTAAGTGTGTGAACTCCATCCATGTTGCTGTGTGTTAAATAGTTCATTTATTGTTTTTATCCATTTCTGAGTAGTAGTCCATTTTATGGATATACTCCAATTTATTTATTTTACTGTTGAGCATTTGCATAGTTTCTACTTTTTCATAATTATGAATTAAGTTGCTACGAACATTCTTGTAACTATTTCTGGTGAACATAAACACTCATTTCTTTTTGGTAAGAAGTATATAGAATCTCAATAAAATGTCTCCATTTTGATGTTATAGACTCATACTATGATAGTCATACTATGAAATCAATACTTTTCTACCTTCTCAGTATTGCCTTTTACTCGACCCACTAGAAATTCCAAATGTGTCTGAACCCAGGATGTTTTGCCCCATACAGAATATTTGGCAATGTCTGGAGATACTTTTGGCTGTCACAGCTGAGGGGGGTGCTATTGGCATCGAGTGGGTAAAGGCCAAGATGGCTGCGATACCCTACAATGCACAGATCAGGCCCCAACAACGAAGAATTGCCCTGGCACAAAGGTCAATAGTGCTACTGTTGCGAAACCCAGTATCGAGATCAATTTATCTTGGTACTTTCACCTTGTAGGTATCAACATCAGTTTTCGTTGCTTGACCAACCCTTATATTCCTTCCTATAAATTTTTCAAAACTCCTAAAGGAAAATAGTAAATGGTGCGGGTATCTTCTATCATGTGCTATTTGGAGTATAATATTAACTCTCAACATCTATATGGCTTGACTCGAATGAACTCAGGCATCTGCTCGACTTTGTCCATAAATATTTCTAGAAAAGGGAAATAGCATGTCTCCCCTTTAAGGTTGAGCTATTACATTCTGTGCAAGAAAAAATATACAGTGAAACCTTGGATTGCAAGTAACGTGGTTTGCGAGTGTTCCACAAGACGAGGAAACATTTCTAATATATTTTAACATGTTAAACGAGCGATGTCTTGCAATACGAGTAGTTTTTTTCTGGGACGAATTATGCTCGCAAACCAAGGTATTACTGCATATATGCAAATGCCACCCCTTGCCTCTATTTAGAAGCAGCTAAGACATCCATACCACAGATACCTATTCTATTTCAAAGTTTGTGCAGAATATTCTTGAAATGCCTCCTGTCATTTTTCCCAATACCTTAAACCATGCTCTGTCCATTCTCATGGCCGCACGTCACTCACTGTTTTCTCAGGCAACCTCTTCTAACCTTTAAAGTAACTGAAGGTTCATTATACTCACTTTCGTTATCAGAAATACTTGAAAGCAAAAACCTGAGCATGTTAGTTCCGTTTCCATGAGTCTGAGCATTCTTGCTCCCATATTCTTGTCAATCCTTGCTTCTGAAAACTGAGCTTAAGGGCAATACCTTAATTTACACTTTTTGCTGATTTTATATCATCCATGTAGCTATAGGTCCAACAGAGGTGATTCCTTAGCTCCCCAAATAGACAGTGTTTACACCAGTTATTATTACTTTCATTTCTTTCAGTAACATTGAAATGCAGGAATGGTATTTGTTGGCTCTGGGCTTTAAACACACGATATGCAATATTTTTGGCTGACATCTAAGTAGTGCCTGGCACTAAAACAAAAAAAAAAGTCATAATTTTCCCTCTTCACTTTCAAAAATTGAAAAACCACTGAAAATTCAGAGCACTAAATATTAATATAATTACATCTCTTAAGTTAAAAGTAATTACATATAATCCTATCCATGCAACCTTTAACATGTGAACAAATTTTTGTGGATGAGTTCTTAGGTAACTTAGATATCAGTGTTTTAGCTCTATGGTTCCTTAATTTTAAAGCTCATAGTCATTGATTTTCGGTGCCTAGGGTCTGTGATGCCCAAAGTCTTAACTACATGTTTGAAAGAGTCTCATGAAAAGAAAGACTGCTGTTTTAAAATTGCAATAATGATCTCATTGGCAACCAGTGACATGAAAGGAGAGAAGATTTTTTTCAAAATGATTCTCAATGAAAGGGGTGTTTTCCATGGAAAAACGGTGGGGAACATTAGTTCTACACTTAAGCTCTTGGGAAATATTTTCATTAAGCTGTTAACCACTATTATAGAGAAATGACTACTTTGGCCTATTTTTTAAATATGGATTTTCCCCCTGTCACCTTCAGCAGCATTAACTTCAGCAGCAGGTAGTTGTCTTCAGTCTAGTTGTGAAGGGAGGCCCATGTGGAGATCAAACCGGCAACCTTGGTGTTATGAGCACTGCGTTCTAACCACCTGAGCTAACCGGCCACCCCTCCTTCTTTATTTTCTAACGTTGATTTTTTTTTCCACCTTTACTATCTCTACTCTTTGGCTATCCCAGTGAAACACGTGTTCCATTTTAAGGCAAGGAACACCATTAGTTCATGAGTGTTGCTTCCCTGGCAAATGAGATCTGAAAGGAAACAACTGCCCTTTCACCCTAACTTGTTCCTGGCTTATGCAAATGAAGAGAGCAGTTAAAGCATTTTACATGTTTTACTTCTCATATGATGCCTCTGGTTTTATGCTGACAAGAGACACACTTAATGTGTGAGAAAATAATTTTGATAATCTCATTTTAGCTTTTATCTTATTGGACAGGTTTTCAATGCTTTTTCTTTTTGTGTGGAGATCGTATGGAAGTTGCACAAGTTTACACTTGCACATAAGAACCAGTTCGGGTTTAAGTTTAGATGTCTGAATAATTTCAAGAAATAGATTAGAAATACATCTATTAAGTGTACCCATATGATAATATTTGGTTTATGCATATAACTATTCCAGAATGCTATGCTAACATGTTAATATATCTATAGCTAATATAAATTATTTAAAAATAGAAAATGTAAACTTTTATAGGAAATAAATATTTATCAGCATGAAATTTTTCCTCATCTAGCACCCATTTAATGAGTGTATTCATTTTCATGATTGCATTTTCTCCATTCAAGTTTTCAATAATAATTCCCTGGATATAAAATCAATCCACTCTTGTTATTTTAAAGCAAATCCAATGAAATTCTTTGGGATAAATCGTATAACTGAACTTTCCTGATGATTTATTTCCAGAGGAATAGAAAACATTATTACTATGAAGATAAGGTGGCAATGGAAGTCCAATGAGAAATAAAGTGTATGGACATTGAAAGCCATAAACTGGTTGCCTTCATTTTTCAAGGGGTTTATTTTCAATAAATCACATCATAGATGAAATCTCTTTAAAATGAATAGACTATTGTAGCCCTGGAAACTGTCTATTGGAATTCTTGGCAGGAAAGTGAAACCAGTAAGTTATTTATCTGTAGGTATTTCTATGCATATATTGTGTAGAGAAATGGGAGCATCCTTTTTGATTAGAAAAGTTCTAACAATAGGAAAGCAGAATAAATTATTTCCCGTAACAATGGAAAATTTGTTTTGTTATACATGTGTCGTCCTTCTAGGTAGTAAGAATGATTTTTAGAAGATTTTAAGTATATTTGGATAACATTTGACTTATTTAACTTAAGGATAAATGGTGCTTTAAATTTTGCAATTGTTTTCTTTTAATTTTTGCCATGCTGACTGTGTAAGGCAAACAACATTACAACTCCATTTTTCAGCTACTCAAAAGTCTTTAAAACATCTGAGCCCACCATTTTAATATTATTATATCCAGCATCATGTGTTATATAGTAATTCCTTCTGAGAAGCTTAAAGCCTCCAGATATTATATTTCTCCCATTTAAAGACATTCATTCCAAGCTATAATTTTACAAACTTTTTAAGGTAATATATTTTGGTATCTAAAAATTCTCACTATTAACAATGAATTTGATGTATACAATTCTTCTCAACATATCATGTTACGACTTTACAACTTCTTTTAATGTATAATAGCATATTTTAGTGTATTAGAACTCTAATGTTTAAAATTCTCCTCAATCCGAGTAAAGTATATGTATTCTGGATCTCTGCCTTATTAAGAATGAAAGGCATATTCTCAATTTTTTACCTATAAGCACAAAGCTTTGTTTAAAAAATTCATGTTGGTTAAGAGCTCACTCAACAGTGTGAGCTCTGAGCAGCAGTAGTTCGAGTCCCAGCCCGAGCTGAGCAGCTGCTGAGCTGCCAACAGTTGGCAGGATGGCTCAGCTAAAAAAAAAAACCACACACATTTAGCAAAAAATTCATAACTTTCTCCTTCTCTAGGCTTTTTTTTCTCTTCACTAAATAATACCAATTAAAAGTTCTATTTCATAGCAGCATGGGTGAGTAATGAGTGGGATCCATTTCAGTGGTCCAGGCAAGAGATGGCAATCACTTAGATTTGGATGTTAGCAAAAGAGAAGTGGAAAGATTTGAGGTGTATTTGGTTACATGCTGATGGAATGAATATGGAAGGTAAAGAAGTAATTGTTAAAAAAAAACTCCAAAATTATAGAATGCTATTAAAAAGCATTTTCTTCTGAATATCATATGATGATCTCTTAGGAAAGTGAGTATCACATAATAGGACCTCAATAAATATAATTTTATGAATTAATCTATAAAAGGGATCTTAAAGAACTTCTGTAAATGACTATTAATCCCTGGACATATTGATTGTACAGGCTTATTTCGTTTCTGCATTTTCAAATTTGCTTTAATTTTTCCAGAGAAATACATTCGTTTATTTGTGTGGAGGTAGGTATGTTCCAGAGATTATTCTACTAAATGGGACATCCATGGTTTCACTCATTTTTTACAATTACATTAATTTTTCACTGTGGATAAATATAAATAACATAAAATTTACCATTTTAACCATTTCTTTATGTACAGTTTTGTGACATTAAGTACATTCACATTATTGTGCAACAGTTTCACTCATTTTATCAAATAGAATAATGTTTGGTCTACTGACCAGGATTTATTGATTTGTTGTAATGAATCTCTTTTCACTCATATTCTAAATAGTTCTTTTAGAAAATGCTCTAAATCTATACTTATATTATAATTAAAACCTTTAGCAAACTATTTTAGACTTAAAATAGTGTACTAAGTTTGTTCTTTTTTTTTCATTTTCTTTTCTCTTTGCATTTCAGTTTGGGAAGTTTCTGTTGACTGAGAGAGTCAGTAGACTGTCCTTGGGTGTGTCAAGTCCACTCATGAGCCCATCTAAGGTGGTCTTCATTTCCGTTACAATGTTTTTGATTTCTAGCATTTCCTTTTGATTCTTCCTTAGAGTTTCCATCTCTCTGCTAATGTGACTAATCTGTTCTTGCATGTTGTCTACTTTTTCCATTAGAGCCCTTAACATATTAATCATAGTCATTTTAAATGACCTGTTTGGTACTTTCAACATCTGTGGCATATCTGAGTTTGATTCTGTTGCTTGCTTTGTGTCTTAGACTGTGCTTTATCTTGCCTTTGGGCATGCCTTTCCATTTTTGCTGAAAGCTAGACAGTTTGTATTGAGTCATGAGAATTGAGGTAAATAGTGCGTTAGTGTCAGGGTTTATGTTAATATGGCCAGGAGTTGGACTGTTTTGATGTTTGCTGTAGCTGCCAGAGGCTTCAGTGTCCTCTAATGTCCTTGTTTTAATCTCCTCAGTGTTTTTGGTTTCCCCAAACAACTCCTCAGGTAGAGTCTGTGTCTTCCAGTTCATTCAGCTCTAATGCACTGTTACTATACCAGAGCCCTGTTGGTTTGGTGGTAAAGTATGGTGGAGGGAAAGTGTTCTATAATCTTAAATTAAATCTGTCTCTTAGTGGGCCTATGTCCCCTGGACTCTGACCTTCACAAATGTTTCTTAGCTTTTCCCCCCCCCCTGTTTAGGTGAGATAGAAAGGCTAGGGGAAGACAGAACCAGGGGAGAAGCTATAGGTGGGAAAATGCCCTTCTTTCAGGTGGCATAAGGCTTCTATGAAAATTTTTTCCCTGCAGAGTAAGCCTTTGTTATGAAGAACACTCTGGGCTGACTTCACAATCTTTATTCTTCCCTACCCACCACCGTAAGCACAAGGCTCTTCACTGTGAAAACAAGTGAGCTGGGGTTCTTGGCGGTTGAACCCTGTAAAGCAGAGGTTCTCAACCTGTGGGTCGCGACCCCTTTGGGGGTCAAACGACCCTTTCACAGGGGTCGCCCAAGACCATCGGAAAACAAAAAGATATTTACATTACGATTCATAACAGTAGCAAAATTACAGTTATAGAGTAGCAACGAAAATAATTTTATGGTTGGGGGTCACCACAACATGAGGAACTGTATTAAGGGATCGCAGCATTAGGAAGGTTGAGAACCGCTGCTGTAAAGTGTGAAGGCCCCCAGGAATTTCTGACTCTCCTAATACTGCGCATTCAGCCTTCAGCAATTCATCAAAATTACCGTTTGAGCGTACCATTTAAATGTTATGGCTCCAGAGGCGGCTTTTTCAGATAAACAGATCTCAGGATTTTCGTATCTCTTCAGATTTCATGGAAGTTTGCTTTGCAACCTCAAATCTCTGATGGGTCCAAGAAAAGTCATTGACTTTCAGTTTGCTCAGCTTTTTCTGGTAAAGATGGGGGTGAAAACTTGCAAGATCATTACACATTGGAACTCTTGGGTGGACTCAAACTATTAACTTGGACAGTAGGGTGCCATAAAACTAACAAATACCGTTAAGTAACAGAACCTGGACCGTTACTCTGGCCATGCAATTCACAGTAGCGAAGACAGTGTCAATTATGCAAGGTACCCCCTCCGTTACCAAACACATCCAAGTACATCGCCTACCCTTGTAAAGTTTTGGGTAAAAGGGTTCAAAATTATAATATGTGATACTCATACAAATGCAGGGTCTTCAATGTGAGTGAGCTCCATGGTCTGGTCCCTCAACATTCTTCATTTGATGTCACTTCTAACACCTCTTGGGCTAATTTCCATAGGGGTTGACTCTTTCCTCAGTCAAGGGAAACTCTTCAGGCTTCCAAGGCCTACATTAGAAAGAGTACCTCAGGCTGACCGCTAGCCAGTCCTTCAACAACCCACCTGGGAGAATATATTGTCTCAGGTGTTTACTCACGCACTCCTTTTACAATTTTAAGTTCTGCCCTGGGATCTGTGTGAGTCTCCTAAAGGCTACAATGTTTAGTCTTAGACAGCTTGGCTTTGTCCCTGTGGTAGTGTTGGTCCATAATGGCGTGCCTTTGGCTCTCTTTATAGGCTGCCTCCCAAATCAGTCATGTAAATTCTCATTCTGCATTTACTGTAAATCTGTGGTCGCTGAGAGCAGACCATGTGGCTGTTCATGCACACAAACACACATGCACATTCCTGGTTTAACTATTCACTAACTCTGTCCGTTGTTTTCCATAGTATTTTTTTCTCTCCTCTCAGACAATGGTTTTTAATCCTTTCTGAAACACCAATTGAAATAACCCTTTGCTACAGACACTGGGGGATCCTAGTGGGCTTCAGAGTCCACCAGGAGGTCACCCCTCTGGCAATGAGGCCAAGATACCCCGTTAATTGAGACTGCCATACCTCCTGCCACACTTGGATAATTTAGAGACAGCTTTTCCCATTAATTCATGCCAGGCATGAATCTAATCCTAAATGAGGCATGCTATAAAGCATTTGGATTAGAAATAATGCCATTATAACCATATGCCTGCATTTGTAAATGTACTTTCAGACAGTATTATTACATCATTACAAGTTTTTCACCAGAGTATATATTTGACCTATAGTGCTCTAAATGAAGGAAAAATGCTGTGAGGGGACCATTTTCAACTAGTTATATATTATAAGTTTGAAGCATCCTGAGTTTAAGGTTCCTGATGTCCCCCTGGTACACCTGTGTCAAGGCAGAGAATTCCCTTCCTTCAGCTCAAAGTTAGAAAAAAATGGGCACAACATTTTTTTCAGGTTTTGCCTCCATTCTTTGCATGCCCTGGGCCATTTTGCCATACTCTTCTGGAGTCATGAAGTGATGGCTAGCCATCTTTTCTATGATACCTCAAATGCTCTTCAAACTGTAATAGAGCTTGTGTAACACTGTCACCTTCCTGTGTGCATGTCTTTTTTCAGTGCCTTCAGTGGTATAAGAACATATTCAGATGGACTCTATGATGATTTATTTCTGTAGCTCTCAGAGCCCTGTTAGTTGGTATTTGATAGGGTTATTTATTGAGTACTTGACCAATTGAGTGACCCATATGTATGTCACATTTCAGCTTTCCTTAAGGAAAAGTATTTGGGAAAGGGAAAATAGTGTGGGGAGCAGGGGGAGAGGACCATGCTGAGAACTACAGGAGTGTGCAGTATATTAAGAAGGTAGGGGCGGTCCGTTAGCTCAGTTGGTTTGAGCACAGTGCTCATAACACCAAAGTTGCTGGTTTGAGCCCCACATGGGCCACTGAGGTGCGCCCTCCACAACAAGATTGAAATAACTACTTGACTTGGAGCTGATGGGTCCTGGAAAAACACACTGTGCTGTTCCCCAATAATAATAATTAAAAAAGGTAAATAAGTCAAATGCCTTCCTATCTTCCAGGGAGGACTTTGCTTTTCTAGAAACAAATAGCAAAGCCCCCCCTCTGCATTTATTTCCCTAATGTGTTCACCTTCTGCCTTAGCCACATAAATGGAGATCCTCCCCTGGGAGTCCCTAGGACATGGTCTACCACCTCCATGATGAGTAGTAATGTGGGCAGGCTGGAAGTTTGGAATATTTGGAAAGCTGAGAGAGCCCTGCTGTGTCAACTCAGGAGAACATGGCGCTAATGTGTCCATTCACTGCTGTCAGGGCTTCCGTCCACTCGGGTAAACAGTCAATATTTGATCGAAATGAGTTAGAAAACTCCAGTTAAGGCTGATTTTCTCTTTATCTCTATCTGATACCTGTTGGCAAGAAAAAAAAATAGTGACACATTTAAGTAGGCTATTTACATCTCATGAACTCTCAAGAATCGTAGGTCAAGATCAAAGCTAAATCTATGTTGTGATATGAGTCTGTGGTTTCGGAACTACTTGTTGAAAGGTATACTAGGTTTAAAAATGAGACAATGGCATATATACAGAGGGTGCCAGAAAAATGTATACACATTTTAAGAAAGGAAAAAAGTGTATTAAAATTACGCTGATGGGGTAACCACTTTGAGCACCTCTTGTAATTGCAGAAGTCAAACGTGACTTGTATTCATCTTTTATCAGTATATATTAAGTATTACAATTTTAATAGTTTTTTTCTTTCTTAAAATGTATACATTTTTTGGCTACATTATATATGGATATAGATATAGATATAGATATACACATACATATACATATATACATATACATATCTCCTTCCATCTGCTTTTTTGATTGCCATTAACTACAAAAGTGAGGTTTGTAGAGCAGCACAAACCTCATACGCATATTTTCACAATGAAATATGCTCAGTATTGCTTTGCGTAGTGGTTTTCAATTCAGGCCATGCATCAGAATTGTTTGTGAAGCTTTTAATTAATACAGATAGATAACTAAGTGCAACCCCTGATTCTAATTCTTTTGGTCTGCAGAAAGCTTAGGCATTTTTTTAAGGGTGTTCTTGATATAGTGTTGAATACCACTTCCCCAGAGTTACCAAGAAATACATAATCATCCTCAGGAAAACAATTTATAATCATTTCAGCCCTTTAAGTACTACATAGATAGTTATTTTTCCATAAGTGGCAAATATTCAATCAAAATCCAAAGTAGATATGTTTAGTATGTGTGGGTGGCTTCTTGAAATAAACTGAGTTGGCAGCAAATAAGTTTCTGGCTGCTGGATGTTTGGAATATATGGAAAGATGTTCCTTGTGTAAGAAAACCAGCCAAATGCCAGCCAATAAGAGGAGCTTGAGAAAGCAACAAGGCTTTCACCTCCTTTAATGGCAAGTCTCTCATTTGAAGCAGAAAATCTTAAACTTGGAAACAAGGGAAGAAAATGATCACAGTGACTTGATGACATATTATTAAGAATTAAGTCATTACTAATAAATAAACATTAATGAATTCAAATATTGATAATAAAAAACCAAAAAGTGATTTTCAAAAGCTTAGAGCTATTATGCATGCATGAATATTTACTTTTTCATGTTGTCAGAGAGTATTTGTACTTGTTTGTATTCCTAATTTGGGAATTAGAGGGTTAAAGTGCCTCCGCCTTGTGGATATCCTCTTTCCCTTGAAACATTCTATCACCAAACCGCCCAAAGCTTGTGCTGCGCTACAAACCTCACTTTTGTCGTTAATGGCAATCAAAAAAGCAGATGGAAGGGCATTCATTTTTGGGAGTAGCATGGATGAAGTAGTTGATAGTATTGGAAAGATAGAACATGACAGAGAGGACATGACCTTCACATCAATTACAGTGTGCCATATGGTAAGTGAAATGATGTATAAGTCAGAATGGGATAGATTATAATGCAAAAGTAGGCAGGCTTCCTTTTTAAAAGTTACTGTTATTCAAGTTTTTGTAAAGCTTAAGAAACATGATCGACATTTATAGAAATACAGAACTATATGTATATAAATCCAAAATAAAGATATAGAGAAGTAGAACAGATACAGATAGATAATAAATTATTATGCAATTATTTAATATTCTCATGTATAGTTTTATATATTACAAATGTGCTTTCTAAATAAGAACTTTCATATTTGGGTCATTCCAATTCTTTCAATGCTAAATAAAGTTAATTCAGGTCCCGCTCAAATTCCAATAACAGAGTAAAATGAAAGCTGTTATTCAGAGCTGTTTTTAAAAATTCTCTGTTAATAAAGGGTTCCTCAGAGACCATAAACCCAGTTTTCCAGAAACATTGTCTTCTTAGCTTCTGTAAGTCAGATTTTTTTTTTAATTGAAGTTCATTGGGGTGACAATGGTTAGTAAAATTATATTGGTTTCAGGTGTACAGTTCTGTAGTACATCATCTATATATCACATTGTGTGTCCACCACCCAGAGTCAGTTCTCCCTCCATCACCATATATTTCATCCCTTTTACCCTCATCTACCACCCTTCTCCCCCAGCCCCACATACCCTCTGATAAATTGTCTGTGTCTATGATTTTTTGTTTCTTCATTTGTTGGTTACAAGTCAGATTTTAGGCAGCAGATGTTAACAAAAGAAATTAAGGACACTCATTTCTGTTTTTTCAAATACAGTTAGCATATTCATCACACAACATTATATTTCAAGTATAACTTAAATTGTGATTAATCATTAATCGCTGACTTTTGGGAGTTCCTAAGTGAGACATATTTTTATGAGATCTCTGAGCAGGAACAAGTAGAAATTGAACACCAAACTTTTGGCTATTTGTTTGTTTGGATTAACTTTTCACACAAGCATCAGCTCCCATCTGGCTACCTTATTTAGAGTCATTACCAACTTACTTGCCCATAGTGCTGACATTGTTGATGGATTCAAAGCTGTGAAAGTGGCAATCCTGTATCTAATGTTCGTGGCCTAGGAGCAATAAAGGGAGTTTCAGAGGGAGGCTGAAATTGAACACTCGTATATTTCAATGACTGTCAATCATTATATGTTTTTTGTTTTGTCTTGCGTTTTCCCTTGGAGAGGAGTTATTTTACTGCCATGGAAAATTATATTTATTAAATATATAAAAAGGTCATGACTGTATCCTTAAACATTTGGCTTTCCTTTAACAAAAATTAATCTTAATCTTATCAGGAGTTTGTCTATTTTAAACAGATCTGAAGTAACTTATTAGAACTAAGAGGAAAAAATGTTATATCTTTTGGGCACGGCAGGAAAATCAGTGTCCTAGAACTTACTGATGGTGCCTGCAAAGGTGACTCAGCGACTAGAAAGTGTTGATTTTCACTTTGTGATTTTAAGAGTATATGACAATGAAAGGACATTTCAAGACCCAGGGGTCAGTGGAAGTAGCAAATAAGCACAATGATTGCAAAAGCTTACTAGATTGAGTAAAAGGAAAGGACTTGAAATTGTAAATGTATGCACTGATTGCTTCTAGAATGGTGGGGCAGCCTCAAGCATTACCTTACAAAACTGTCTTCACCCAAACCTCAATAAAATGGCATCACTATTGTTCTAATTACAATGATAGATAAAATATACAAAGCGATTAAAGACATATTCCAACAATGTAAACAAACATCTCCAGAGCAAATACAGAACAGAAATTAAATGTGCACAGTGGGCAGGCAGCTCTGAGGGCACAGGGTGCCGGGATCAAGATCTGGAAGGAGGAAGAGGTGTCCTGGTATTTCTGCCCTGTGGGTCTATAAGACTAACTTTGCTTTTAATGAAGGATGTAATTGGAACTAGGCTTGCTGTGCTACTGGTGTGTAAGTTGGAGACTGATTGAAGAGAGCTTCTATTGGCAGGTTCTAACCTTCGGGAGGCTGTAGCTGGGTAAATTAGTATATTCGTTTCCTACTGTTGATGTAATACATTATCACAAACTTAGTGGCTTAAAAGAACACAAATATCTTATATCCTAGTTCTACAGGTCAGAAATCTAACATGGGTCTCTTTGGACTAAATCAAGGTGTGATCAGGGCTGCATCTCTTTGGAGGCTTCAGGGGACAATGTGTTTCCTTGCATTTTCCATCTTCTAGAAACCATCTGCATTTCTTGGCTCATGGACTGGCCCCTTCTTCCATCTTCAGAGCAGCAGTGTAGTGTCATCACATCTCCTTGACCGACTCTGCTGCCTTTGTCACACCACCTTCTCTGCTCTGTTACCTCTGACCCTCCTGCCTCCCTCTTTTCATTTATTGGAAGATCAATTGGCTATAATATGACTAAAGATACTTGATCATATTTCTTAAAATAGTGTCTTCAGTTTATCAAAAATGACAAATTAAGATTTTAAAAAGGAAACAGACAATGAGTCAACACTCAGCTTATAAAAGTATTCCCGATGAAATGAAAAGAATGGAGAAAAAATACTAAAATAATTATATTCATGAAAGTCTAAGAGATAGCAGTTATTTAAAAAGAACAATTACTAAGGAAACAGAGAGAGGCCCTATAAGTACCCAAACAAACAGAACAAAAATAGTAGATATATAAAATAAATTTCATTATTAGGGGAAATTTTGCTATATATATATATATGATAAAGGGTAGTAATTCCAAATATGCAAATATATCCTACTTAAGAAGAAACAACCTAATTAAAAATAGTGAAAATATTTAAACAGATAATCAAAGAAGCCAATAAACACACAGAGATTTTCTCAGCTTCATTAGTAATCAGGAAAATGCCAATTAAACAACATATATGTACTACTTTCTACTGATTAGATTGGTATATTTTCAAATACTGTTTAGCGCTTGTAAGGTTGATGAAATAGCTACACTTATGCTTACTGATTCAATCTAAAACCTTATCACACAGAAATTCAACCTTTTGGTATTTCCCCTTGAGAAATATTCATACACGATGTATAAAAAGAAATACACAAGGATATTATTTATTTTCATTGCTGTTTATGATAGAAAAGTTGACACCAAAAACAGACAAAAGATAACAAAAGAGGAATGAATAAATAAAGTGTAACAAAACATATAATGAAATTAAATAAAATGCACATGCGCTAAATTTGTGTTTCAACATGTGGGGAAATTTCAGAAATATTAGTAAATGCAATGATTGGCATAACATAATATATTTATGTGTATTAAAAATAAAATAACACTAAAGAATTTACATGACTACATATCCGTATATGTAAAAGTTGTTCATGAGTAAACAAAATCACAAAAAGTGGTTAATTTGGGGAGCTGGCAACATAGGTGCTTCTTATTTTTATTTTATGTGCTTTCAAAATATATAAATATTTTTTCAGGATCATTTTACCAGAAAAAAAATCATGAAGAAAAAAATCTCGACAAATTGACTTTAGAAAACACAGAGCCCGTATGAAAACTAGTGAGCTGAGGAATTTATATCAAAAGCAGGGTAAGTGGACAAAGAGATTCAAAAGAGACATTTAAAGGAATAATTAGGAGACAAGGAACGTAGCTTATGAAATTCCAACATTATTTCTTTCATAGTGAATAAAGTAAATGGCAAAGAAATAATATTTGAAGCAATAATTTGAGAGATTTTTCCAGAACTGGAAAGTACATGAGCCCACTAATTAAAAATACACATTGCAAATCCAGTAGGACCAATACAAATAAATTCACACCTAAGCACATCAAAGTTAATGAGAACATCTTATTAGCTACCAGAAACCCAAAGCAGACTACCTACCAGAAACAAAAGGGAAGACAATTAGAACAACAGCAAACTTGCCATCAGCAAGGATAAGATGCCAAAAAACAATAATAGAGATTTCGTGAAAGCACTAAGGTTAAAATCTGTCAACCTTAAATTGTATGCCTGGCTAAACTATTACTAACAAGGTAAAGATATTTTCTGACATTGAAGGACTAAGACAGTTTTCTGCGCATATATTCACTGAAGGGTGGAAGGCTTCAAAAGCAAGAAAAGTCAAGCTAAAGGGCCAGAATGGACTCAAGTAATGATGCATTTTTTTTCCTTCCTCTTTTCTCAAAAACATAAAGCTTCTGCTTAACAGTCAATCAATGTTCCAGTATTTTTCCTTTGGAAACTTCATATTCCCCTAAAAGTTTGTTCTTGGTAAAATTTGATGAAAAGTTAAAGTAAGTCAAATATTTGACTGCTGAAATTGATGCAGTTCATGGCAATACACAGTAATTGGCAATCTTTGACCCTAATGCAGGCTGACATAGAAAACAATGTAACAATGACATGTAACTTTTCTTTCATTACTAAAAAAGAAGAGCTAGTTATTTAGGTAGGTAGACAGATGCTCTATTTGTACACAGGCTACCAAGATTTTCTTTCATTTGAAGTTTTGTATAGCAAACATTTTTCCTGTTTTGAAGATGGGAGCATTGTGTCTTTTTCAAAGGGACTTGTGGGGAAGACGTTGTGCACAGAACCAGCAGCTGGCTACTTTGAGAGTTGTTATTATTTTTATACAAATGCATATAGAAGGGAAATGGAATTGCCACAAATTCCAACATCATCTGTTTGAAATTACTAAAGAAAAGATATTGTAGTGCATGGTACACAGTAAGTACTCAACAACTGTGCGTTGAACTAATACTAATTATCTTATCCTTCTGACCTATTAAACTTATTTTAAAGGTCAAGAATAATAGGTTATTTATTAGAATACTAATCTAATAGACAATGAATACAGATGAATATAAGTATAATGAAATAGATTAAAAGACAGCCAGCCATGCATGGATCAGTGATGTTCAAATGTCATGAACCAAGGATTATAATTATACCAGTTGTGTACACAGGAGCTTTTCGAAGAACAAATAATGGATTTTATGTTCTTTTGAAAACACTAAAGTTCTATATAAATGTATGATAATTTATTGTTATTTTAACAGCATTAAAATAGTGATATAGGGCGGGAAGGAAAATCTTCCATACTGTTTCAAACTAAGTTATTTACAGAGATCAAATGAACTCTCGATTGGGCCTATTTATCGTGAACTATGGATTATATATAATATGGAAGGAGGTATTAAGACAAATAACATTTAGGACTAGGCATAGTTAATAATTTCATTTGGGAAGATTTCAAACGTTTGAGAAAAGAAGAATACGATTTACTATAACTAAATACAGTATAATAGAGACCAGAATTTTTCTGGCCCTTCAGAAAGAAAACGATTTAAATTTTACAGAGAAAGGAAAAGTCAGGAAGACCTTAAGCAGAATATTTACTCAGCCTTGTATCACTTGGTTAACATAGAGATGTTATAGTTCTTGGAAACGTCCATGGAGACAACTGCAACTGACTTTGAGAAACTGTCCACCACAGATTTTGTTCTCACTGAGCCTTGGCAGCCCCTTTAAATCGCTCCTGATGCAATTTCTGTCCTCCCTTCTTCATCAAAACGGAAAAGAATTGTTTACTAGATGATATAGAAATATTCCCATTCCTCCACATTCTAGCAGTTAAACCTGTTATGTTTTCTAGTTAGGTAATCCCAACCATTGAAGCTTTCTTCATTACAGGCTTTAGAATGGAGTCGTGAAAATGATACATGATATCTTATAATGTTATAAATGTTCTGACCAGGGTTTTAAAGAAAATGTAACAGATTATTTTCTCTGATCTGTAGCCTGTTCCCTTCACATACCTCTTAATATCATCATGACTTCAATCTCAGAGTCTGAGGAACTTGCCCAAGGCCACATGGCTAGAACATGACCCACCCAGGGTGTATTAACATCAAGACTCATTTTCAAGTGGAAAACAAGAATTGCCTTCCATTTTGAGCATGTTCATATAAAGTTCTAAACAGGAAAAAAGATCATGTAACTTCAAAGCCCAACTCTCCTCACTTTATTATATTGCCTCAAGACTACACTGTTTGTTAGCTCCATGTGAAGGATGTGGAATGATTAATTTTCTTGTTTTGTTATGACCATAAATGCAATGCAACAATAATGGCAGATGCCATCTTTTTCCATTTTATATTTAATAATTAGAAAGCAGGTTTTCTAAAGAGAAAATCCACAATCACCTTGCAACAACTTGTAGTCATTAAAATGTCTATCAATATAGGCTAAATAAAAATATGTGATGATTTGAATATTAACATTCGCCTAATGTCATATTCCCGGGAAAATATCAAACTACCAATTGGGGCTGGAAACAATACTATCAAACACAGGTTTCTAATTTAGAACTGGTTAGTCAGATAAATTCATGTGTGTTACCATGAATCTGTGAGGGCATTTAACTAATGTTTCGATGTGATGCATCATAGAGAAATGTGTGAAGGCAGTTCCAGTCCTTAGTGAAGACATAGCAATGTCACTATCATATAGAACAACAGAATGGCTATTTGCCCCATCAGACAGATATATGATTAATACAAGATAAATTAGATTGGACCCTTAGTAATGTAGCCGATACCTAGAACTGTGAGATTTACGTTTTAGAAAGATTCCATAGACATCTAATGGAAAAATTCATTATCAAATGGATTTTTATTTTAAAAAGTTAAGTATTGTGTGTGCATCTATGTATGTTCATGTTCCTTAATTCCAAGTTTGCTTCTAAAACCACAGTGACTAATCTAAACAACAAACAAAACAAAATATTTTCAATGCACATAATCACTAATGTTTTAATGTCAGTGAACATTAGTTGCCTTCTTAGAAAAAGGTCTGAAGGTGAAAAGCTAAACAGTTTAACCTCAGCTGTGCTATTACTTATTTCACTGGTGAGTTTACCATAGATTTTGGCCCACACATTACTACTTACGAGTAAGGGGGCTTTGAGAATTTGGACACAGCTATTAAGACTTCTATTGTAGCCTTACAAAAGTGGTTTCCCTTATTCTAGCTCTCAGTTACAAAGAGGACATTAATAAGTATGAAAACATGTAAAATTTCTGCTTTATTTACTAAATGCTAGGCTAATTTAATACTAAGTCAGGCTAATATCACAGCCTTGAACCAAAGAGATAGATAAGTATCACAGAGTACCAATGGGGGATTCCATTCCGGAGCCACTTAAGCTTCCCCTGACAAATGACATTTCGTTGCACCCAATCACTTGCCCAATGGTTGTGATTAGAGCTGATCTTATCCTTGAATTGCTTTATTGTATAAATAAAAGCAGGAGAAAATACATGCTCTTCACATTGTAATGCTGATTTGAAGTCCCTAACTAGTCAAAAATTAGAATTTAAAGACTGCACCTTAAGGCAACTATCCTCAAATTATATTGAAGCTTGACCTTAATGCCCTTCTACTAAGCCTAGAATGTATGAAAATATGATTCGTTTCTACTAGTTACTATTTCTCAATGGACTCCATCAAGAGACCTGAGAATATTTGATACCAAGGAAAATATAGCAGTTGATTTCCAGTTAGATTACAGTTTCCCTGTTCTTCTACTAGATGCCTTTCTAATCTTGTTTCTGCATCTCTAGATATTGTCAACCCTATTTTATTCTCTTGTATATTTTCCCTCCCATATATGAAGTATACAATGTACTGGGAGGCATAGATATAGAGCTGCAGTGTAGAACTCTCCCAGTTGCATTTCAGTAGCTGTTTTGTGGCGTGCAGTTTCTGGGAGAGGGTGAGAGAAAGGGAAAGGAGGAAAGAATGGATACTTCAGTGTCAAATGATCTCAGCATTGATGTCCCTTCTTCCTGCAATGCCACCATTCTCTGTAATGCTTGTGTCAGAATTAAGATCTCCATGGTGGCCTTGGAGTTTAATGATGCCATTTTTTGTTCATTAGTTTATTCAATGAATAATTATTGAGCAACTACATGCCAAGTTTACTGTTCTTGATTGTAAAACCTGGTAAGGCCCTTTAACTCCCCTCACAGTGCATTTAATTATGTGTATCAAAAAATTCTCAATGATAATTATTTTTTTAACTTAAAGGTTTTCAATTCCATCAGGATATTACAGGGTTAAGAATTTTATCACAACAGAGGTTTGGTTTGGTTTTGTTTTTGGTGTCTGATTTTGTTTTATTTTTATTCTTAAGCCATTTTGAGTCTAAGGGATTTTGTTTTTTGTCCACAGTGTAGCTTTTCATTTCAAGACACTTGTAATTTCTTACAGTCCCTGTATTCATGAATGAAAATTGAGGTATATAATCATTCAACTTAAATGTGTAGCTGGTCACCCTAAAACCTATTCAAGGAAGTAAAGTAGTATTTATTGAAAGTTGAAGTCAGCAGTGTTTTACATAATTTGTATTAGATACTCTCCAAAGTCACTTTCTTAATATAAGCATAACTGATATGAAATGAGTAGTCCTGACTGTTACAGTTTCTTTATCTTTAAGTTCACAGTAGGAGAATAGTGGTGTGTAAGATTTGTTGGCATTTTATTAAATTCAGAAATTCTGGATACATCCACACAATAACATTGAAACAAACCCTTTTTCCAAAAGTACTCAGTGTTTAGAAGCACTGCATGAAAACATCTGTTCTAGCATTTTCCACATTATATGCCACGTGAATGTTCTGTTCAGAAAAGAGTTCCATGGTCAAACAAGTTTAGGGAATGCTACATGATTAATGCCCTCTTAGAAATTTACAATGTGCATTTCAATGTCAGAAGCATCTTAGAGTACAGGATCTTGCTTATCTTTAGCTGACTCCTTTTAGAAAATGAAAAGGATTAGAAACATTTTTTATTAATATTGAGAGAACAATACTGCCACTTAAATATTTTTACTGGCCTTTAAATTTTGCCAAATGATGATACATTTCAGTTGCATGCATATATAAATGCATTCTCTTTAGTTGCTTGAAATTAACACAAAAAAATCAAATTAAAACCAAACAAAAGAGAAAGGTAGTGGAAACTTGAATTTGGGGAGAATTTGAAAAGGAAATTGGGAAATGCAATTGACTTGCTTTAGTTCACAGTTCGTGACAAAGAATGAACGATAATCAAGTCCCTCTTTTCCTGCATTTCTCCAAATCCAGTAAATTTACAGATAAAGAACTCTTTGCACTTGTCTGTTTCTTGAAAACTTGTTTTTCCTTATAAAATGAGACTTCTATTTGGTAAGATGAGGGAAAAGTGAGACAAATGTCCTGAGGCACCTTATAGACCACACAGGGACTTGCATTGAGTTTTATGAAAGAGTTACCTCTTAAAAATATATATGCTTCTTTGCAGTTCATCATCCTCCCATCCCTGGCATTTCTCCATAAAATTAAGATGATTTTAGCAATAGCCCTTTAGGTAGATCCACGTAAAAATATTTTGAAAATTGTATTTACGATTGTGGGTGTGTTAACAAAGCCATATTGCAAGAGAAACACTGTGGCTAACCACCTACTTTTGATATCCTAGAAACCAAATAAGGTGCCATGCATCAACTATTTTACTAGCTAAAGATGCCCTCTGATGGGTAAAATGCATCTGGACTGGAAGAAGCATAAACACTGGCGGGAAAGTCACAGTTTGGGACTCCCCTGGGTTCAAGGACTCTTGATAACGGTCATGCCTCTTGGGGGACTTTGGAAGCAATGTTGATGGTGTTGTTTAAGCAACATTTACATCTGTGAGGAGTGAGACTTCTAATCCAGGGCAGTTACCCAACTGCTTGCTGTGGAACTGTCTCCTTGAACCTGAACTCTTGTCACCTGGGAAGAGGATAGCTCCCAGAGTGCTGTAGGAATTCTCATCTACAGGAAATGCTGCAAAGACTCTCATGAAGAGGACCTCTAACCTCTGACCTGTAGTTTCTGAGTGGACTCGTGGCAAGTGTGACTGTCATAGTTGTGAGAGTCTGAATGTTTAATTTAATCTAAGAAGAACCCATAGAAGGCATTACAATATTTCTCTACTCTCCAAATATGCCATTTCATTCTCACCCTCTATGTCATTATTTATAAAATGGAAAAACTAGAGAGGGGTTTCTGCCAGTGTGGACCTCAGTTAACCCTCAACAGAATCACCTGGACTACAGACTCCTAGGTTCCAACCTCGAACAATTAAATCAGAATCTTTGGGGATGGGCTTCCGCAATCTGCACAGCTGAATAAGACACTCTTTAGATTATTTCCTAATTCCAGCCCTCTATGACCTTATCGTTCTAATGGTTTATTCCTTAATGCAATGAAAGTGTTCATGTCTTCACAAGTCCACCAAAGGAGTAAGTAATTAGGAGTTTCAGAAATGCAACAGATAAGAAGGGGAGATCTTTTAGTTAATTCAGATTTTGAGGAATCCCTGGAACAGTTTGTCATAATTGTCTACCTTTTTCAAAGTCATCTTGGTCCTCTGTGACCCTTACGACATACAGCTTCTGGGCTGGCCGAGTGCTGCGTTGGTTAAGAGTTGGCTTGGGACGCCAGCTCTGAGCAGCAGGGCCCCGGTTCAGATCCCACATGAGGGCCAGTGACACTGCGCCCTCTACAGCTAAGATGGTGAACACCAGCTTGACCTGGAGCTGGGCTGCCGTGAGTTGCCGGCGATGACAGCGTAGACTGCAGTGGGGCTGGCCGGCAGCAGGTGTGAGCTGCCGTGAGCCACCATGAGCTGCTGTCCAATGGCTGGCAAGTGACTGCCTCGCGCTGGGAAGAGTACAATGATCATAATACCAACATGGGCCAGTGAAGCGAAGTCCTCCACAACTAGACTGAAGAACGAAAGGACAGCAACTTGTCTGTTCCCCTTCCCCAATTCCTCAACGCTGTTCCCCTCCCCCAGTTCCCCAGTAAAAATCTTTTAAAAAAAAGAGATACAGCTTCTTAGTACCATATGATAATTCTGTTTGAAATGTTGATGTATCTCTTTTTCAACATGCTGTCACTATTGTCACCGTTGCCTTGATTGTAAGATAGTGTGACTCTTGCTAGAAGGTCAGATATTGTATTTGGTCTTACTAAACTAGTAAAAATCAATACTTTCACTCTCTTTAGGAGAATTAGTTTTATATGTACTTGAAATGAAAGAAAAATTCCCTTTGTTGTTCTGCTGAAGTTATCAAGCCTTCCATTAGTCCAGGTTAAGTTTCTGGGGTCTTGAATTTAATTTTGGTTTCTAATATTGATTTGTATTTCACAAAGTCTTTGTTGGTTACCAAAAGAAAAAAGGAAAAAAAAAGAGCCTTCAGTAAATCCTTACACTTATAGGGCACTGCTTTAGTTCAAAATGATAAGTATTTCTCAGTGATTAATTTCCCATTTTAGGACTAAAAATTATCAGTGAAAGAGAAAATTACTATGAATTATTAAAAGTTAGTAGATGCTAGGGCCGGCCAAGTGGCTCAGTTGGTTAAGAGCTCGCTCAAGAGTTTGAGCTCTGAGCAACAGCGGTTCGAGTCCAGCCTGAGCTGAGCAGCCGCTGAGCTGCCAATAGGTAGCAGGATGGCTCAGCTAAAAAAAAAAAAAAAAAAAGTTAGTAGATGCTAATTCAGGCCACCCAAAGGTATGCATTTATTTTAGACTTTTGAATTTACGAAACCTGAATGAGATTCAATGTTATTTTCTCTGTTTTATCACAATGTTATTGAAAGTTGTTTAAGATTTTGTACTTTGTGGGCATATGTCATCTGTGATGCCTTCATATTTCTAATAGTGTTCTTTACATTGCATATACTTTCTTTATGCACATTTTATAAATGAGTGAACAAATAGATGTTGTGAAAAAAGCAGAGAAGAAGCACTATTATCAGAATCTAGGT
Source organism: Hipposideros armiger (assembly GCF_001890085.2). Taxonomy (NCBI): domain Eukaryota; kingdom Metazoa; phylum Chordata; class Mammalia; order Chiroptera; family Hipposideridae; genus Hipposideros; species Hipposideros armiger. The sequence goes on along the minus strand of NW_017731600.1, from coordinate 585,803 downwards.
AGAAGTAAAAAGCAGCACTTAGCCACCCCGCATACCAGACCTTACCCCAGCCTGCTAGCTCCACGCTCCCACACACGGTCAAAGGTTCTCAGACTTCTTTCCTCTGTTCCTTAGCTTAGCCAGACCTCCCAAGTGGAGTGACCCATGACCCAAAAGCCCGTTCCCCTTCCTTTGACAATCAGACTTTCTACCCCCACAGTACCCCAATCTGAACTTCATGGCTTGAGGAGAGTGATCTGTGAAAAGAAAAAAAACATAGCTGAAAGAATTACATGAGCTAGTTTACCCTCACTGGTGGGTATTCATACTTTAAAAGATGATGGTGGCAACGTTCAGTGATATAAGCTTTAACTTTTCCTGATGGTAGAATTTCTGGCAGTGTGGCACATGAGAAAGGGATTTTTGGACAGGGTCCTAAAATGATGTCAGGAAGGTGGCCTCCTTTTCTACTTCCAAGTACTGCTAGTTCTGCTGTAACCTGACTTGATTTTTTATTTATACGATACTCTTTATAAGTACCCTTCTTCAGAAGAAGTATGCAAGTGGAGGGGAAATGAATATTCTTTTACCCTTTGTACTGGTTATTCTCAACCTTGGCTGTACATTGGAACCACTGGAGGAGCTTTTTAAATTCCTGATGTTCAGGCCATAGTCCACACCAATTAAATTAGATGGAATATTACTCAGGCATAAGAACAGATAAAACACTGCTATTTGCGACAACATGGATGGACCTTGAGATTATCATGCTAAGTGAAATCAGTCAGATGGAAAAAGTCAAGAACAATATGACTTATATGTGGGTTATAAAGCTGAAAGCAACAAACGAACAAGACAAACAAAGAAACAGAAACTCATAGACACAGAAAACAGTTTAATGGTTATCAGAGGGTAAGGGGAGAGTGGGGAGGTAGAAGAGGGTAAAGGGGGTCAAATATATGGTGATGGAAGGAGAACTGACTCTGGGTGGTGAATACACAATGCAATATATAGATGATGTATTATGGAATTGTACACTTGCGGTTTGTGTACTAACCAATGTCACCCCAATACATTTAATAAAAAATAACACAAAGAAATAAAAAATTAGATTCACTGGGGGTAGAATGTGGGCATTAGTACATTGAAAGCTCCCAGAACCGCTACTTTAAACAAGGATGAGGAGTGCATTAGATGTCAGGTGTCTACAGAGGACAAATAGTTTCATTAAGAAGCCATGTGAGAAAAAATGGGAATGGTGGAATCCAAGGGAACTGGAGAGAAAAGACAGTGGCTCCTAAGCTCCAACCAAGTGCTGAAGGGAGGGCAGCAGGTTGAGTAAGAGGACAGGCCCCAGTTGCAGATTTCCTGGGGTGAAAGCACTTTTATGCCCTTTACTGTGTGAGCTTGAGTGAGTGACTTCTTTTTTTTTTATTAAATTTTTTATTAGTTTCAGGTGTGCAAAACAATGTAATAGACATATACACCCCTCACAAAGTGATAACCTCCCTCCCTCAATCTACTACCCCTCTGACATCGTATGTAGCTGTTACAATTCCGTTGACTCTATTCCGTATACTATACTCCATATCCCGTGACTATATATATATATATATTTATTTATTTATTTATTTATTTATTTATTTATTTATTTATATAAATAAAATTAGAGTTGACATACAGTATTATTCAGCTTCAGCTTCAGGTGTACAGCACAGTGGTCAGGCATCTACACCGTCCACGAAGTGATCTCCCTAATAAGACAAGTGCCATCTGTCACCCGTGAGTGACTTCTTTATGTTTCAGTTTTCTTATTAGTAAAATGGAGAATAATTATACCTATCTCGTAAGGTGGCTGTGAGGATTAAATGAAGTCATAAGCATAAAGCACTTAGTTTTATGGTGGGCACGTAACAAACATATTCTACACATTTCTGCTAATTATTGTGATAATGAGTCTGGAAATACCAGAGTTCACTTGTATTCTCTTCAACCTACAGTTGGTTTCCAATCTAGGGAGAGGAAAGGAAGCACACGCAAGAGCTAGGGAGATGGGCATCAAAAGTTTCTGACAATAATCTTAGTATTTATTTTCAATGATTTTTCTATCATCCTCCCCCCCCCAATTTCTTTCTGTCTTTATAGCCTGCCATTTAGTGCTCTTTTAGATTCTTACACCTGCAGTTTCACGACATGCCCAACAGATTGGAAGTGACGTGCTGACATGAAAGGTTGAATTAGTAGCTGTATCAGTTTAGAGTTCTCTGTGTAGCTCACTACCTCGGAACAAACAATGACTACTTTGTGGCTTAAAACAACAACTGTTCCGTTTTTGCTTCATTATACTGTAAGTGGGCAGTTGGGCCTGTGCTCTGCTAGAGGATTGTTTTGCTGGGCTCACTCACCCATCTATGCCAGCTATTGGTCATCAGGGCAGCTCTTTATTTTGGGGTTGGCTGGCTGGGGCTGGGGTGATAGGTGACAGGGATGACTGAGCCATGTATCTCTCATTATCTAGCAAGTTAGCCTGGGTTCTTTTACATGGTAGTAGCAGTTCCCAGAAGAGAACAAGCGGGAGCTCTTCAGGTCGAGGCTGAGAACTGACACCACACCATTTCTGCCATATTCTTTTGGTCAAAGGACATCACATGGCCAGCCCATGTCCAAGAGATAGGGAAATGAACTCCACCTTTGATGTAAGCTGCTGCAAAGTGTTGTTGCCAATTTTTGTAACCTTTCACAATAACCTGTTGAAATAGGGCCAATAGGAAGAAATGAGGTCAGACTGAGGGTGACAGCATTGAGCACATAAGAGGCATATTAGATATGGTGAATGATCAGGTGTGCATGATGAGGGAGATAAGAATTTAAATGGAAGCTGGGGCTTCAGTTATTACGAGAACCAAATTTAGATTAAATGAAATAGGAAAGCCAGAAGGCAGCAAAGGAGCACAGGGTCTTATCTATGTACTCTCTTACAGCAGGCCTTGAACTGTATTCCCTTTCTGAAATTGCTTTTTTCTATAACCATTTTCTCCCGAGGGCAGGGCATATATTAAACTCATTAATTAAGGACCCAAGGATATTCTGTTTCTTTGTTGACTCCTTCATGAACTTTTAGAATGCTAATCAAGTACATAAATAATATATGTAGTTTATAGTTCAAAAGGATGCTCCTCTAATCTCAACTCCAAAGCAGGTTGTTCAGTTTCAAAATCAAAATATCTGACTCTGGAATTAGACTGAAGTCCATGTGACAAGAGACTTCAAGAGAACTTTACGAGAATAAAAAAAGATACAGTGGCACTTAACCATTTTCTTTATTTGTTTGTTGACTATAGAATTCTTCTCCGAAAGTTTATAGACATTTTTGTTAGAGACTTGCTCTCCTGAATATAATTTTAAATTGCTTTGCTCTTATATAACCATTTTATATAGGCCACTAGACTGTGAAATAAAATCAGACAAAGGTAGACATTGTTTTTTGCCTCTCCTGATTTAGTATTCACAATGATTTTGCTATAGCAAGATGGTCTCTTCTTTTCCCTCTTTGGTGTTTTGCCCCAGAAAGTCTTTCTTTTCACTTTGATGTCCATTACTTCAAGTACTTTTAAAATAGCATATTTTCCTGAATTAAAATGTTTTAATATTAGTTGAGAACTATCCCATTTCACTTATACCAGTGCTTTTTTTTTTTTTAGATTTTTTTTGGGGGGGATTGGGGGAATGGGAACAGCGCTGGGGAATTGGGGGAAGGGGAACAGACAAGTTGCTGTCCCTCCGCTCTTCAGTCTAGTTGTGGAGGACGTTGCTTCGCTGGCCCAAGTTGGCACCATCATTGCGCTCTTCCCAGACAAGGCAGATCACTCGCTGGCTTCTGGATGGCCGATCACAGCGGCCAGTGGCCGCTTACGCTGGCTGCCTGCTATACACGGTAGCCCATGGCAACCCACTGCAGCAGGGGCTGCAGCCTACGCTGTCGCTGGCGACTCACGGCAGCCCAGCTCCAGGTTGAGCTGTTTGTTCAGCATCTTAGCTGTGGAGGGCAGTGTCACTGGCCCTCATATGTGGGATCCGAACCAGGGGCCTCTGGCGTCCCAAGCCAGCTCTTAACCAATGCGCCACTCGGCCGGCCCCCAGTGCTTTTTTATTGATACAGTATTACAGTAAAACCTTGTATTGCGAGTAACGTGGTTTGCGAGTGTTCCGCAAGACAAGCAAACATTTCTAATACATTTTAATGTGGTAAAGGAGTGATGTCTTGCAATAAGAGTAGTTTGTTTCCCAAATGAATTATGCTCGCAAACCAAGATATTACTGTATTATTATTTGTCATCATTACTTAAAAAGGTCTTTTAAACTAATTAAAGACCTCTTTCTCTTTTGTTTTCCTCCCTCAATCCTGGGCACATGTTACCAGCCCTGGTTGTATGTATGTATGTCTCCATGGAGAGCTAGCTAGCTGTACAGAATGGGAGAGCCTGGCTCAGGCAGAAGCAGGGTTTATTTTTATCCCCTTATAGTGTTTCCTTGATCTATTACTTGGCTACTTCTCCATGACTGCTGCATAATAAACCATCTGAAAACTCGGTGGCTTCACACAGCAATCCCTAATTCTCATGCCAGCATCTGCGGATCTGCTGGGGTTTGGCTGATCTAGACTGGGCTCAGCTGTATTAGACTCCAAGATGTAGGTTGGAGCTCAGTCAGTGCCATGTGTCTCTTATCCTCCTTGGAGCCATAATAGATTTTTGAGCATGGTGTGTTTTAGGCAGATGACTCCGACAGCAATTTTTCAGTTTGCCAATTTGAATGCAGACGGCTAGCTGTCTCAATATATAAGATGTGAAGACAAGAAACAGCATGCAAGCTTGCCTTACTGACTTATAACAGACGACAAGCAATCCCATTTTCCTTTACTATTGAATTCTCCATTTTATTTGTGAATTTGAGGCTTCTTCATCAATTCACGGAATTCACACATGACTCATTTTGTCTTAATATAAGTCTGAAATAACTTTATATTATGGAAATAAAACATCTTCCATTTCAATGTAGTCCAAAATAGGTTAAATTATATGGTTTCTCGTGAGCAAGCAGAGCAAGTCTGTAATATAGCTTTCTACATACATTATGTCATGTATTCTTTTAGCATTTATATGAGTTGTATATATCACACAGATATGTGTCTATAAATGCAAACAGAGCAAAGATCTTGCCACAATACACCCTTTCAAACTGTTTTATTGTTTTGGATTTTGCTTGTGCTGATTAAAAAGGCAATCTGCAAATATTTTTCATTTGTGGAAGGGATGTGAACTAGACTTTTAAACCATTAACACTAAAAGTGATTTTAGATATCATATATTTTCACTTCCACATTGTCAGATTAAGGAATACGACTCAGATGTGTCAAGTGGCTCCTCAGAGGTTATATTGTGAGTTAGTAGAAGAGCTGGAAATGAAATCCAGCTCTCCTGACTACCCAACAGGGTTTTTCCATCTTAATGCCATACCTCCTACATCCCTGCTGGGACAAAATACCAACAGAGTGTGCAGAGGGAAAAATGAAATACAGTTGTGTCCTGACCTCTATTATTGTGGAGACTCTTTAAAAATGTGCTTTAATTCCTGAACTAGTCTTGCAGGCACCTCAAAGCTAAGAGTATGTCCTTCTGAAACCTTCCCTAGAATCCTGTAGTTGACACTGACATTTCTTCTCTTTGAATTCTTGTAGCACTTATCCATTTTGTCATGGGGACAAGGTTCGGAAGGATAGGAGATATATTCTTTGCTCTTTTGTACCCTCTCTCAGAAATTAGGGACGTTCTTGCTGTTTACTGCTATTGATGGTCAACACCCCCAAAAGACATCCCGAATAACCTGTTGATTGAGCAAAGCTATGTTTATTAGCCCTACTGCATGCAGTAAAAAGAAAACACCACCTGGATAGAGTCTTGGTAGAATGTCAGAAGTGGATGTTTTACATGTTTTGAGCCCAGGCTGGATAATTTTATGGTGGGTCTTGCAAAGTGGGGACATAGTTGGGACTGGGCTGAGTTCATGTCATAATAGTTTTGGATGAGTGGGCACACAGTACAAGAATCTTCATATGATTGTTAATAAGTAGGGTGTTGGTCTTGTTGAAAAAATCATTTGGTTGGTTCGCAGTCTTTTTGTTCAAGAGGACATATTTCTTGGAACAAATAGTTGTTACATTTGCCTGATCCCAGCATTTTTAGAACAAAACCAAGAAAAAATACATCCTCCCATAATTGCTTAGCACAGGAAAATATGTTGGTACCAGTTTTCAGTATTTACATATTACCCATCATCATTACATTATCCTAAAAATGAAACTGCGCCAAACCCAAGTTACATGCAAGGGGCATTTCTGAATCTCACTCTGTAATTTGAAACCATGTAATTCAGTCTGCAGATGTCTTTAGCCTTGTACTTCACAAGGTCTTGTATGGAGACTGGCGAGAGTTGCCGTTGGATTTTTAAGGAGCCAAAGAGGCGTTTACTCAGTTATTCTTTCATGTGTCATTGAAACTAATGGAGGAAAAGGATTGTGGGAGAATTCTGTCTTGACCCAATCCCAACTTTTCTTCCTTCCTGAAAAATATTTGGCAAAACCTTCATTTTTATAAACACGGTCCAAAAGGAAGAAGCGGAAGAAGCCACTGGCCTCTGCCTTTCACTATTGCTCTTCCCTGGAAAAACTGATATCAAAGGGAAAATAAGATGCCAGATGTTCCAAATGGGTAAATGATACCAATGGGCCTCTGCTCCAGAACATCTTCTGCCCACATCTGCCAACTTTCAATAGAGTTCTTGAGTCCTGCATTTGTACACCCTTGAATGCCAAATTATAGCTTCATTCTCCCTCTGCTTCTCTCTATTCAAACTACTTCAGAAACTTCACTTGCACCTTTTGTTTTGTTTTATCCACCCAAGGCTACTGTTGGGCTCAGATTCAACCACAAGCATGAATATACCTCTAGCCCTGAAATCCTGTGGCAGTGTGTAGTTGTATAGCAGTTACTATTTTTGGATTATCTCCAAAATGAAAATACAATATTTAAAAAATTCTCCTGTGTACTCTGAAAACTGCTTAAGAAATAGTTCTCTAGAGCTCTGCTGGCATAAGCATGCATCTCTTTTAACCAGGAGACATTCAGTCAGTCAGTAAATATTTACTGAGCACCTATTATGAGTCGGCCACTATGCTTGACATTGGCGATTCAGTGGGAAGCAACCACAGGTAAGACCTCTTGCCCTATGAATTTACTGTATAATACATAAGGCTTTCTTTGAATGAACCAAAATTACAGAAAACTAGGAAGCTAGGAACATGGTTGTAGTTGTATGTAGCATGGAAAGCCGTAGAACTGGGATGGGTGGAAACTGAGTCATAAGCAGCTTAGAGTGAAGTATTTTGACTACTGAAACAGTCTGAAATCTGCACGTGAGAGCTGAAGTTGGATAGCCTCATCATTACCTCGTTATCGCTCACACCTCCAATTCAGAGGGTGTGGTTAAAAGAGGGATTATCATTTTGGAGCATGTGATTTCTCCGTAGAGAACACATCTCTAGGGGTGGCAACACTGGGATGAAAGAGAGAGTACCAGGAAGTGGAAAAGCAGAATAAGGAGAGAATTGTGAGAGCAATAAAGATAGGTTTTCCCTGTGTATTTCCTAGTGGTAAGCGCCTGGAGATTATCTAGGTGAAGCTCTGGCAAACAGTCAGAAGTCGCGGGTGTCTGATGAGTTATGTTAAAGGAAAACCAGACACCAGTTCAGTTAATGTAGAAATAATGCAGTAGAATGCTTACTGTGTTCATCAATGACATCAGGTCTGATCGTTGATGCTACTTGCATCAGTATTGTTCAGAGCAAGCCATGGTGCTGTGCTCCAGATCCAAAGAGAGCATCTACCCCTACTACTCAAAGTAAGGTCCTTTCATCAGCAGCATGGACATCCTCTGCAGGCTTGCTAGGAGTGCAGAATCGTAGGCCCTGCCCATACTGAATCAGAACCTGCATTATAACAAGATCCGCAGCGGATTTGGAAGCACTTAAAGTTTGAGAAGCGCAGGTCTAATAAACTGATTCTCTCTTAGCTCTCCTTTTCCAAACCTTTGGTTATCCAGCGGTTCTCAACCTTCCTAATGCCGTGACCCCTTAATACAGTTCCTCATGTTGTGGTGACCCCCAACCATAAAATTATTTTCGTTGCTACTCTATAACTGTAACTTTGCTACTGTTATGAATCGTAATGTAAATATCTTTTTGTTTTCCGATGGTCTTAGGCGACCCCTGTGAAAGGGTCGTTCGACCCCCAAAGGGGTCACGACCCACAGGTTGAGAACCACTGGGTTATACTATCAAACAGTGCCTTTCTCCTTAACTCAACTTATAAACCACTCTATGTTTATTGCATTTCCCTGATTCAAAGTAAGTCTTTTTTTTTTAATTAAAGTTTATTGGGTTGACAATTGTTAGTAAAGTTATATAGGTTTCAGGTGTACAATTCTGTGATCCATCTTCTTTATATCACATTGTGTGTTCACCACCCAGAGTCAGTTCTTCTTCCATCACCATATATTTGATCCCTTTTACCCTCACCTACCACTCCCCTCCCCGCTTACCCTCTGGTAACCACTAAATGGTTGTCTGTGTCTATAACCTTTTGTTCCTTTGTTTGTTTGTCTCGTTCCTTTGTTGCTTTCAGTTTTATATCCCACACATCAATGAAATTGTATGGTTCTTGACTTTTTCTGTCAAACTTACTTCGCTTATCATAATAATCTCAAGATCCATCCATACTGTCACAAATGGCACCATTTCATCTTTTCTTATGGCAGAATAGTATTCCATTGTGTATATATACCACACCTTCTTTATCCAGTCATCTATTGAAGGACACTTTGGGTGTTTCCATGTCTTGGCCACCGTGAATAATGCTGCAGTGAACATAGGGGTACATATATCTTTACAGATAAATGTTTTCAGAGTGTTTGGGTAGATACCCAGGAGAGGGATTGCTGGGTTGTATGGTAATTCTACTGTTAATTGTTTGAGGAATCTCCATACTGTTTTCCATAGTGGCTGCACCAATCTGCAGTCCCACCAACAGTGTATGAGGGTTCCTTTTTCTCCACAGCCTCTCCAACACTTGTTATTTGTCTTGTTGATGATAGCCATTCTAACTGGTGTGAGGTGGTATCTCATGTGGTTTTGATTTGTATTTCTCTGATGATTAGTGATGTTGAGCATCTTTTCACATGTCTATTGTCCATCTGTATGTCCTCTTTGGGGAAATGTCTGTTTAGGTCCTCTGTCCATTTTTTTACTTGGATTGTTTGCTTTTTTGTTATTGAGTTATATGAGTTCCTTATATTTTTTGGATATTAACCCCTTACCAGAGGCATTGTTTTGCGAATATCTTCTCCCATTCTGTTGGTTGCCTCTTTATTTTGTCGATGGCTGATAGTTGATGGTTTCTTTTGCTGTGCAGAAACTTTTTAGTTTGATATAGTCCCATTTGTTTATTTTAGCTTGTACTTCCCTTGCCTTTGAGGTCAAATTCATAAAATGCTCTTTGAACCCAAGGTCCATAAATTTAGTACCTATGTTTTCTTCTTTGCAGTTTATTGTTTCAGGTCTTATGTTTAGGTCTTTGATCCATTTTGAGTTAATTTTGGTCCACAGTGACAGATGGCAGTCTAGTTTCATTCTTTGTCTTTAATATGATTAATTCATGCTTTCATTCATCCAGTCTACTCATTAGTGACTGAGCATCTTCTGTGTCCGTCGTTGCTGTACGTGCTGGAGATAGAAGATGGACCCCAACAAGCCATGTCCCTGATTTCATGAAGCTTTTTGTTTCGTGTATGTTCCATAGCAGTCTTATTTTCAGATATTCTCTTTGCTTGCAGACCATTGGTCCTGAATTTTGGTATAAGAGTTTTGCGGCACGACAATACAAAGTTCGTTATAGGGAGGTTGAAAGAGCAGAATGTTTTCAGTCAGAAAGACCTCTGTTACTGTCCTGGATGTTCTACAGCTTACTAGGTATGTGGTCTTGGGAAAGTCACTGAATCTCTCGGATTCAGTTTTCTAAACTGTAGTATTATGTGTTAGTTCATAGAATGAACCAAAATTACATCTATTAAATGTCTAGTAGACTACCTGGCCTAAGAGACTCTCAATAAGTTGGAGGAAAAGTAAGTCTGACTGATATTATTAGAGCTTATATGAGAAACAGCATGAAGTTCTTTGAGGCTAGTTCATTAAGTCCGATGAAGCCTCTATTACATATAACGAAATTACACACCTTTTAGAAATGTACAGAAAGGTCTAAACTTGAGTGGGTTGATGCTTTTCCAAGGGAATTGATTCTCACTCTCTCCCTGCCTTCCTCCCCTGAGTGTATGATTCCTGTGCACAGTATATGCCTTGTAGAAGGGGGATTTGACAGCGTGCTACTTTTAGACCGATGCTATGCTGGTCATGACCGCCATGTTTCCTGTGAAATCCACAAGCACAGCTGAAGCATGATTCTTAAAGAAATGGCAATATCGCTCTGCCTGATTCTTGCCTGTCTGTTGTCTCTGCAGAGGGCTGGCAAACACTGATTCATTAAAGCTCAAGCTTCAAACTTTAACTCGGACCTCAGGTCACCTGAAAGAGCCCAGGAAGCTGGCTCCCGACAGGTGTCATGGTGACCATTACCTGTTGGCTTCCGCATGGGCTAGAGGGTCTGACGACCTGACCACACAAAATTACTAATTCGACATGGTTTACACACCTACTGTGGCTTCTCCTGACGTTAATGAATTCCTCTGATGTGCTTTCCTGTGAACAATCCAGGAGACTGTGTTTTGTGCTACAAAAATCCACAGCCATTAGCCAAAATAAATAGTTGTTAAAAATCAGACAGCTATTTAACTAACATGTCAAGATCTTGGCATAATGATCAGTTCTCTGCCATTCCACACCCTAGAGGCATTCACTGTAGGCTGAAAGACACTAGACTATTAGAAACCAATTCCTGGATAAACAGTGACTATTTCTTCAGGGTGGGAGAGGGGAAGGGAGGTGGTCCTGTTGTTGCTATCGGGTGATTAGCTAAAGGTGACTCACTGCCTACTGTTGCTGGGGAGAGGCCTGCTGCTAATCAAATGAACAGAAGAGCAAGAGTTGAGCTTGGCGTAGGGTTGGAAGGCTTCGTGGCTCTTTATAACAAGTCACAAATTGTGGGGTAGACATCTTAACAAAGAAGTTCTGTAAATATGGAGGTTAATGGGCATTGCATGGCAAGAAAGGTGTCTTGGATTTGTACAAGCAAATATTCCAAAGAGTTCTAAGTACAACCCCAACGCTATTTCCTTTATTATTAGGACACGCTTGTGAATTAGCCAAACTGGGTCCTTCTGCTTAGACAGATGGAGGGAAGAGATAGAGAGATGGTGAGTCCCCAGGCAGAGGAGAGCAGAGAGGAAACCAGGGTGAACACTGTCTGGTTCCCGGATGTACCTGTCTTCTCCCTCTGCGTGGCACTCTTCTGTCTCCACAAGGCCCAGGAGGCTGTGACTTCCACAGCCAGTGGCCCAAGCCTCCAGCAGTAATGTGAGAACCAGGCCCAGCGGCACCTTGGGGAGCTCGCCTAAGTATCTGGCCTACAGGGAGGGAGATATACAAAACTATTTATAAGGGCCTACTCTCTGCAGGGCACAGTGCTATGCAGGAGTTACTGACACTTAATCTTTGGGAAAACCCAAAGATGGAAGAATTCTTATTATTCCCATTTTACTTGAGGGAATAGATGAATGTCTAGGATCCCATGGCCAGAAAGCGGTGAACAGGGATGGCCAACCCAGGTCATCTGATCCCATTGTTGAAGTTAGCTGGCCAGCCTCTGACCAGCCCTCTGTGACAGGCCAGGAGGCAAGAGGGTGGCCTTCGAGCATATGATGAACAGGAGAAATGTCAAATGTTGACACTCATAGGAAAGGGGTTAGTTTTCTACAGTGCATCAGGCGACAAATTTTTTTTTCTTTTAACACAGAGCATGAGAGTGTTTATATAAATTGCCTGTTCTTTTGAGTCCATCATTTGGGATAGAATTTACATAGAATATACTGTACCTCTCAAAACATATATTTGACCACTGATAATTCTATGGCGCTCTATCAGAGATGTGATTTTTAAATAGATTAGGTGTTTCATCTGGGAATGAGATTGATAACTGCGTTTGTGATGATGTACATTTATAAATAAATCCATTCACTAATAACTAATAACCATAAAAAACTGCTTGAATTATATGTCTTAAGCCAAATAATGGCTTATATATAATATTACTATTTAATGTACCAGTGTTTACAGAGAAGACAGAACAATACATTTCATGGGAGGAATCAGAGTAGTAGCTAATAATCCTTGCCTCCGGTACTTTTTGGAATGAGGCAGAGAATAAAGAACAAATGAAATCAACCTGGCCATAATTCTGGTTTTTGTATGTTTCCTTGTGGTTTCCTTCATCACTCCCCCATCTTCCTGTAAAGGCCCTTACTCCATTAAGTTCATGTCAGCTGCTATGTCTCCCTCTCATCCCCCACCCTCTTGCAGACACCTTCCGACCTTTAGACTTTCCTTATCATGAACGAAGACTTTGGCACTTCAGTTATGGTCTTCAGGTTCACCCCAACTACCATCATTCTTCTGAGACTTCAGCAGGCCAGGAGGACCCCCCACCAACATCTTGGCCTCACAAAGACTTGACTTCCTCAGAGCCAATGAGGAAGACTTCTCTCCCTGCTACCTTGGCTAGCTACTCCCACCAGGGCCACTCCCCACACTTTCCCCATTAGCCACTCCTCTTCTCTGAAATCAGTGACTCAAACACCCTACACTGCCCATGCCTTCTATCCCTCCAGGGACACTGGGCATAATGTCCCTCTTTCAGAGCGTGGTCTACACAGCTTACAGCTTGGTTCTTGCAGAGCAGGAATAAGTCAGCTTTCTACACTTGTAGGAGCTCTGATGGTTCCTTTCATCAGTCATGGCACTTGTTAGGTTTTGCTCTGATGGGTCCTGCTTGAGTATCCTGTTGGCCTGGGCATCTAAAGACACCAGTGCTCATTCCCTTCTAGTTTATCCCATTCTCCAGCCCCTCAGGGAGCTGCCTTTGTGACTCCTAAACTTAGTGTTGCCATTGGTGTCACTGGGCCTTGATCAGACCTGAGTGTATATATATATATTTGATGAAGGAACATGGTCACCCTAATGATTGGACCCTTTTTTTAAGGAAACTCTAACTTTATACTTCACTTCAACATCATATACAAATACATATGACTTTCAATGGAAAACATTGCCTTGTCTAGAGGACACTGATCTAGGTTCTCTGATTCTAGCCTTGCATTTCTTTGAGTTCATTTACATCACTTTGTTAATTGCAAGTCATTGATAGACTCGTTCCATGACTAGCTAAGTAGAAGTTCAATTTGTCTCTCTTTTATGATGTAATCAAACCGGTTTTGCCTCCTTTTACATTTTCCTTTTAATATTCCTGATCAATATTCCAGTGTCTATTCTTTGGATGCTGTTTTGAACCAGTTATACCACCTGCCCATTCATTCATGAGTTAAATTATAATAGAATCTTTTAATGTGTGTTCATTTTATATCTGTAGGAGTGTGGTGACTTTATCCTGTTGGAAAAATATATTTTAACTGCTGTGTCAGTTGCAGCAAGATGTCCAATAGGTTCACCTGACAGAGGCAGGTAACTTGCTGTGACAGAGATATATACGTCATATGCGGTGGAAGCCCACATGTGCTTTACTTGGTTCTCCTTAGATGAGTCTGAAGTACTAAGAGGACATTGTTGACTCTGTTTTTTTTATTTTTTATTATTATTTTTTTTAGCTGAGCCATCCTGCCACCTGTTGGCAGCTCAGCGGCAGCTCAGCTCGGGCCCGGAATCAAACCAGCGACCCCGTTGCTCAGAGCTCGCACTCTTGAGTGAGCTCTTAACCAACTGAGCCACTGGGCTGGCCCGACTCTCTGGTTTTCAAGTTTTAATTTTCCTCTCTACTAATTTTGTGTTTCTGTTTTGTTTTGCTTCATTTGCAGCCAATAAGTTATTACCCATTGTTGGCAGCAGTGGTTGGGAACATGATTTTAAGGTCTGACAATTTGGCAATCCTTCTAAATGGATTAATAGTTTATAGAAATCTACCCTCTGTTGAGTGAGAGACACAGAGAATCTGGTTTGTTAGTCATTTTCCTTTTCTATTATTGAGCTCACATCAGTGAAGAATGTAATGTCGCCTGGGAGGGGAACAGCTCATTCGCCTGGATGGGCAGGTTTCCTGTTTCTGTGTTGACTCTTGCCCCATTGCTGAAATTGTAGGATTGAAGCTATAAGCTCTATTTTTCTGTGCCTGTATGTCTTTGTCTGTAATTCAGAGAAAACTTCACCTCAGTAAGTGCAAGTAAATGTTTTCCTACTTCCAAGTGGTATTAATATATTAGCTTATACAGTCTCTTAAATTAGAAGAGCTCTGTTCTGATTGGCATATTGGAATACTTGCTTATATAAATTGAGTTTTCCTAAAATTCCCTGAAAATAAGGAAATTGAATTAATAATCTTTTTGATGTATTGGATTAAAACATATATACATATATATATATATATGTAAATATTCTCCAACAGATCAACTCAGAACCATTATAAGAATTCAAATTCATATAATTTAGGTAAATAGTCCGCAAAAGGACTACTTTAATCTTTAACGTTTAATAAAAGCAGCATATCTTCTCTGGTTTGTCAGTATTAAGTATCAAGTATCACACAAGCATACTTTTTATGCTACTTGGACTTGTTTTTTTCTAAATTCATACAGGTTGACTGATTTCATAAACTAATGTTACTTCTAGTTATTGTTTAACATTATGAAAAACATAAATGTATGTCTGATCAAATTGGACCATTATTCTAACAATCTTATATCCACAGTAATTAAGTTTAGGAATATGTCAGCTTGAAAATTTCCAAATGTTTCGATAACCTTTGAAAAGATACTATATTGAGTTAATTGATGGACATTCATTGGATGCCTAGATAATTTCTATGTAAGATAGAATACTGAAGTATTTATTGTTAAGCATAATTTTAAGTTTATATACTTTACTCCTTTTTGCTACGGAGAAGCTATATCTTTGGGTTTGTTATTGAACATGTTCATTTCTGCCATGTTGAAAAATTGTATCAGTGAATTTTGCTGCTGTACAAAGCTGGATTGTGTGTATCCTAAGCTCTCCTAGTCCACCAAAATGGCTATTCACCATTATCCACTGTCTATTTTTCTCTGTGAAATATAAGGAACTTTGAATAAAGTTATTATAATTATTATAATCAATTATTATAATTATGTTATTCTAATGTATTATTATATAATATATAGCTATATAATATATTATATTTATATTATAATAACTAATTATAATTATGTATAATAATTAATATAATTAATTATAATTTAATTATTAATTAGATGTCATTAATATATGTGAATGAGACTCTACACGGAGTCTCAAGATAATAAGGCATGTTTTTGTTGATTAAGGGGAAAAAAGCAAATGCTTTTGTCTTGAAGTGAAATGACTTTTCCAAAATAAGAAAGACAGTGGTGAGGGACAACACTGAGCATATCCCTAGATCTGTAGAAAATTTCTAGAAAGAGAATCTGAAAAGAAGAACACATTTGTGTTAAAATGTTGCCAAGCCTGGCCCAGTTTTAATGATTTTATTCACAACATTTTAAAAAAGAGCTGTAACTTCATTAGAATCAATTATTTTAATGATGCAAACCTAGGACTTGGCTTCCTCTCTGTGAAAGTGACATAGTTTCCTTGGAGTGTTAGCCTGCTCTTAATAAGAGGTAGTAAAAGTTCGCTTTCCACCTTGGAGGCTAATTTGCCCAAATACCAGAGGTTGCATATCTCACCAGTATGACATTCCACACTGTGTTTCTGATTTTTCATGCCCGTGATTATTCTCCTTAAAATAAAAGAAACAACAAATGTTTCTCCTTTCTGTAAGGATTTTTCTTTGTTTAAATATTGCATTGTCACATTGATTAATAGATAGCCAAGTCACAACCATTCATGGTGTCAGGCACCCATGATACCATTTGAAGTATTCAAATCTCCTGGCAAATTTTGAATTTTGTGTCCTCAAATCAAATCCTCACTGAAAATGGAATAAATGATATGAAGCTTTCACAATCTCTTTTGTACCTCAGTCTCTCCTTAGTATTTCCTAGAGTGCTCCTGGAAAGTCTCAAAGACTTGTTCTTTTGCCTTATGGAAAGGGATGTTATAAAAACAGCTAGGTTTATTTGTTAGGTTACTATTGACAGCTTATTAATTGTCAGATTGAAAAAGGTGCTAATTAATACTTTTAAGGACTACCCTGGATTCACTTATCATCATTTGTGAATGAATGAGAAAGATTGTTATGATGATTTTTTATAATTTATTACAATGGTTGTAGTCCAATTCAGATATGATAATTAATTAGTTATTTAATCATGCTTATGAAATCTGTTCTATATAACTAGTATAATTTTCTTTGTTATTTATGGAGATTTTATTTTGCCCAGAACTTTGGGAGTCAAGAAACTCAGATAAATGTCTTTAGCTGCTAAGTGCATTGATAACTGAACTTGAGAAACCATGATAGGTAT
Source organism: Hipposideros armiger (assembly GCF_001890085.2). Taxonomy (NCBI): domain Eukaryota; kingdom Metazoa; phylum Chordata; class Mammalia; order Chiroptera; family Hipposideridae; genus Hipposideros; species Hipposideros armiger. The sequence continues at coordinate 569,057 of NW_017731600.1, read as the reverse complement.
TTAAAACATATTTTCCAACATGCATATCTTTTGATTGAAATTTGGTTAGTCAATTTCGATTTTCCCTGAAATCAACCAGTTGTTCTTACAATTTAATCAGTTGTTTTATTTTTATATTTTTCACAAAACCTAGAAATCTTTACTAGTTTAGAGTTTGAATTCTGTTTCCAATTTTTAAAATGTTCGTATATTGACATTTTCAGAAATGACACTGGTCATTTTGGGCACAAAATCATGTAATAATGGAAACATTTCCAACATGCCACTTACAGTTATGTGTGTTAATAACTTCCCTTTATTTTTTTTAAGTAACTGAATTGGAGTTTTCTTTTCCTTATAATTTGTAACCTGCTAACAGATATCTACTTATAAATGGATCATATACTTTTATATGTTAGAGCTTCACTTATTGTTATTAACTGTTATTTACCAATATATGTTTTAAAAAGTTTGCTTGTCTGGTTTTCCCATATGTAGCACTTTCAAACCAGAAAACTTTAAGGTTAACGTCAGGTAGGAGGCTATTAAAGCCAAGCAAATGACAGCAGACGATGTAAAAGCTGACAGGCTACTTTTGAGGGAAGGGGAGGTTAACAACGCAAAGAGATGGGCGACATAGAATTATACCAAATGTGCAAAATGGAAGCTTATTATGATGACTTTGAGACATCAAGAGAAAAGTTAAATTATCTTTTCTATATAAAGACTGAGAAGTAAATATTTTACAAAGACTTCCATCAAAAAATCTTAAAATGTATTAGACGTGTAATGTTTGAAGGGAAAAGTTATGTAGAACGATGATTGACAAAATATTCTTTATTTCTCAATACCTAGCACAGAAAAAGGCATGGAAGAGATAGTTAAATGTTTGGCAAGTGAATAAATAAATGGATTTGGAGTACTGATGCTATATAATGATAACCCAGTTCTATTTTGCACAGTCCCATAACTTCATCTGACATCTAAATGATCACCTCTAAGTATCTTTCTCCTCTTAATTTTCCATAAAGCCTATCTCCCCAATTTATCTTTTTCAGGGCATTTAAGAAAACTATTACAAAAGAATTTTAGAAGGTTTTCACTCCAAGTTATGCATAGAAATGCACCTACAAATTTTTGAAAATTTGGTCAAATTTTATTCATGTAGTAAGATGGAATTCCAGAGTCAAAATGAAAGGCTAGCAATGAAAAAAAAAAGGTTAAATAAACTTATATCAGTGCTGCCAGAAGTATTGGGGATCAGTCCTTCTAATGGACATGAAATAAGGGGGTGAAGTGTCTGTAGAACAATTTACAAACAATAAGAAAATTGACTAGAATTTGGTCTACGTTTTATTATCACCATGCACCAGCAATTCTAAACAATGTCTGTGATATAATATTTCTTCCCCCAAAACTATTTTGTTGATCTAATTTCTAAATAATTGATGTGGCTACTGTTGAGTTTAATATTTATGTAACCTTCAAATTAACACATGTTTATTACTTATCCTTGGCTAAACATATAATTCTGTATAGCAGTTATCTTGAAGACATCTCAAGTATGCATACAGTGTTGGCTACAATGCATTTATTTCTAGAGCAATTCAGTGATACTTGAAATTTCTTTGTTTAAACAGGATATTTGATATAAACTGATTGCACCGTGATTATAAAGATGAATAAGTAGAACTTGAATTACTTCAATTTTGACATTATATGTGACCCCTTAGAGTTTTTATTTGTGTTTAAAATTTAAAACAGTGAAGCTGAGTGGGAACTATAGGGAATAATATTTGGAAAGGGTACATCTTTGATACAGGAAATGTGTTACTGAATTTGAAAGACATCTTTAAAGTTGAAATTTATTTTTCATTTTTATCATTTTGAAACTAAATAACAAATCCAGAAAATAATGAGTATTACTGATCATTACATGGTTTTTACTGACAAACTTTATCATATAGAAGAAGGGGGTGTTAAAATAGGATCCACTTTGGGAGTCAGATACCCTACTTCACTCCACTGGGTCATTCCTTCCATGTTATGGCATGGATTATTCTTAATTATCATGGAACTCATGATAATTAAATACCAAATAAGCCAGTGTTGCAATGTTCCAGTGGAACGATGGATCAGTGAGCCTCACAATATATAGACAATCTTCCCTATAGTCATGCCCCTGCGACTAAGTTGAAACTGTAGGTCTCGCTGCTTGTTCATTTTCTATCTTGAAAGGATTATGTTCAAAATCAAAATGAGCAAGCATTTACTCCATGGAAGACAAAATGGGTATGACATGGATAGGTTAATGACCTGAGATCAAATATGTCTTCCTTGAAGACATTAATTCTCCAGATGATGTTAGTGATGTTAAGCCTCTTGGGGTCATTTTTCATTCTGCTTATAAACTGTATCTTGTCATACTTCTTGGCAGCATTCATCACAGGAGTCTGTGTTTCTTCATCAGTGGGACACTTCTCTGGGCCTTAGTAATTCCACCACTTTTCCGTTTTTCTCGTTTTTCTTCTGTCTCCTTGCTGGCTCATATTTGTCTTCCTCTTCTTTCCATATGAGAGTTTGTCATGACTGTGGACAAGACTCCTTCCTCATCTCATTTTATATTCTTGTTATAGGTAATCTCACACATGTTCTTGACTTCAATCACCATCTATGAGTGAGTAGCTTCAAAATCTGTATCTCCAGTTTCTCCGTGAGTTCCATGTAGTCACTAACAGCTGTAGATGTGCTTGACAGTCTCAGGGATACCTCAAACTCAAACCTTTCTGTTGTGACATAAACACAGTAGCTAAAACAGTGAAAATCTATCATGTTTTAGAATCCTGTGCATTGACTGGGTGGATTTTCTGCTTTACTTGGTGTCCGCTCTGGGGCAATGCAGCTTCTTTCAACAGGAGGCAGGGCTGGCAGGTCTAAGATGGCCCCACTTTCCATATGGTGTCTCTTCCTCCAGGGTCCCTTCATGCGGCCTCTCTCTTCAAGCAGGATAGCCTAAACTTCCTTAGAGCATGGCAGCTGGGTTTCAAAATAGTGAAGGTAAAAGTTGTCGGGCCTCTTAAGGGCTAGATCCAGAACTAGCACAGATCAGAGAAGCCTACTGCTTTAGCCCAATCCATGTACCTATAAAAATATTCTTATGAAGTTTTAGAGATAGAATAGTTATTGCTACCATCAAAGGAAGTTTCTAAAGGAAGGAAGGAAGGAAGGAAAGAGGGAAGGAGGGAAGGAAGGAAATCTTAAGTCAACATCTCAAAATAAGAGGAGGAACAAACAAATAAATATTCAGCCGTAGGAGTCATTGATATTCTATGGTGTATTAGCTTCATTAGTGTTTGAAGTGAGAGCTGCTTTTAAGAAATTCCATGTCTACTTACCAAAAGGGTACATTTTTAAAAAATGACATACACATTGTAATTATCAAAATAGTTTCTTCCTTAGACTACCAAGTTCAAAGTATTATTGATTTCCCATAATTTATGCTGATAACCTTGGAATCATGGTTTGGTTGGTTTAACCATCTCCCTCTATAGCAATTCAGTCATTTATCCTGTCTAATGGAGTCTCCCTTTGTGCGATTTCTCCAATCAAGTAGTCCATTTTCATTTCATCGCCACCACCCTGCTCCATTTCCTTTCTACCTTCAAATCTGAGGTATTATGGAAATCTCATAACCGTCCACCCTGGATCCAATCTTGTCCTGGGTAAAGATATTTTACACATTAATTATATGGATTTTCTATTGCCTGCATAATATAGCCCAAACATCTTAGCATGACATTGAGTGTCCTCTTCAAATTGTTGTTCCAGATTTATTCTTAGCTCTCTCATATACTGACTCTCCCTTAATAGCCAACTGTTAGATTTCCTCCTTGTAGTTTGTCAAGCTGTTGTTCCCCACCTCAGCTGTTCTTCACTCATATCAATTTTCTGAAAATCTATCCCCTTTTTGTGAGTCTTGGTTCAAGGCCTACCTTATATGTTTCCAGACTACCTCAGTCCTCAATGATTCTCTAGTCATCCATGTTCCTCTTGAAATCAGAGATAGTTGGGCTTTAGTCTAAATCAACATACTATTTTGTAATGTTTCATGTGTCTCAAGTTAGATAATAAAGTCTCCTGAGACATATCAATATTTTGAGCCCTCAGTAATTGATCAAGAATAGATGTTCAATTTTTTTTACTTTTGAGGAATACAGAAATGAACAGTCTCAGATTATGTATCCACTTTATAAAGAGTCACTTTCCACTGCTGAATTTGTTGGAAATCAAATGAAAAGCTTAAGAAACTGGTTTAAGAAAAAATCAGAGACAGAGCAGCTCTGAGGACCCAGGTACCAAAAACTCCCCAGTCTTCTCAAGGACTAACCACCAGGATAAATGAAATCCACCATTTTGTATTTTTCTGTTATACTCTGTTTATAGAAGTTCATTTTGAAGAGAGAGTCTAATTAGTAGAGCTTGGGCCACACAATCTGTCTTCTTCAAGTGTGTATGTGTGTTGGGGGGGGGTGTGTGTGGAAGGGGAGTGGGGACAGTGAATTTGAAGTAAACTTGATTGATTTCGCATCATGGCTCTATCTAGTGAGCAAGAGGTAATTCTCCAAAACAGACTCGAGGAGCTTTTATCAGAAAAGAGGGAAGCAAATGAGGGCAAGGATCTAATTCCTCCTTTGTATCAAATCATACGATTTATCTGTATTTAATATATTCATGGGCAACAGTGATGGAACCTAACTTAGAAAGCAAGGAAGCTGAATGCCAGTAAGAAAACTGATAATGACTTACTTAGGATGGTTGGAGGTGGGGGCAGAGGAACAATGTAAACTATGTTTGAGACCTACTTTTAAATTTTTCACCATGGCCAGAATTACTTCCCAAAATACTACATTTCCAGTAGAAAAGAAATGAATTGACATTTCAAACATTTTCATAACTGTTAAATTATTTTTGTCTTCATTAGACTATTTCACAGTGTTTTAAAATGCAGGCTGGGCTATCTGAATCTGTAAGAAAAGTTCTGGAAAGTCAAATCTCTTGGGTAATGTGTGAAAAAGACAAAAGGATCCAATGCTTTCCAGCCAAAGGCTAACTTTCCCTAATATTGAAACAAGAGGAAGTCATCATTATTGTGCTGTCACCCTCATCCAATTTAATGTTGCAGTAGGGCAGTGGCTGGGTAATATGCTTTAGTCAAGGGGCTCCCTTAAGATACTGATGGCAGCCACAGTATTCTCTTCCCAAAACATACATTTGCACAAAGACACATAATTTTGCACACATTTTTGGAAGACTCGTGTTCCTGAAGCCCACCAATGTATGCCAGATTTAGAATCTTTTCGTTAAAAACAAGGATGTTAAAACCACAACAAAAGGGCACGGGAGAAGGTATACCTGTCTTTCATGGGACTATGCCCTTTTTGCTTTTGGTCATATTTCTCTAAGTTATCTTCTAGCCAATAGTTTGTTCCATCCCTATGTTCTACAGCAGCAGATTTCACTAAAATAGAACCAGCACGCAAATCTCAGACTGTCAGTCCTCCGTAGTGTATGCTAAAAAAGAAAGTCTCTAGTGGGTTTCTGAGACTTGTTCCTAATTTGATTGTGCACTTCACCAATAGTGATTATTAATTATTAAGAATTTATTTTTGAATTGGGCATATTTAGGGGCCATAATAAAATTTTTTTAAATACTTGGTGAGATTTTTATACTTCTTATGGCAGGATACTATTCCACTGTATAAATGTACTACAATTTCTTTCTCCAGTCATCTATTGATGGGCATTTCGGTTGCTTCTATATCTTGGCTATTGTAAATAGTGCTGCGGTGAACATAGTGCATGTATCTTTTTGAATCAGTGCTTTGGATTTCTTTGGATAGATTTCTTTGGATAGATTCTTTGGAATGGAATTTTTGAGTCATAAGGTAGTTCTATTTTTAATTTTTTGAGGAACCTCCATACTGATTTCTCAACCTATGGGTCGCAACCCCTTTGGGGGTCGAATGACCCTTTCACAGGGGTCGCCTAAGACCATCGGAAAACAAAAAGATATTTACATTATGATTCATAACAGTAGCAAAATTACAGTTATAGAGTAGCAACGAAAATAATTTTATGGTTGAGGGTCACCACAACATGAGGAACTGTATTAAGGGGTCGCGGCATTGAGAACCGCTGCCATAGTGGCTGCACCAATGTGCAAACCCACCAACAGTGCAGAAGGTTCCCTTTTTTCCACATCCTCACCAGCACTTGTTGGTTACTAGATGGGAGGTGGGGTGGTGGACTGGCTGAGAAAAGTGAAGGGATTAGGAAGTGCAGATTGGTAGTTACATAATAGTAACAGGGATGTGAAGTACAGTATGGGGAATATAGTCAATAATATTGTAAAAACTATGTACAGTGTCAGCTGCATACTAGACTTATTGGGGGCATCACTTCATAAATTATATAAATACCTAACCACTATGATATACACCTGAAACTAATATAAAATAATATTGAACATGAACTATAAGTAAAAAAAAATATATAGTCACAGGATGTAAAGTACAGCATAGGGAATAGAGTCAATGGTATTGTAACAGCTATGTACGGTGTCAGATGGGTGGTAGACTTGGGGTTATCACTTTGTGAGGGTGTAAATGTCTAATAATGATGTTATTTTGTACACCTGAAACTAATAATTTAAAAAAACAGAAAAAATGTTTTTGGTGACATGCAACTGAACATTTTCTCTCTGCTTATTTCAGAATTCTAATTTGAGGGATTCATTATTCATACAATTACTTACTGAGCATTTAGTGTATGCCAGAAACTGCGTGAGGTGCTGAAAATATGCAGATTAATAAGGTTCCTGCCCAAAGAAAATGTATATTCTTAATTTACTGGCTTTTAAATTCACCACATACCTCTGTTAATTTGACTACTTTAAACCTCTAGTTGACTGGCTTATAATTTCTTTTACTCATTTCTTCTGAAGTGGATCTTCTAAATAAGCACTATTGAATTGAAATATAGTGCCAATCACAATATGTAATTTTAAATATACTTGTAGTCACATTAAAATAAAAGTAAAAAGAAAGGTGAAATTAGTTTTAATAATATATTTTGTTTAACCAAACATTTCTAAAATGTGGTCATTTTTAACATGCAATCATTATAAAATTTATGGTCAAGATATTTTACAGTATTTTTTGTACTAAGTCTTCAAAATTTAGCCACATTTCAAGTGTTCAGTGCCACATGTGGCAAGTGACTACCCTCTAGGATAGATCAGACAAAAATGTTCGACTCCGACCTACTTGCTCTTCCTCTGAGGACTTAAATCTCTGAGCAATTCTTCCACCGGTCTATTTGGCCCCTTCTCACATTCTGTTTTAAAATTCAGTACCTGTTCTCTCTCCCTTCTCTCCCTCTCCAAACTTTTTTTTTTAAACAAACATTGTTAAAAATTTATTTTTTAATTACAGTTGACATACAATATTATATTAGTTTCAGGTGTACTAATAGTGATTATACATTTATATACATTATGAAGTGATCACCCCAATAAACCCAGTACCCATCTGACACCATACATAGTTATATTATTGACTACAGTATATTCCCTATGCTATAACCTACATCCCCATAACTAGTTTTATTACTGGCAATTTGTACTTCTTTTTTTTAAATTAAAGTTTATTGGGGGTGACAATGGTTAGTAAAGTAACATAGGTTTCAGGTGTACAATTCTGTAATACATCATCTATATATCACATTGTGTGCTCGCTCAAGAGTTTGAGCTCTGAGCAACAGCGGTTCGAGTCCAGCCCGAGCTGAGCAGCCCCTGAGCTGCCAACAGGTAGCAGGATGGCTCAGCTTAAAAAAAATCACATTGTGTGTTCACCACCCAGAGTCTGTTCTCCTTCCATCACCATATATTTGACTCCCTTTACCCTCATCTACCACCCCCTCCCCCCTTACCCTCTGGTAACCACTAAACTATTGTCTGTGTGTATGAGTTTTGTTTCTTCATTTGTTTTTCTTGTTCTTCTGTTGTTTTCAGTTTCATATACCACATATTAGTGAAATCATATGGTTCTCGAGTTTTTCTGTCTCACTTATTTCGCTTAGCATTATAATCTCAAGATCCATCCATGTTGTCCCAAATGGCACTATTTCATCTTTTCTTATGGCAGGCTAGTATTCCATTGTGTGTATATACTACAGCTTCTTTATCCAATCATCTATGGAAAGACACTTCGGTTGTTTCCCTGTCTTGACCACCATACGGTGGCCAAACTTCTTAATAATGTCCTTATTTGTAGCAGAAAACAAAAAAGAAATAAAAGACTCTTACAGTGAGCCCTCTGCCTAGGAGGGCAACAAAGGGCCATACGTTCAACAGCAACAACAAAAAATGTTTGCTATCAATGATAGAGCTGAAAAGCATAATGGATTTGGGTCAATGAGACTTTGGATGTGGTAGGATGTGATAGCTAGGAGAGATGGATTACTTTAAATACTCCATTACTATAATATCAAACACTTGTCATCTACTATACTCAAAACCGGGGCCAAGGGTCTTCTGAGGAATGCAACTCACCTGGAATAAGTATGCCAGCTGACAAACGCACACACAGTGCCAATGATCTACTTCTCTCATTTGCTCAAACTTCTAATTCTTAAGCAAACTGCCAGATTTTTGAGGTAATATCTGTGTCCCATTTGGAGACTCTAGCGTGCAAAAATCTCTATTGTGATTTCCCTTTGGTGCTTCTGTAGCCCAGTGAAGTGGAAATAAGGTTGAAAGAGTTCAAGATTTTGAAAAGTAGTTTTGGCTATTTAAAAGAAGGGGTATCATAAAAGAAGGGGTAATAGATTGGGGGAGGGGGTTATCACTTTGTGAGGGGTGTAAATGTCCAGTACATTGTTTTGTCCACCTAACACTAATTTTAAAAAGTTGCTATTCTAAAATGATTTCTGTTTTATTGTATTTAGAGCTTAAGGACTAAATAGACTTCTGGAAACTATTAAACTCACTTCAAATTCTTCTGCAGATTCTGAATAGGAAATACTTATTAATTGACTGGGTTAGAGAGAGACATTGAGCTACATTTTCTTTCTATAGTAAAAAACGTCAAAAGTCACCTTCCTTTATTTACACATGAAGTTAATATTAGTGTGTGACAAAGTTTCTCCACGCAGCTAGGAACGGAACAAAAAAAAATGCATTCTTTCCTTTGAAAGCTGCCTGAATGAATACTGGTGTTCCTCTGAGCAAAGAATGATGTTGGCACAGCAAACATGGTTATACTAAATCAAGAAAAAAGCAGACTAGATCATGACTATTATTTAAGTTGATAGAATTTTTTTTTTAGGAAACAAAGGAAATACTTTCTCAAGAATGTTGTGCCCAATAATATTATTTTCAAAATTCTCAGAATTCCAAAATACTTTTTGGAGTATGCACAGACAGATGGACACATAGATGCAAAAGGCTACATCGCCACCTCCGAACATCTAAAATCTAAGACTTTATGGTATGGGTCATTTTTTAAATTAATGGTAAAAAATATAAGTGTGTTTACAAAAGTACATATTATATAACCCTTTGAAATGGGAGTATCTGCACAAGGGAGAAAACAGGAAATAAAATGTCACTGTAAATCTAATTCTCCTGCCAAAGGAAAATAATGTAGTGTAGCTTTTCTTGATACTATACTTTTCCAAGGAGTTACTCTATATGGCTTAACAGAACACCATTTCGACCAAAAATACATACTACTGATAAATCTTATGAATCAGAAAGTTTTTCAATCCAGATAAACTTGAAGAAAAACAGGGGAATCCACATAACTATGCACAGGCAGTGTTACATAGCATATTATTTTAATCATATAAAAATAATAATGTGTCTACTTTTGTCTCTCTCATAGTGAAAGCACTACTTGGGACCAAAAGTATGGAGACGGAGGTTCTGGGAGAGTTTTTGAAGTAGAGGTGGGGGAGGGAGCCTAGGAATTACATTTGTAGAACATGTACTGTTCTAACACCCTATCTCTGCACTTGGTCTCACTGCTAGATTGTGAGCAATGAGTCATGTGCCTTGAATGGATGAGTATTCAGGGACCCCACCAGTGAGTGAGGCTCACTGGGGTTTGCAGAGGCCCTTCAATGCTGGAGACCCCATATTCAAACAGCTTCCATAGGAACAGGAAAGAGGGACCCTACAAAAGGATTGCTGTGGATGCTGGAGCAGGTGAGAAAACATCTTTGTGAGGGAGGCCGCAGTGATCTGGGTGTCATCATTGCTCTGGGATAGAGGCAAGTCAGAAATTGTTCTGAGTTAGTTCCCTTAGGAATTTATGAGACGGGCAGGAAGAGCAAAGAGTCGGGCGGCCAGTTCGCTCAGGTGGTTACAGCGCAGACCCTTAACGCCAAGGTTGCCGGTTCGATTCTCACATGGGCCAGTGAGCTGTGCCCTCCACAACTATTATAAATTGAAAACAATGACTTGATTTGGAGCTGATGTGTCCTGGAAAAACACACTGTTCCCCAATAAAGTTAAAAAAAGAAGAGCAAAGAGTCTTCACAATTTGTGGTTTGTTTCTCTAGTATAGCTATCAGTGTTAGTGGTACAATGTATGCTGATATGCAAATTCAGGGTCATTAGAGGCCCATTGGAGCCCTGATTTGGAGGCAACAGAATGAAGAGGCACAAGTGAAGGACCCAGGAGGGGTTCTTCAGGGAAGCCTGGCAGAGGGAGTAGATGTGCAGTAGGAAAATACACTCCAGAACCCCTCCCAGCTCGCTTGCCCCAGGAGACAAGCTGGGAACTTCTTGGAGGGTGGCAATGTCCTAACTGGGTATTAGGTGGCAAACCACTTGAGATGATAAGAGACCCATGGCTTTTGTCGCTTATACCTGGGCAGTTCTAAGGGCTTCTCTTTGGATTTCTCTATCATCTGTCTCTCCCTTCGCAACTCTGTCCTCTATCTAGGTTTAATCATGTGTTGGATAACCATGTATCGATCCCCTTCATGTCAGGCACTATTGTATATTCTCCTAATGCAAATATGAGTGAGAACAAGTCCCTGTCTTCAGCATCACACAGCTTCCGGTCCAAGCAATCCCAATGGAGTAGGAGAGCTGCCCTAGGGTATATGGGCACATATAGTGGTGGCTCCCTAGTGTCTGATGGGCACTCTATTACTGATACCAAAATTGATTATTTGGTTCAGGTGGTGACAACCTGACCCCTGCATGGTAAACTCCCCCATCAGCCTAAAGATTCCTAGGATTTAAAGGTTCTGGATAATGGTTTCTTAAGAAGACATTCAGGGTTGCCTTCCATTCTTTCATAGAGCAAACATTTATTCAGCTTATTTAAATATGAAGCACTATGTGAGCGTTAGAGATACAAGAATAAATAAGCCATGATGCGTGTGGAGGAGACAGATAAATGAACAAATTCGGTGCAAGGTGAAAAATGTGCAGGGCTAGATGTGGAGTCCTCTGGGAACACAGATGAAACAAGGTCCCTAATGATGGCACTCACTAGCAGTCAGTGGGCAGTACATGTAGGTGAGGAGCTATTGGTTATCATGCATCAGCAAGCAGCCAGCTACAAAATGAACTGGACATCTTGAATTCCTGCATTTCAAAGCCAGCAGCCAAAGGAACTTTTACTAGGGACTTGATACATCAGACTTTCTGGGTTCATCCTGCCGGCGCCATCATTTTTGTTTTAACTAAAGGTTCCATGTCTTCATTGGACAACACTGCTTCAGCCTCTTGAAAAATAGACCAAGAGGCTCTATGACTGCACTAATGAACTTGTTTATTTAAATTTCCTAGAGTTGTTTGCATCAGGAATTTAAGGAAGAATATTCCAGGTAGTCTATTTCATCCCTTAGATTCCCACTAATATAGTATTTTCAGTTGAAGAATTGTTTTCGCTTGCCTATTTTACTGCTCCCAACATTGAAGTTTGACTGAAGGAAATCAGCTTTCAAATAGAATGGTGATGCCTGCTGTTGGTTCAGCTGCTCTGCAAATCACAGATTATGCAAATTACAAATAAAATCTAATCCTTCAACCTGAGCGAGGAGCAAGAGGCCCTATTTTCCCACTCAATCTTATGATCTAGATTCAGCCATTTACTTAATTTTCCAAAGAATACTTTAAGAGAATACTGAAAGTGTTACCAAAAAAACACAAGAATGCTGGAAATGTTATTTAAAATATAATTAGAGCCAAAAGAATTCATAGCTGTCCCTGAAATTATTCTCTTAAGATTTTAATATCAGATTTAAAAAATGCTGATTAGCCTTTAAGCTTCCCACCCCACCATACCACACTAGCAACCACAATCGATTTTCTTGCATACTGGATATAAAAATACCACAGACAACAGTTTAGTGGTTACCAGAGGGTAAGGGGGAAGGAGAGTGGTAGAAAAGGGTAAAGGGGATCAAATATACGGTGATGGAAGGAGAACTGACTCTGGGTGGTGAACACACAATGTGATATATAGATGATGTATTACAGAATTGTATGCTTGAAACATATAATTTTACTAACCAATGTCACCCCAAAAAAGTTTAATTAAAAAAGATACCATAGCATGGGTGGCTTATAAATAACAGAAATTTATTTCTCACAGTTCTGGAGGCTGGAAGTCCTAGGTTAAGAGTGCCAGCAAGCTGGGTGAGGGCCCCTTTCCATCTCACAAACCCCTTGCTGTGTCCTCACCTGGTGAAAGAAACAAGGGAGTTCTCGGATCCCGTTTTTATAAGGGCATTAATCTCATTCATGAGGGTTCCACAAACATTCAGACAATAGCAATTGGTAAGCATCTTGTGGCACGTAATACTTTAAAATATTTTACTTTTGGTAAAGATAATATTTTTCTCATTATGTTGTATAGATTAATTTCCTTTTTTTAAGATTTTATTGGGGAATTGGGGAAGGGAACAGTGTTGGGGAATTGGGGAAGGGAACAGTGTTGGGGAATTGGGGAAGGGAACATTGTGTTTTTCCAGGACCCATCAGCTCCAAGTCAAGTTGTTGTCCTTCAATCTTAGTTGTGGAGGGCGCAGCTCAGCTCCAAGTCCAGTCGCCGCTTTCAATCTAGTTGGGGGGAGTGCCGGGGTCCTGCCTCAGCATTCCAGAAGAACAGTTCCTGAAGTGGGGGGCGAGGTTTAAGGAAACAAAGAGACAAAGAGTACGTGCAGAACAGCAGAGACAACTATGCGTTACCTCATACAAAAGCTGATCATTAACCATCTACTGGAGACTTAAAGATCAGAGGGACCTTAAGGGATTAGTTTCCCAGGACACTTGCTTCCATTAACCCAGATAGCCATCTATCTATAGTGTCTCCTAAGGAACCGGCCATTCTCACCACATACCTCAGCATTAAGTAAGCACTCTCCAGGTGCAGAACAAACAAAACAAGAAGCAAGACAATTTAAGCTTCTCCAAAGCCAGCCTGCATGGCTCCCAACAGGGGAGGGCACAGCCTCCCATCCCATGTGGGAGCCGAACCAGCAACCTTGTTGCACACTGAGCCATGTGGCTGCCCATCAGCAGTTCGCAGCTGCTCAGCTCAAGGTGCTGTGTTCAATCTTAGTTGTGGGTGGGCGTAGCCCACCATCCCATGCGGGAGTCAAACCAGAAACCTTGTTGTTAGGAGCACGTGCTCTCACCAGCTGAGCCATCCTGCCACCTGTTGGCAGCTCTGTGGCAGCTCAGCTAGGACGCAACTCACTGGCCCATGTGGAAATCGAACCGGTGACCCTATTGCTCAGAACTCGTGCTGTTAACCAACTGAGCCACCCAGCCAGCCCAGATTAATTTCTTATTGTTGTTGTAACAAATAAACTTGGTGGCTTAAAACAATATACGTTTAATCTCTTTCAGTTCTGGAGGTTAGAAATCCAGAATGTTTCGCTGGACAAAAATCATGGTGTTGGCAGGGCTACTCTTCCTCTGGAGGCTCTAGGGAAGAATCCGTTTCCTTGCTTTTTCCAGCTTTTAGAGCTGCATTCTTTGCATTGTTTAGCCCCTTCTTCCATCTTCAGAACCAGCAGCATAGCATCTTGTTTTAGTATTCCCATTCACTTCAGTCTTTGTAGTCAAATTTCTCTGCCTCTCACTTAAAAGGATATTGTGATTAAATTTAGGGACCACCTGGATGATGCAGAATAATCTCCCCATTTCACAGTCCTTAACTTCATCATATTTGCAAAGCTCCTTTGGTCATGTAAAGTGACATTCATACATTTCATTGATTAGGACCTGGATATCTTTGGGGGCCATTATTCAGTTGACCACACTAGGTAATTAAGACATTATTCTAATCTGAAGTATCCATCTTCTCATAGAATTCAATCCCTTTGGTCTACGAAGGTTGTTTCAAACAAGTTTTTTCTTCTCAAGTACACTAGCTGCCAAACTTATCATAAATTATTGCAGATGGAATCATTGTAGATCTATAATATACAGCCTATTGAGCTACAATAAACAGAATCCCCTTTAGTTGTTTATCACTGTATGATGTACAAAATGATCAACAGAAGAATGTTGCAATGAATTTTCTAAAACCCTGTGGAATAATCAAAATGTCATTCATTATGTTGTTGAGTGTTCCTTATGGAATAATTAATGATTTTTAAAACAATCTTTGCCCCTTAGATTTAGAACTTGGATTTGTCTATGCTGATGAACTAATATGCAACTAGAGCTCTATAACTCATCCTGATTTTTAAAAATTTGTCTCGGTTTCCAGGAAGTACAGGGTAAATTTAGTATATAATTAAAGTAACGACTCTTAGCTAGTATTTCTTGTATAATTGTATGTTCTTCAACCCACCCTCAATAACCATTTTTTCTACTCCTTACTATGATGATTTTCATAATTTATCTTCATTTTAACAAGCCTATTGCACAGACCTTTTATTACAGTCTACCTCAAAATTCTTTCTGAAAACACAGACATAAATAAAGCAAACAAACACACAAACTTGGAAGATATATAGACCCTATGAATTATGGCCCATCTGCATCTTTGTTGAGTGCCAAAGGCATAGATTCAGCTAGGAATATATTTTGTTACTACAAAAGCATTTTAAAATTATGTTTCTGTGCAGTATAGTGCTTATGAAAATAGATAGATAATTTTAGATGTGAAGGATATGCTAATTAATGCCACTATAGCCTGTAGCTTTCTTGATTTCATTCACTACCTTCTAATTTTAATAATTTACAATGGTTTCAATGGCACTAATAAAATTTAAAATGGAAATGTGCATGAGCTGTTTTTTGTTAATACTTCCTGTATTGCAGAGACATAAACACAGTTTTGAAATCATAAGTATATTTTTTGAAAGGTTTCCACAGGATAAGGGCTTCATTTGGGAACTATTGTGTATCAGCTTCTGATATAAATGATACATATATGGGCTAAATAATTTGTGTGTATCAGAGGCCAAGCATACTGGCTGTTGTGGAAACTTTGAAACCCAGTCCAAGTAGAAATCATAAGAAAAATAAATATAAGGGTAAAAATTCAGGGGTCTGTTTTCTCACTTGTTCTGTTAATCTACTTTCTAATAGTTACTCCTCATGTCAGGATTTCTCAGGACATTTCCAGAGTTATATCTCCAATAAGCCTAATGACAACTAATTTTAAAAAAATGGTATGTATTAAGCCTTAATTCAAATACTGCAAAATAAATATGCTTGAATAGGATTTAAGATTTACTTAGAAAACAAAAACTTTGATATTATGAAATGCAATTTGGCTCAGAGAAATAAGCATTAAGTTATAACTCAGAAACTCAGAGTTCCATGTCCATGTTCACCGACTATTGTTTTCAGACATCTATATATATATATGTTTTTTTTATTCTTCCCTGCTTTTTTTCTCATAGTTGTTTCCTAGATTATATTCTTTTTTAAATTAAATTTATTGGAATGACAATGGGTAGTAAAATTATGTAGGTTTCAAGTGTACATTTTAAAATATATATATTTAACAATGTGATTATACCAACCTAATTCTGTGATTTTATAGTTATAGTTATCTAAAATATCTAATGTAATGATTCTCAATATTTTCAATTAATGAGCTCCTTTTTTAATTTTAAAATATGAAATCCAGCAAATAAAATGGTACATAATAATATGAGGCAGTGTCTTTAAAACATTTTACCCACAATGAAGACTAAGAAAAATATTTTACATCATGTTCACAGACATACATAACTATGCCAATAGCTAATGGTAACTGGCCACCAAACACTGCTGAGATGTACTGCTACTTACAGTGATGTTTTCTATTTTGTTATACTTTATTCTTTTAAAAAATATTAGTCACAAGCTTTTAAAGTTATTCCAAGCCAACAATTTGGGTATCATCCCACAGTTTGAAAAACAGTGATATACTACTATAAACATTCATGTATCTACCATTCATTCAGCTTTATAAGAGCTTAACATTTTGCCCTATTTGCTTTAAATAAAACGAAAATAAAACAGTAGATAAATTCTAAGTCCTCCCCAGAGATAACTGTTACTTTAAATGTGATATTTATTTTCGTACATGTTTAACAGTTTTCACTTCCTATAGGTGTATCCATAAAAAGGTATAGCATAATTTTACATATTTTAAAGTTTATAAAAATGTGTTTTGCCCACCTATTCTTCTGCCACTTGCCTTTTTTTTGGTTCCTCATTATGTCTCAGTATTTACCAAGTTTGATTCCTGTAGCTCAAGTTTATCCATTTTAACTGTTCTATAATAGCCTTTTGAATGAATAATCCTCATTTTTTGTTAATCAGTCTACTGTGGTTGGTAATTTAGATCTTGTTGTGGCTATGACAAATAATACTGTAGTGAACATTCATATATATGCATCTTTCTGCTCAAGAATAAGTGTTCCTCTAGAGCAGCGGTTCTCAACCTGTGGGTCGCTACCCCTTTGGGGGTCAAATGACCCTTTCACAGGGGTCGCCTAAGACCGTCAGAAAACAAAAAGATATTTACATTATGATTCATAACAGTAGCAAAATTACAGTTATAGAGTAGCAACGAATATAATTTTGTGGTTGGGGGTCACCACAACATGAGGAACTGTATTAAGGGGTCACGGCATTAGGAAGGTTGAGAACCGCTGCTCTAGAGTCTATAACTAGAACCGGAAGCATGAAACTAAAACTTGCACATCATTGGCTTTCTTATATATTTCCAAACGATTCTCCAAAGTAGTTCTGATTTATGTATGTGACAGCACTGTATAAAAGTTTCTATTTTTCCATATCTTTGCCAATTCTAAGTATGACAAAAATAATGTGAATGAAATCTTGTCTTATTTTAATTTGTATTTTATTGATTAGTAGTGAGGTTGAAGTTTTTCATGGTTCTTTTTAGTCATTTGAGTTCCCTCTTCTATAAATTTTCCCATTTTCTAATGGGATACATTATATGCCATAAGTATTTTTCTATCTTTGAGAGTGAGGCCAGGTCTATATTATCAATATGATAATGCAAAATAAAATTATCTAAATGAACAAAAGAAAGGTCTCAAGCTCACTATTCATGCTTACGATCAAAGTGTGTTTTTCTCATTGGTTCCTTCACAAGAACAGCATTTAAAGTGTGATTTGAAGCTTAAGTTGACCTGAGTTAAGCTCATGATAATAACTCTCCACTTGGGGTAATAATATATAGTCCAAACCTAAATGTGTTCTTGTATTTCTCATTTATCAAAACTGCAACTGTGGATCAAATCTCTGTGATTTGGATAATTTACCTCTGACAATTCATTTTTCCCTCTGAATTTAAGTGATTTATTATTATTTTTCAAAGATTTTATTGGGGATTTGGGGGAAGGGAACAGTGTTGGGGAACTGGGGAAGAGGACCAGCCAAGTTGTTATTCTTCAGTCTTTGTTGTGGAGGGCACCAGTTGCCATTTGGCTGCCCGTCGGCAGCTCATGGCCTCTAAGCTCAAGGCGCTGTGTTATACAATCTTAGTTGTGGGTGGGCATAGCTACCATTCCATGCAGGAGTCGAACCAGCAACCTTATTGTTAAGAGTGCACTCTCTATCAACTGAGCCATCCAGGTGGCAGCTCAGCTCAGGGTGCCAAGTTCAGTCTTAGTTGCGGGTGGGTGTAGCCACCATCAAACAGGCAATCTTGTTGTTACACCAGCTGAGCCATCCTGCCACCTGTTGGCAGCTCAGCAACAGCTCAGCTCAGGCATAGCGTCAGTGGCCCATGTGGGAATCGAACCGGCTGCCCTGTTGCTCAGAGCTCGTGCTCTTAAGCCAACTCTTAACCAACTGAGCCACTCGGCCGGCCCTAAGTGATTTATTCTTAATGTTCTCTCATTGCAAATTTTTGGAAAAGTCGATCACAATGTGAATGAAGAAAACATACATTTAATGTATACTTGCTATGTGCTATATATTGTAATGGAAGGATCAGTGGGTATAGATATATAACCTATAACTTCAACCAGAATATGGTTTCATTGCGGCCCCAAGAACAATCTGCATACATGCAGGGACTATGTGCTATGTTGAATCTTAATCTGGGGCTTACGTTCTAGCCCCATTCCTTCATGGCCATATCACCTTAGCATGTCAACAGTTAAGTAACGCAAGACCATTTCTATTTATTTTAGAATGCAAATAATAATAATAATTACATGCTGAGTCATGATCATAAATTTATATTTAATATGTTCCTATGTAGCTTACTAACTCCTTTACCATAAAATGACATATGTTGTACAATTCACAAGATAATGGTGAGGTTTATTTTAAAAATAATAATTCATTGTACTACATGGTTGGTATGGACTTGTAATTGAATATAAGTATAAAGAATATGAGTATCTTTTTTTCAATTCTATCAATAGCTCTTTGAGCTACAACATAAATTCATTTGTAAATGACATTTAATATACATTTGGATTTTTTTTAATTAGTGTTTACTGGGGTGACAATGGTTAGCAAAGTTACATAGGTGTCAGGTGTACAATTCTGTAACACATCATCTATATATCACATTGTGCACTCACCACCCAGAGTCAGTTCTCCTTCCATCACCATGTATTTGAACCTGATTATCTTCACATTTGGATTCTTAAATCTGAGGCATGGACCAAGGGGTATACTGTCCCCCATCTTTCACAAAATACCATGGAATTGGCTCTGATCTCACCTCAGTTGGCTTATTCCTCTTAAGCTGTAAAATGATATGTCAGATCCCATCCATATCTAGCAGCCATGGTTTTACAGACATTCTCTTGCAGTTATTTGTGATGTTACCCACATAGGGTCAATTTCTGTGGTGACAACAGTCGTACTTGACCTTGATATGCCATTTGATGATTTTTGAAAATACATCAGCTCTTCTGCTCTGTTGTTTCTTGACAGCAAAGTTTCAGAGAATACAGATTCCCACATTAATCTGAATTCTAAAATATAGGGCTATCAATATTTTTCTTCTAGAAATTCAGATGTTACGTGTTTTGGTGCCAGGAAATAATTTTGTGGAAAAACAAACACCTGGTTTACTAGATAATACTGGCATCCTACAAACATGAATTCATTAAGGAGGAATTCCACTTCGTTGCATCTGAGTTGCAACTTCTGTGAACTAGAAGAACTGTGCTTGATGTCTTAGAAGTTTTTAGGAAATGTGAAGTTCAAGAAATTATCAGTGCTTCAAAAGCAGAGATAATGTTGTATTCTTTATGCAGCCCCAAAGGTTAGTTGGAGCTTGCCTCATAGCAGGAGATCAATAAGAATATTCATAGATTAGGGTATAAATCCTTAATTTTCAAACTTGCATCCTTTGAATAACAAAGGATTTTATTCTGTTGTTTCTCAACTAGATAGGTTTTTCTTTTTTTATTTTTACATTTTATTTTTTTATTAGTTTCAGGTGTACAAAACAATGTAATAGTTAGACATTTACACCCCTCACAAAGTGATAACCCCCCTCCCCCAATCTGCTACCCCTCTGACATCATATATAACTGTTACCTTTGCTTTATATTGCTTTAGAGCTATGACATAAACTAAAGCATTTTTTAGGGAAGGTGAATTCTAAAATATTTTTTGTTATGTTTCAGTTGTGCAATTAAAGTCTGAAGACCATCAAGGCATAGGTAACTGCCTGTGGTATCTATATTTTATAGTGACAATTATTGTTTACATGTTTCAAATGCTGCCTGCAGGGTTTTTTCCTTATATGAGAAATATAAGTAAATCAACATTAAATAGTCTGTAGGAGACTGGAATCTTGTTTATGACTAGAAAAGCTTGAACATTTTTATTACTAGATGCTTCGCTTCATGTCACATGCAATATAACATTTGATTATGAAAGAATTTTAGAATGATTAAGGTATATTCATTGATACTTGTGAAATAACCATGAATGATACAAAATGGATATTTGAAAACACACCCTAAGACAGGGATCCACAAACGTTTTTTTAAAGAGACAAGATAGTACACATTTTAGTCTTGTGGTATTTATAGTCTCTGTCACTACTGCTCAACTCTGACTTTATAGTACAAAGGCAACCATAGACAATGCATGAAATAACAGGCATGCCTGTATTCCAATAAAACTTTATTTACAAATATAGGCACAGGCCACAGATTGCCTGTCCCTGCACCAAAAATCCAGTGACACAGTCTAACTTTAAGAATTAGAAAAATTTTATGTAAAATATGTTATATCTCTTCATATAATTGGTAAGAGCACTATTTTTTGAAAGCAAACATAAATAAATTGATCTGACAAATCACCTAAATAAATTTCATTTTGATTTTTTAATGGTAACATGATTTTTTTCTTATACCTGATTATAAATTTATTTAGCCAAACTTACCTACTCTTACTGCTAGACAAGCTGTTATTAAAGACATTCAGACAGTAATTTTTTAAGATTATTTCCCCTAGAATGTACTCAAATATTGGACAGATGTCTCCTTATCATTTAACTTTAGGTTTCCTGTCTATAAAATAAAGGGTTGGTCATGATTTCTCTAACGTATCATCAAACTATGCAATTGTATATTTCTCTGAATATCATATCATTTGCCAATAGGTACAATGTCTCTGTTTATAGAGGGTTTTTTTTAGTTATTTTATTGAGAATGTCATTTCTCCAATAGATCTTATTCTCTTTGAAAGTCACTTATGGTTTCTACATGAAAAATGCCTTTTAAAATCAATACCAGTGAAAGTTAATCAGTGATAGAATGATTACAGGATGCCTTGCTTATCGTTGGAAGGCTAAGATAATTAATTATCTCTGTGATTATCCTCACATCTGATTTGAAAGGACAGAGGGGCAGATTTTTCTGGCTATATCACTCCGAATTTGTGAAATGTCCCCATAATAACCCCTTTGCAAGGTATCAGCCTGCCTATATTGCCATATTCTAAAGAGATCAGTCAACATTATACCCAAGTGCCCAAGATACCACCAACCCTACTCCCATCTTAAATGTATTATAGATTCATTATAGTCATTTGAAACTTAGGAAATCCTCTCCCATCCTATCTCATTATATGATTGTGCATAAAGAAAAAAAATAGTTTTAACATATAGAAAAGAATGAATTGGGTATGCAGCTGCTTCCCAAATGTTGCGTTTCTCTTTCCATTGCCTCCATTGTTTTTCATCACTGAAAGGCACACATGACTCACACTGAGATACAACTATTTCCCCCCTAACCAAGTCTTCAATGCCAGCTATTTTATTAGCCCATAATGAGAGGTAATGGAAAGGGTGTCAATGCAAGTGACAGCAAAAATCCCTCGGTTTACTCTTCATAAACCCCCCTGCAGGGTTTTGCCTTCTCAGCACACCCATATCTCTGGGAACCAGCTTTGCCTTCTACCTCCTCCTTTTGAATGGTTACGTTTGAGGCAACCACATTTCTTACAAGGTGACCTCACCTCATCTGCAGAGATGAAGCCAGAGGTTGGCTTCTTACCCAGGCTGAGCTAATCCAAGTACATTCTCAGGATTTTAGAGTTAGAACCTGGGAAATGATCACCTCATGAAACTCTGAGCTGTTAAATGGAAATGATGCAAACTCACAAGCTGTTAGAAGCAGTTATTTTCTGACATGTGGTTTTAGAAATAGAAAAAGCCACTCTACAGAGAAAGAGAGAAAGAAAAGAATGAGACAAATATATGGAGAGAGGCAGAGGTGAGACATAAAGAGCTAGTTTTTGGATCACATTCCAGTTTCCCCCATCACCCAGGGGTGTGTGAGATAGTCGTGCTTGGGTTTAATAAACTCCCTTTTGCTAAAACTGGTTCAAAGAGATTTCCATAACTTAAAACCAAAAAAAGTAATTATGAAGTTTATTTCATGCTCTGTACATTCTAGAAAATGTAGAATATAAATATAGTGCTGACAAAAATGTTCTTTTGTGGTGCTAAATTATTAAACAGAATTAATTATACAAGAGAGATTCACAAAACTTATGTGTGTGTGTGTGTGTGTGTGTGTGTGTGTAATTTTTTTTTCAAAAAGTAAGTTTTGAGTGCCTCTGTGAACCAGGCAACAGTGTTAGGTAGGCCACAATGAACAAATGAAAAAGTGAGTGTCTAGTGTATTGGGGGAGAAATATACTAAGCAAATAATCACAAAAATTAGTAAATGATTAAAGACTGTAGAGAAATGCTATGGAGGAGTGTTAAGGGACAAGGAGCCAGGCAGAGGAGGCAACATATGTGAGACCCTTGTGGCTAATTCAAAGAACTCCAGTGTTGCTGATCAGAAGGATTCCTTTTGCAAAGCCATTTATTAATTGGGTCCTAAAAGCATCGTTTTTGTTTTCTGATTACCATATTTAGCTTTCATGTAGGGAGAACATTTTTTTGTTTGTTTCAGAATTATTTCTCAAATAATTTAAATCCTATTTCCTTAACATTGTTCAAGAAAGGCTTGCAGTATACAGTGTTGTTTGCACCAGCAAACTGTTCAGCAAATTCATTCTTTGTAGTTAGGGGGAAAAAAGAGAAATTGATCTCAGGCATAATCATGGATTCATTGTGGATTAATGAATGGGGTAGTGAAGCCCTACTTCCAGCGGTGTGATTGTGATCCCAGTACATTATTCCAGGCCTTTCTCAGCTCCATCTCACCCAGGTAAGGTCCAACAAAGGCATGTGAGCCCAGAGTGATGGGAATGCTCATCTCCATCCAGAATTAATAGGAAAAGGCACTATCTTTAGTAAGATACACTTAGGGGGGCAGCATGAAGTGCTCTCGTGGGCTAGCACCCCTCTGTTCTTAAACCATAACCAATGCTACTGTAACATTTCAGTAATATTATAATAACGGTGTCAAGTATATAAGAGAGAAGCATTATACTTTGTGACTTCTCCAGGTTTCTAAGTGTTGCATGAACTGTTTAACTCTGTACACAAAGAAGTATACATTTAGTTGCCATGGTACTGCTGATTTGTTGTCTTTACAGGGGACAAAATGATGCATTAACTATTGTGACTCATTCCATGAGGTAAAACTGATAAAGCTCCCTTTCTTAACTTTGAACCAGAATGCTTTACCTGGCAAAGGCTTTGTTGTTGTTAAGCAAACTATACTTGTTCACAAACATATTTAACCACTATTCTCAATCATTACTAGCTTTGAGGAAAGATAAAAATATACTGAATCTAATTGTAATAATTCACACCTAATAGATGGACAACAAATCAGAGGGCCGTCAGGGAAATAGTGGTTTCTTAACATGTGTTCTTTTGAGTCACATCTAAGCATTGATGACTGCGTGGCACTAATGATCCCTGGCATGATTGATGAGAGACTATCAGCGATCTGATGCATAGTCTGTCCCTGATAAGAAATCATTAGTGCTCTTCAGCATAAAGTCAGGGGAGAGTCCAGTGAGAGTGTGAGTTTAAGAATTTCCCGGGCCGGCCGGGTGACGCATTGGTTAAGAGCTGGCTTGGGACGCCAGAGGGCCCCGGTTCAGATCCCACATATGAGGGCCAGTGGCACTGCCCTCTACAGCTAAGATGCTGAACAACAGCTCAACCTGGAGCTGGGCTGCCGTGAGTCACCAGCGACGGCGTAGGCTGCAGCCCCTGTGGCAGTGGGTTGCCATGGGCTACCGTGTGTAGCCAGCAGCCAGCGTGAGCGGCCAGCAGCCACTGTGAGCTGCCGTCCAGAAGCCGGCGACTGATCTGCCTCGCCCGGAAAGAGCGCAATGATGGTGCCAACTTGGGCCAGTGAAGCAACATCCTCCACAACTAGACTGAAGAACAAAAGGACAGCAACTTGTCTGTTCCCCTTCCCCCATTTCCCCAGTGCTGTTCCCATCCCCCAATTCTCCAATAAAAATATTAAAAAAAAAAGAATTTCCCAGTCACTATGCACCTTAGTGATAGAAAGGATGAGTGACTCCAGGACACATATGAAAATCTCTGTGTATACTTATTGGTGTGACACCTTAAATAATTAAATTTTGTTGTATACCAGTGTATTACCAGCTTTTTGAAATAGAATTTGCCATTATTATTATTATCCACTAATAATAATAATGAATACCTGAGAATGAAGAGCTCAATACATGCTTGCTGTATTATTCTCAGAGTCTACTTTGAGAAAACTATGTTTATTATGTTTTAACGTTATACAATAGATACAAAGAGAAGAAGGAAATAAGTCTGAGAATCACTGGATTACTGGATGTCCAAGATTGATTTTCTTTAGGGCAATGCTCTGGGTTGAGCTTGCCCTAGTAATAATAACTGATTTCATCTTATCCAGAGAAGCATATGAGAAAACAGTCCAAGACTGAGAAAGCTCTTTTGCATTTTTTGTTAAATAATTGATGCCTTCGAGAATTTCTAAGGAGCTACATTTTTGGAAGTCCTTAGGAACAAAGACAAGTTATTTCCTGGACCTGGCATATTTCTGAGTAAAACAAGTGAAACATCCTAACAAACTGTCTTAAATCAGATAACTCTCTGACAGAAATGAGGCAAAATTTTAATCACTAATTTTACTTTTGCAATAAAATCCCTAAGAAAGAAGTTAATTTGACAATGGCAAGACAAAAGAATTTTGCATCATCAACACTGAAGATACAAAGGGTACTAAGTGTAATGAAATGGAGAAGTACGCATCTTTTATCTTTAGTAGTATTTTCTCTTAAATCAATAGAAACTCACAAAAAAACCCACTGAAGGAGGCCAGCTGAGTAGCTCAGTTGGTTCAGAACTCGCTCAAGAGTGTGAGCTCTGAGCAACAGCGGTTCGATTCTCAGCCCAAGC
The DNA here is from genome assembly GCF_001890085.2 of Hipposideros armiger. NCBI lineage: Eukaryota > Metazoa > Chordata > Mammalia > Chiroptera > Hipposideridae > Hipposideros > Hipposideros armiger. The sequence goes on along the minus strand of NW_017731600.1, from coordinate 543,720 downwards.
TGAGCTGCCAACAGGTGGCAGGATGCCTCAGCTAAAAAACAAACAAAACAAACAAAAAAACTCCACTACAATTATTGTAAGTTATACCAAAAGTCTTGTGAAATATGAATGATAATGTAGTAGAGATTACAGGTTTTATACTCCATGAGATTTTACAATTGATTTTTCTTCATTGATATAGAAACAAATATTGAAATCTATTACACTTCGATAAGAACATACTTGAAAATTTTTCAGGTTAAATATGGTATATTGAGCCCAAGTGTTTATCTGTGCTTGTATGAGTTTCCTAGGGCTATGTAACAAATTACCACAAACTGGTTGGCCTGAAACAACAGAAATTTTCTCTCTCATGGTGCAAAAATCCAAAAGTCCAAAATCAAGGTGTTGGCAGGGTTGTTTTCTTCTGGAGGATCTAAGGGAGAATCTGTTCCACGCGTCTCTCCCAGCTCCTGGTGGCTGCTGGCAATCCTTGCCATTCCTTGGCTTGTAGAGACATCACTCCAATCTCTGCCTCCTTCCTCACATGATTTTTCCCCCCTGTATGTTGTCTCTGTGTCTCTGATAAGGACACTGGCCTTTGGATGTAGGGCCCACCTAGGCCACTGAGATTATTTAAATTAAATTACATCTGCAAAGGCCCTTTTTTCCAAATAAAATCATAGTCACAGGTTCTTGGTGGATATAATTTTTTGGGGACCACCATTCAATGTACTACAGTGTCCCTTCCCAGCACTCCACACAGAAACCGCAGTAACATAAATATAAAAATATTGGACAGACAAGAAAAGATGAGAAGAGTAGAAAACACAGAGACATCGTCAAGGTTTTGGAAGATGGAAAGTGAGTACAGTAATACCTTGGTTGGCGAGCATAATTCGTTCCAGAAACAAACTACTCGTATTGCAAGACATCGCTCGTTTACCACATTAAAAGGTATTAGAAATGTTTGCTCGTTTTGTGGAACACTCGCAAACCAAGTTACTCACAATCCAAGGTTTTACTGTATATGTAGATGTAGCAGAATGCAGGAAATTAAAAGTGGGTGCCAATAAGAAGCAACACCAAGCAGGCTCAGGATTTGGGGATAAAAGATACTTTTGGATGCAGGGGTCATGGACGGGGCTGAAAATAGTAAATTTGGTTGCAAGTCTATATAAGGAAGTTAAAGCTGCAGCCTCCCCCACCCTGGGCATCCAAGTGCCTCATCATTCCAGACCTAGGCAGAAAGAAAAGTAACAATAAATATAAAAGAGAGAAGAATCAAAGTGCCTCTGGACTTGTTGACATGAGTTACTAAGGGAGGGAGTAAGGAACTGTACTGAAACCGGGGCATTAAGAAACAGTCTATATTTTGAATGGTGCAGACTCTGTCCTACCATCCTGCTATGCTCACCTACCAGGACTGGCAGCTGGGCTGCTTCCTTAGTCTGGGGATTGAAGGATTGTTCTCTGGGGAAAACACTCTGGGGACCTGCCTTTGACAGGGTTGTCTCCAAATGAAAGGACCAACACTTCCTTGACCATATACAGTAAGGTCTAATTTCCAATCACCCCACTATATGCACAGAGCTTTCATTCAGCTTTTCAGCACCTCACTTTTACATAGCAATGGTCAGCCAAGAGTTACAAGATATTTGAGGAAAGCTCATAATGTAAAAGAGATTTTGAAAAGAAAGAACCATACAAAGAACTATGAGGAAACAAAGACTTCAGGGAGATGAACACTTGAAAAAATTATAATGAGTAGTCCCAAATACATTAAAGAAGCAATTTATAGCACCCAGGGTGCTATAAAAATAGACAGGGAACTCATAAGAATTCTCGAGAGATTAAAATATTATAGCACAAAGGTTCCAGAATGTAGAACAAATTATCAAAGAGATGAGATGTTTTTTCAAAAGGAGCTCAATACAGGAGGTCTTATTGTAATTTTGAAGACCTGAAAAAAAAATGGAAAAAAAATAGAGAAGAGGGAATTATCAAATAAATCATGCAAGAAAATTTTCCTTAATTGGTGAACTTGATTTTCTATATTTAAAGGGTTCTACAGGTAACCGGCAAAAGGAATTCAAGATGATCCACATGAAGTCATACCAGCCAGAAATTCTAGAATACCAAGGGTAAAGATTCTAAAAGCTTTCCATAGGGGGGTAGAAGAATGTCATATACAACATCACAAGAATCAGAATAGCATTGGATTTCTCAAAAGCAACATTTGAAGCAAAAAAAAATACCTCTTGAGAGAAATATATGGCTTATATAACAGATAAATGAAGACATAGAAGAAAATACTTGTCAGTGAAAGAAGCATTTTACCCATCAGATTACTTAAAAAATGTAATTAGAAATCTGTTTATCAAGTGTTAGGAAAGATGCGAAAAAAATTACACTTAGATGCTGCTCGTGGAAGTATAAAATGGTTCAAACATGTTGGGGAACTATTTGTTAATTGCATATAAAATTGAAAAGCTGTAACTGTAAGCCTTATTACTAGGACGAATATATAATGTATTGTTCAGTCTAGGACACCTTTGAACATGAAATGGGACAATTTAAAATTTATGCCAGAACCGGCGTGTAAGCTGGAATTATCCCAGGTCAATCTGGTTATAATGTTATCCTATCTATGACCCATTTTGTGTAGAGTTCCCAGATACCCTATAGTTCATGTGTGATATGTGTGTGTAAAGCTACTCTTTGCTGCATAGTTTATAACAGCAAAAAATCAGGAACATGCTGTTGAAAGGGAATTCGATAACTAAAATATGTAATACAGAATACTGATCAGCAAGGGAAACAGATGAACTAGATTTCTCTTTATATTAGTATCAATAGCTGTCCAGAACATCAACTTCAGGCATGAATAGCAAACTCCAGTGTGTGTGTGTGTGTGTAAAATATACTTTTATATAGGGTTGTTGGAAAAGTCATGACGTATTCTGCTTTTCATTGCAAAAATGCGTCATGACTTTTCCGACACCCAATAATGTTAATTGATATAAGTGCAATTATAAAAATGGAATGAAGAATATACCCTACAATTATAATAGTGATTGCCTCTGGCATTTGGGAAAGGGAGTCCTGGTTATGTTTTAAAGGGAATTAAGCTATCTTAGTAATGTCTTATTTTTTTAAATAATTTGAAGGAAATATGACAGATGTGAAAGTTGATAGATCTGGATTGGGAGGAGGTATGTGTATCTTTAAAAAATATTATTCTTTGTATTTTTACTGACTTTTATTTCTCAAAATGAAAGCAAAATGATACATCTTTCATGAAGCCTTCCTTGATCTCTTTCAGCCAAACATTCTGTCTGTCACTCCTATTTGTTACCTCTGTCTCTCTAGCTCTTTAATAAGAGCTATGCTATTCTGCTTACTGGGTTTATCTCTTCCATCCAATTGAAAAATTTCGTATTGAAAGAATGGTGTCTTGTCCCTTTCTGTATCCCTCCAACACACCTGGCCAAATATCTGATGCACAGCAAACACCCATTAAGACTTTATTAAATGAAATACGCAAAGAATAGGATGGTTTACATAGAAACACTTGCCTCTTTTTAGGTGACTCTAGAACATTTTTAATTTTTCAACTTTTTTATGCTTTTCTTTGCATAATGGACCTATGTTTTCTGCCAACTTCTGTTGACATACTTTCAGAATGAATAATAAAAATGAAAATGCAATGTTTTATGTTTACATGTTTTGTAGCATGTTAAAGATACCCCAGACTTGAATGAAAGCAAACCAAGGCCAGCATGGTGATTAAAAGGACCTGCTTCAATGTCTCTTCTCTCATAAATATCTATTCTCTGTCCTAATGCTGAGGTCTAGACTGTTGAATGAAATGTAACGTACTTCTCAGTCACTCCTCTGTGTCACTTTAGCTCTATTTGCCCCATTAGTAATTAATGTTATCTTCTACCTGTCAACACCAGTTAAAGGTTTTTGAACATCTACTGGGTCCACAGCAGAACTTCAATTACCTGCTGCTCATTTAGAGCCTAGTTGTTAAGCAAAGCTTGAATACAATATGGCATTTGCTTTCCAATTTTTTTAAAATTCAAGCTTCATGGTTTCAGTTTTTCCACTCTCATAAATAAAACATATGCTTTTATTTTTTTCAAAGTTATCAAAGTTTGTTCAGTTGAACAATGCCCAATTTGCAAATGAATACTTTCAAAAATACATATGGTGGATATATAAGTACATATGTGAATTCATTTGGCTCCAATGTGAATTTATTAAATGTGCTATGCCGAGTTATCGTTCATCAAAAGAACTTAGGACATCACGTGTGCTTGCTCATACATATATAAAATGCTAGATTTAGGTTTTACTGTTGGCTTTTAAAATGACTTTTTTTGCTTGCTACTTATATTAAAAGGATGCCTTTATTCTTGAAAGTGAAATATGTTTTTTTAAAGACTTCATTATGGAATTGGGGTAGGGGAACAGCATTGGGGAATCAGGGGAGGGGAACAGAAAAGTTGCTGTCCTTTTGTTCTTCAGTCTAGTTGTGGAGAATATCACCTCACTGGCCCATGTTGGTATTATCATTGCACTCTTCCCGGGTGAGGCAGTCTCTCGCTGGCCATTGGACGGCCACTCACGGCGGCTCAGGGCAGCTCACGAAAGCTAACACCTGCTGCCGTCCAGCCCCACTGCAGCCTACGCCGTCGCGTCAACTCACGACAGCCCAGCTCCAGGTCGAGCTGTTGTTCACCATCTTAGCTGTAGAGGGCGCAGTGTCACTGGCCCTCATGTGGGATCCGAACCGGGGCCCTGCTGCTCAGAGTTGGCGTCCCAAGCCAACTCTTAACCAACGCGCCACTCGGCCAGCCCTGAAATATGTTTTTTAAGAACACTTTAAAAAAATTTTTTTAGATTCTTTTTTTGTTGTGGTGGTTTCCAGTTTTCTCTGCTGTTTCAGACTTAGGACGACACATTCACCGCTACAATTGGCCTCTCCATCATCCTCCAGCTTTCCTTTGAAACAATACTTTGCATGGAGTGTGTTTTCTTTGCCCGATTCCTGTGATTGCTAGGCTTGATGCACTATGTGATGTGTCTCGAAATCACATCTGACTAGTTATCCGGGTCCTTTGAAAGTGCTGTGTTCAGGTACTCTTTTACACATACACACAAAAGATGTGCTGATGGTAGCACTGACTTTCAGAGTGATCTTTTCATCATAATTAGCATTAAAAAAAATACCCAGAGTTGAAATCTACAAACCCTGCCTGTCTTTGATGCTTCTGTGGTTAAGAAGGGCAGGAACAGCCTTGGGGAACACTTGCTGACTTGGCAGCAGGAAACAAGTCACATACGCCTCCCGGTGAGCAGAAAAGCAAGCTGGTTTCATTCATTGTACTCCCACCATATTACATGCACTGGCTAGTCAGTTACTTGCTCATGTTATCAACACTGACTCTGAAAGACAAAAGTCATCTTGCTAAAATTCACATATCTTATACCCAGAGGTTGAGATATGCATCTGAGATGGGCAGGATTTTGAGGCAGGAGCTGCATTATGGCATTTTGCAGGCTCTTCTGAGCACACTCTTATGCATTTAGGTATCAGAATGGTTTTAGAAGCCCTACTCTGCCCCTGGCCCCTTTTCGACCCTCTCTAGATCTCTAGTCCAGCAGTTCAATGAAAAGAAATGAAGCTGAAGAGGCATCGGTATGGCTACAGCTGGTGTTATGGAGGCTGGCGTTATGCTAGCAGATAACACACACATTATTTTTACTCATGTGGAAGGCTGCCTTGCTGTGTTTTTCTAAGACTGTCAGAAAGATTGATTCCTGAAATATTTTGAAAAAATGCTAAGTACCAGCTACTTTGGGTATTTACCCAGGGGCATTGCAGCTGCCTGGCATTGCTATGTGGCAGCTGAACTGAGCAGTAATCGCTGCTATTTCTCGGATTTGTTTGTGTCTTTGTCAGCTTCTGAGAGGAGGGAGGTTCAAGCTCAGAGTGGGGCCCTCACTCCCCAGTGATCTCATCCAGCCCAGGGATTTAAATACTCTGAGTTGCTAATGACTCCCAAATTTATATCTCTGGCCCTGATGTCATCCCTGCCTCCCAGACTCATATATCCAGCTGCCTCCTTAAATAGCTCAGATTTGATGTCTAAGAGGTATCTCAAACTTCAAATGAACAAAACCCAACTCTTTATCTGTCCACCCATCTGCACTCCAACCCCTCCTCCCACCATCTTCCTTTCTTGCAGTTGCTCCAGCCAAAGCTTTGTAGTCATCCTCGATCCCTTCCTTTCTTTACTTCGGGTACCACTTCCCGAGCATCCACCTTGAAAGTACATTCAGTACACGAACACTTCTCTGCCACTGCCGCCTTAATCCAAGTTGACAACAAAAGCTCAGAGGGACTGTTGTAACTGCCTCCTCACATGTCAACCTGCTTCCCCACAGTGTATTTTCCCACAGCAGCGAAAGTGAATCCAAAAACACAAATGAGATCATGTTACTCTGATCAGAGAAGTATCAGTGACCTTCAATGTCAAGGTACAAATCAAACGTGCAAAGCCATGAGTGGTCTCGGCTCTCTGATAGTTCTCTAACTTCTTATCCGTCTGCTCCTTCGTTAGCTCATGTCCTCCACCCACACATACGGTGGACTCTTCACTGCTCCTTAAATATTCCAGGCATGGTCCCACCTAAGTGTTTTTGAACTTGCTCTTCACTATGCCTGAAATGCTCTCCTCCTAGGTATTTTCATGGCCTCACTTCCTTTAGGTTTCCACTCAGATGTCTCCTTATCAGTAAGATCTTCCCTCCACAGCTTTTATAAAATATAGCACTGCTCTTAATGGTCTGTTACCTTGCTATACAGTAATACTTTGGTTTGCGAGCATCATTCATCCCAGAAACAAACTACTCATATTGCAAGACATCGCCCGTTTACCCAGTTAAAATGTATTACAAATGTTTGCTCATCTTGCAGAACACTTGCAAACCAAGTTACTTGCAATCCAAGGTTTTACTGTATTTTCTTGTTAACCTATGTCTCTCCTCCCTGCATGCAGGCTTCGTTTTGTTCACTGCCAATTCTCCAGCACTAAGAACACTGCCAGTCCATAGAGGTCTTCGATGAGCATTTGTGAAAAGCACACCCACCTGACTCTTCTTTCTACTCTATCGGCACCTGCCGTAAAATGATACTCAGAATTCTGGCTTCTTTTATTATTATTATTTTCATAAGAGGAGCTCTGCAATATCATTAGGAAATCTCATTCAAATCCAAGACCTGATGGAACTCATTTCTCCATCTCTAAAAACTGGGGAAGTAAAATGCAGGTCTTGCTACATCTCACGTTCCTTAGATGGCCTAGCACTTAGTGCCCAGATAACAAAGACTTTTTTTTAAAAGATTTTTATTGGGGAATTGGGGGAAGGGGAACAGATAAGTTGCTGTCCTTTTTTTCTTCAGTCTAGTTGTGGAGGACGTTGCTTCACTGGCCCTAGTTGGCACCATCATCAATGCGCTCTACCCGGGCGAGGCAGATCAGTTGCCGGCTTTTGGATGGCCGCTCACACTGGCTGCTGGCCACTCACGCTGGCTGCTGGCTACACACGGTAGCGCATGGCAACCCACTGCAGCAGGGGCTGCAGCCTACACCGGTGACTCACAGCAGCCCAGCTCCAGGTTGAGCTGTTGTTCAGCATCTTAGCTATAGAGGGCAGTGTCACTGGCCCTCATATGTGGGATCCGAACCGGGGCCCTCTGGTGTCCCAAGCCAGCTCTTAACCAATGCGCCACTCGGCCGGCCCAACAAAGACTTTTCTAATGATCTAATATCATTATAAAGAAAAGACAATTTCTGTATCTCAGGGAGAAACTCGAACGTTCACAAACACATCAGTGTTGACCATTTCCTAGACTTGCCTTTTGTTTCCATCCAATTATCAAACAACCGTAGTGTCTGCAATTCATCTTGTGTATCCACAACAAACAGCTCACCGTTCATGTTCCTCCTGTCTTCTTATTTTAAAGAGAAACCAATGAAACATATTCACTATTTTTTTTGTCTTAAAAAACCCATCTAACATCTCTGACTTTGTGTCTTATGATTTAGTTCAATTAAAGAAGTGAGAGGGATAGTTGTGTTCTACATTGCCAGTGAGTTTTCTAGTTCTTTGGGAGCAGGAACCATGAAATTCAATACCAGTGTTTGCTATCGCACTCAGCAAAAGCCTTGCCCGTGGTATATAATCAATGAGATGTGTTAGTTTGGGTTTTAGCCCTTTTCAAATATCTTTGACCTTACGATTACGTGTTATTTTAATTAGAAATACAAACCTGATTAGTAATTGTTTTTCAAGAGTACAAGCCACTACATTTCCCTGATGTATTGGACTTGATAGCAACTAAAGCACAGATTTCCAACTGATGTGCAGTGACATATGGTTGTACCCCCAAATGGATTTCAGGTGTGCTAAAATAATGACATCTCTAAGCTCTCAGGGGCAGCTGGAGCCCCTAAACCAATTGCTTCTGACCACAAGATTGTTTACCCCAGAGTGCCCTACAAATATAAGTTCTGATATGTGTCATGGCATGAGAAACGTTGAGGCTAACTCTAGTCCATTTCTCCAGTAATTAAAATGTTCCAGATCTCCCTATCCAATAACGTAACCACAAGACATATGTATTCAGCTCTTGGAATGTGGCTAGTGCGACTGGGCTAGTAGCTGCCATATTGGATAGTGCAGCTCGGGTTTAAATTAGGAAGCAAAGATGAAAAACAAGCACAATTTAGCAATTATCAGGTTCAACATATTAATTTGAAGTGTTAACAGCCCATAGTGGGCCCAATAGACACAAATTAAATTAATAGAGCACTAACTTGAGAATATAGGCATCAGAGCAGACCTAATCTTTTAATGTGGCAAATATATGAAGTGTGATAAAAAATACGGTGAATCTGTAAATCAATTTATTACAGTAAAAGACACATTGTCATTAATCCCTCTCAAAATACTCCCCCTCACTTCGAACACACTTGTCCCATCATTCTTGCCACTTTCTGAAGCAGTTCTGGAAGTCCTTTTTCATGAGTGTCTTTAGTTGCACTGTCATGGCTACCTCCATGTCCTGAATCATTTTGACTTTGGGGAAGAGCCAGAAGTCTTACGGTGCCAGATCCAGTGAATAAGGTGGATGAGGACACACAGTAATGTTTTTATTTGACAGAAATTGCTGTACCAGAAGCAGTGTGTGACATGGAGCGTTGTCATGATGGAGGATGAAGCCATTTGCCCATTTCATGTTAATGTATTATTCATGATCCATGATTTATGGCACACACCTTCTCTCAACCATAGTTCGCATCGACTTCCTGCACCGAACAAGTGTAAACTTGTCACACACTGTTACTAAGGTTCGACGTGCCACTTCCCATGTTGAAGATCCCTGCCTTTCCATTGGATGGTACTTGGCAGCATCATTCACCGTATGTTTTTTTATCACATGGCGTAGATAGGTATTTGCAGTCTGACTCTAGCTGTGTTTTCTTTCTCTTGTTGTCTTTTTGTTTGATGAGGTGGTAAAGAGCAGTGCTGTTTCCTGAAAGTGGCTTCAAAGTCACACCTGCAGGCCTTACCTTATTGAGTTCTGGTGAATGATGGCATTTACATTGTTCTTCAAATGGGGCCTGCAACAATCTAATAATTTGCCTTCAGGCCATACAGATCATATGGTGTTTACCACCCACCTCTCCATCTTAAAAGATCTGACAGTCATTGATGAGGCCAGTGTTCTGTATTTAGCAGTTCTTTTATGCTTGGTTAATTAGTATAGAATTAGCTATTGCTTGCAGCCATTGTCTTTGAAGCATTGTTTAACCCAAGCAAGAGCATTCTAGAGCAAGCAGATTTGTGAATCAAAATTCACAAGCTAATTCCAATTTACAGTGAGGAAAAAGGTTAGACAACCTATTGTTTATTCATAAGTTTTAATCCTGGGAGATTACTAATATCTGGCCTTCACCTCATGATTCCTGTATTTGTGAATTCTTTCAATAAAATATTTTTTGGAGATGCCTATTGGCCCATATTTCTCAAGATGACTCTGATGAAGTGTGTCGCACCATCTCATTAACCTCTGTTTAGGTGATATATCAAGGCTAGCTCTGTTTCTCCATTCATGCTGCTGTTCCTTCTTTTTGGAATGACCCAGCCCTCCTTTCCTCTCAGGCACATTTTAGCCTTGTTCCTGGAGGCATTCGAATCTCTAGTACTAGTAGTATTCGTGCACACTTAGATATATGGAGCACATTTGCTGTGCTAGGCATAACACCAGCTACCCAAGAGATAGCTCATTTAAACTTCACAACAAGTCTTTAAAAGATCAATTTTTTCCAGAAATGTATTTTATATCTACTCTACAGATGAGGAAACTGAGTTTCAATCATGTGAAGCAATTTGCATAAAACGTGTAATAAAGCAGAGCCAAAGTTTGAATTGAGGACTTCCTGACTCTAAAGCTTTTGAGTTTTCCATCACAGATACAGAAGAAAAAGAGTCTGTCTATTAAAGGAGTCTAATAAAGGGCTCTGTTAACTAATAATAACCTTATACTTGGAACACACTATGGCTTTATGGCTTCTATGCTTGGCTTCTTGATTTCAAAGTTTTGTTTTCATTGTGCTATTTTACTTCCTACCTCGTGGTGTGTTCCCATACCAACAACAAACCAAGTATTTGCCAAGTGTACGTATGAGAGAGATCATGGTATACAGGGTAAATCTTGGTCCTTTTTGGGTAACTTGGTTTAGGTACAATTATCTACTGCACATATTACATGTCGTTCATCCATGAATGGCTTGCTCACTGATTGATATCCTATCTCTTCCATACCTTAACTTAGAACTGTGAAATTACCCATAGCCAGGACTACATAGTTCACCGTATTATTAAACAGTGTCTTTCATCTGTTGTTGAATTATTGTCCATGTTTCTTCAACCAGAGTGTAAATTACTTGTGTGTGGTTATCTTGTTCTTTACTTAGGGCCTTGCCCTATGCTACCAGCCCAAATGCTAGGTTCATCACTGGCAGTTCTTACATAGTGTTGATTAAGTGATTGATTATCTTCACCTTTACATTATAAGTGGACAAAAAGAGAATACAAAAGCCGAAAAATTATTCCTCAGAGATGAGTAACAGAGCTGAATATACAAACTCATGGTCATAAATCACTTAAAGAAGGATGAAATATTTATCATAGAACTGTACAAATAGTTGGTACTTAATATTTTTCAGAGAGTTTTAATACTTATTTTCTGGATATATGTAGTGTATTTTCTAGATGAGTAAGTTTCCTAAAGTAACTGAAGCTTATCTCATTAACCATCAAAATGTTTTTTTTTCGTGGTGATGGAAGGAGAACTGACTCTGGGTGGTGAACACACAATGTGATATAGAGATGATGCATTACAGAACGGTACACCTGAAATCTATGTAATTTTACTAACCATTGTCACCCCAGTAAACTTTAATTCAAATAAACTGTATTTTAATGAAGTTTTTAATGCAAATCTTTAGAAAAAAGGAGCATACAATTATTGCTTTTTAAAATAGAATGCATAAAATACAATTAAATCTTTCCTTGACCAGTCATCCTACAAATTTTTTTTGAGCATTCATTATGTCCTACCTGTTATGGAAAACACTGAAGGCACGTGAAGGTCAAAATTTGAAAAAGAACACAATAATCCCTATTCTCAGTAAGTTTATAGGCTCAAGGGGAGGGAAGTCAGGTGTGTAGAAAGAAAAGTTACAACCCAGCCTCTGACACGCTGGAGAGAGGTATGGAGGTTGTGTTTGGGGCCCGCACTAGGAGTCAGGAATGTTTAGCCTAAGAACTGCATCTGTGGTAGCTATGGAAGGTGAGTTCGGCTTTAAGGAGTGATTCGGCATTCCAGAATGAGCAATGGAGGCACTTTCCTGCAGAATCCAAGAGAATGGTGAACTGGGGAAATGGTCGCAGGTTCAGTGTGTGACACAGTGCAGCCTGAGGCTACAATAGTTCCAGGCTTTAAGGGGTCCTCTTAATTCACATTGGATCCTCTTACTTGCCAGTTACAAATCTCCATCAATCCAACATTGGGTACTGAATGAAAAAGTCTTAGCTTGCTAAAGTGTAAGAACTGTAAGCAAGCCCAGCCCAGATGAGCGAAGCCACATGTTTGACCTCTAGTTACCCACAGATGCATGAGTGGGCTGAGCAAAGATGACTCAAGCCTGGACCAGATCAGCCGACCCTCCCAGCTGTCTACAGACTCACCAATAATAATAAATGGCCACTATTTTAAGCGACTGAGATTTAGGGTAATTTGTAACATAGTAATATTTATCTGATGAATTGCATTAGTGTTTTTCAATTCTTTTTTCCTAAACTAAAATGCCTTTGCTATATTTATTATAAACAAAGAAATGTGAACATGTAATGGAAACAAATTTTGCTAAGCAAATAGAGCTATGGTATTTTGAGCTGGCATAGATGGAATTCAATTTCATTTCGTTTCTTGTTATAAAGTTGGCTGGAAATTTATAATTTATACTTCACTATGTAGACATATGTAGATGTATGCACATATTCATGCTATATGTAGCACTCAAAAAATTTACCATACCCTAAAGTTTTTATATTCATGGCATTAAAAAAATGACTTTTATTTTGGACAATTTCAAGCATAATACACACAAAAATAGAATAGCATGTACCCATTACTCAGCTTCAGTAATTATAAACATTTTGTGTATGTTGTTGGTTGTAACAGCTTTTTGTTTTGGTATGTTTTTCTTTTCTTTTGAGAATATCAGTGGTGTTCAATGCAACTAAGAACAAATTTACAGTTCCTTCTGCATTGCTGAAAAGAAAATTCTTAAAATGACTAACCTCCGTTTGTTGCCAAGTAACTCTTGGCTATGCACTGATAGCAAAAGTAATATAACAGCATTTGCAGCATAATTTGATTTGGATAGCAAGTTTTATTTAAACAGTGCCTGATCTTATTGCTCACAACCACGCTTTTCTTTCATGGGTTGTTTGTTTGTTTGTTTGTTTGTTTGTTTGTAGTAATCACGTTTTTAATAACTTCTAATAGATTTTCATTTTATGAAACAGGAGAAAACCACCATAGGAGCTTTTCAGTAAGCTTTAAACACTGTTTAAGTTGGTTAAAATCCTTTTAGGTAGGAGATTATTATTTGTTAAATAATTGTTTTTATAAAATGACTTCTGCAGAAAAGATAATTCCCAACAGTGTTACTTGGATCAAGGTAAAAAGTCATCTAAACAGGAAGAATTGATGATGATGTAAGTAAGTTATAGCTGCTCCATTTGTTGAATAAATGAATGAATGGAAATTTCGGGTTCTTGGTTTTTGTTCACTGTACCCAGAATAGAGAAATGTTTCTCCTTCAGTTTTCTTTCCAGATATATTTCTTGGGAAGGAAGAAAGTATGAAATGAAAGGAGAGATAGGTGGAGGCAGGGAGGGAGGGAGAGGGGAAGGAAGAAAGAAAGGAAGGAGGGAAAGGAAAATGGGAAGGGAGGGAGACTAAACAGAAGGGAAGAAGGAAGGAAAGAAAAATGAAGAAAGGAAGGGAGGGAGGCAAGAAGAGAGGGAGAGAGGCTAATTATTTGGAAGCATGTTTCTTAAAGCAGTAGTGCCATTAAATATCACAGTCAACCTATAATTTAACTCACAATGTTTCTATTGGGTTGTTGGAAAAGTCATGACGTATTTTTTCTATGTTTTTCGTTGCAAAAATGCGTCATGACTTTACTGACAACTCAATATTACTATTATATTGGACTTTTGGGGTTCTGACTATACAGAAGTTCTCTTAGATTCATAGAATATCAAAGGAACCTGTGTTATCTCTCAGTGCAGCCTAATCATTGACAGAGGTCAGGAAAGTTCAAGCAAGTTTAAAAGTTCAATATATCAATATTTGACATATCTATTATTGCCCCATAAGAAGCTGACCACCAATGAAGTTCAATTCATCCAGAAGAACGCAATGTAGTAGAATTGTGTGTTTAGTTTGTTTCCACATTTTATGCAAAATGATGGTTTTTACAGGATTTGAGGTGTTATAAAATGTCATTCTAAAGGACATCTTGAATCTTTTATACAATTACTGCAAGAATTTTTAAAAACGTAGCCTATATTCATAAACCTTGAATCCATGGAGATCATGCTTATTAAGGTTCATTTTCTCTTTAGTAACAATTTTAATGGGATTTCTAGAATGCTTAATTTTTTTTGGTCTACTGTCATAATGAGAGCTTCAAGTTGTATGGCATCATCAAGTCCTGTAAACAATAAAGGGTTCTGCTTATGAGATCCAATGACAAAGATAATCCTCCCTTCCGATCTTAAGAAAACAGTGTCATACTTATTCAAATTCTATAGTAAAAGCTTCACTATGGTCAAATACAATTTAGTCCTAATTAAGCCCATTAAAATCACAGACCTTGCCATCTCTCCTATTCCAAACTCTTATCAAACTAACATTTCTCCAGGAAAAGCAAGGTATCTCTTAGAACTACAAGTATATTAGAAATTGAAAATGTTGAAAAGCAGCCTACAAAACATGGAAAGCTTGTGACCATAAAAATCAGGCGAGGTGGGTTCCAATCTTGGCTTCTATGCTCACTGGCTGTTTGTTTTGGGAAAAGTTTCTAAATCTTTTCACTGATTGTAACAAACTGATGGTCAAATGAAGTATTGTAACTACACACCCCAAAATATGTTAATTTTTCCTGTACATATGCTTATCTTCAATTTTATATTTATGTTCTTGGGTCTTAAAAGCCTTAAATTTATGCTGAGAGTTCCAGCTAACAACATGTCAACTTAATAGTTGGTGAATGAAATTAAGCAGAGTGTGCTATGTTAACTTTTAATGATAAACTGAGATGTTATATGGGCTACTTTGTTTTTAATCTCTAGCTAGCTCCTTTGAATAGTTACTGCCACTTACAAAACAAATATATTTTTAGGCTACCTTCTTTTGGTAAATATGTGTTCAGTGATTACAATCAACTTCCATATTAATTAGGAAGCTTTTGCTGTGAAATAATTCTGTAATATCTAAACAGCTAAATGTTTTCTAATACATGAAAATTAGTTCTGCAGTTTTGTAATATCTGTGCTATTCTGCATTAGATGGTTTATTCTATGTCTTTAGAGAAGCACTTCTTAATCTTTAGTAGTTCAGGTAGTGACAAGAAGCCTTAGTGGTGGTCATTCTTCTTATGGGGGTTTGGAAGGAGGAAGAGAAGGTTATTCATTATCTATATGGATGCTTAAATAATTCTTCTCAATTTGGCCTCTCATCTTTTCCCTGCAACCTGTCATACGTGACCTTTCTGGGTACTAAGCCTACACAGTTTCAATGAGGTCTGACAATTAAGTTCGCGAATTTGTTGCAACGATGCTGCTAACCTTTTTTGATATCAGACGGATTATTCATTATGAATTTGTACCAACTGGAAAAACAGTTAACCAAGTTTACTATTTGGAAGTGCTGAAATGGCTGCATGAAAAAGTTAGATGACCTGAACTTTTCACCAACAATTCATGGCTCTTGCATCACAATAATGCACCAGCTCACACAGCACTGTCTGTGAGGGAGTTTTTAGCCAGGAAACAAATAACTGGATTGGAATACCCTCCCTACTCACCTGATCTGGCCCCCAGTAACTGCTTTCTTTATCTAAAGACAAAGGAAATATTGAACGGAAGACATTTTGATGACATTCAGGACATCAAGGGGGTAATACGATGACAGCTCTGATGGCCATTCCAGAAAAAGAAAGAGTTTCAAAATTTCTTTGAAGGGTGGACTAGGCACTGGTGTCAGTGCACAGCTTCTCAAGGCGAGTAGTTTGAAGGTGACCATAGTGATACTCAGCAATGAGGGGTGTAGCACTTTTTCTAGGATGAGTTTGAGAACTTAATTGTCGTTCACCATCATGGCTTCCTTTATAGCTGTACTCCACTCTATGATAGCCCAGGTAGAAACATCTTCCATCATTTCATCAATCCCCATGTTTTCAATAGCTTTCTATTTATTAGAAAATTGAAGTCTCTAGTCCAAATCAGGCTTGAACTATAGGTAATAAAACCCCTTTTAATATAGGGTTGTCATAGGGCAGGGTTTCTTAACCTCAGCACTGTTGATATCTGGGACCAGATAATGCTTGTGAGGAGATTTCCTGTGCATTGTAGGAAGTTAAGCAGCATCCCTTGTCAAGTAGCACCCCCCCCAACACACACCAGTTGTGGCAACCCCAGTTGAAAACTACTGTCAGAGACCCATACCAGTAATTGTGCAAGATTCTGTATCATGAAGAAAAAGCCAAGGGGTATATATACCTTTTACATCGAAGTACAATATAAATAAACCAACCCAATATAATCTGGAAGACCATTAAATTATATTACACTGCACTGTAGAAATGTAATGTCTTACGGTGATATTCAAGCCAAGTGGAGAATTTAAAAATTTCTAACTTTCAGTAATAACATGGGTGTCTTTTGTCTATTCCGCAATTTTACTTTAATAAGCATTGCCAAATAGCCTGGGATTTATCATTTTCATTTTTTGAAGATCTTTTATCTAATAGAAAAAGAAAAAACGATGTGCTACGATAATTTGGCTTACTTTCTGATTGCTAGGAAAGAGATACTTTCCCTCACAAGACATATAATTTCTCGGAATTGACTGTTGTCCCTAGAAGCTAATTGGTGACCATTAATTTTTTTCCCTTGCCTGTCAACAGAAGTGAAAACAGTAGTTGGCATGCTCACCTACTTGATTATAGCTATTATATCAATCAGCATCCTTTTCCTAGGGTTCATCATCATTTATCTAGATAATTGTGTATTGTTTCATTTTTCTCGCCATTTGTTTTTTGCTTTGACTACACACAAATTTATTTAAATGGTTGAAATCTGTCATGCAGCCAGTTAGAATTCATCCCCACAACATTTAGCCAATATCCACTGCAGCCATTGCTTTAAAAATAAAAATTTAAGAATATTAAACCACCCTTATTTATTCTGTCTACCTACGCTCACTTTTCTTTGCCCTACCATATTTTTCTCAGCTCATGTGGTCAGAATTAGTGTGCAGTGGGTGACTGAATGAGTTGTGGGATCAGCCATGAGTCTGGGTACAGCAAGCAGTGTTGCAGATAATGGAAGCTGGGCTTAAGAGACAACTATAGGAGATGGCAAATGAATAGAGAACCTGAGCCCTAATATTAGCCACATGTTGATTAACTTTTCCTGTGATATTCTTGAGTGATTCTATTTTAAAAGTTATTCAATGAATATAATCTTTTCATTGTTTATGTTACCTGGGAAGTTGATCAAGATATTGGAAGGTGATTAAATATAAATTCCATCGCTCCTATGTTAGAGCACTACTTCATAATACATATTTTTAAAATAAGAAAAATTAAACATGATGATATTAAAATTTCCAATTGAATGGGCTCCATATTATCATTTAACCAAGGGAGTACTGGAGAAATATTCTTAATCTCTTGGTTAAGCTTGGCCCTGATTCTATTAGTCAGAAATAAATTAGTAAAAAAAATGAGTATTACACATTTTTAAAATTATGAATGATGTTAGGCAAAATATAGTAGAGGTTAGCCAAAGTTTGTATCATGATAAATGAATATGGCATTAGCCTGAAATATGAAACTTTTTAGACCATTTTCTCAGTCTTTTGGGGGACCAGGAGAAGATGTGTTGTCAGTCAATGGCTCAGTTTCTCAAAATATAAATCAGTGAATAATAGTAAAATTATTTAGCCCCAGTGGATAAAGGGAGGTGACTGGATTTATAAAAACTTCTCCTTTGATTCCTAGTACCCCATAAAACTTCCCCTCTTGCGCTGCCCTCCCATGTAACTAAATGGCACGCCATTCACATATTTCTCAACCCCATAGCTGGGGATCCCCTGTAACCCCTGGATTTTTTTTTTAGAAAATAGGAACAGATTTTTATTTATTAATTTATTAGTTTCAGGTATACAGAACAATGCAATAGTTATACTTTTCACCCTCACAAAGTGAAAACCCCTCTCCCTCAATCCACCGACCCCAACCCCCGATATCATACATATCTATTACAGTTCCATTGACTCCACTCCCCAAACTATACTCCACATCCCGTAACTATATGTGTATGTATATATATATATATATATATATATATATATATATATATATATATNATATATATAATTATAGTTGAAATACACTATTATTCAACAGCAGCTTCGGATGTACAATGCAGTGATCAGGCCTCTACACCGTCCATGAAGTGATCTCCCTAACAAGACATGTGTCCATCTGATACCTTAGAAAACCTTTACAACATTATTAGTTATACTCCCCAAACTGTCTTCCATATCCCTGTGGCAATATTGTAGTTACCAATTTATGCTGTCTAATCCCTTCCCCTTCTCCCTCATCCCCACCCCCCTCCCATCTAGCAACCATCAGCTTTTCCTCTGTATCTCTGAGGCTATTTCTCTTTACTTGGCTCATTTATTTAGTTCTGTAGATTCTACATATAAGTGAGATCATATGGTATTTGTCTTTCTCCAACTGATTTATTTCACTTATCATGATGTTCTTTAGGTCCATCCATATTGTTGTAAATGGGACGATTTCCTTCTTCTTTATAGCAGAGTAATACTCCATTGTGTAAATGTACCACAGTTTCTTAATCCAGTCATCTACCAATGGGCATTTCAGTTGTTTCCAAGTCTTAGCTATTGTGAATAGTGCTGCAATAAACATAGGGGTGCATATATTTTTTCAAATTAGCGTCTTGGGTTTCTTTAGATAGATACCCAAGAGTGGAATTGCTGGGTCATATGGTAGTTCCATTTCCAGTTTTTTGAGACACCTCCGTACTGATTTCCATAGTGGCTGCACCAGTCTGCAGTCCCACCAACAGTGCACCAGGGTTCCCTTTTCTCCACAAACTCGCCAGCACTTGTTTGTTGATTTATTGATGATAGCCATTCTGACCGAACTCCTGGTATTTACATTTCCCATCAAGTCTACCAGTACATTTGTTAGTTCTACCCACCAAATACATACTTAAAGGAAAATAAGCTACCATTTCCACCACCAACACCAAAGTCTCATCACATGTCAGCGGACTGCTTCCATACCTTCCTTCCTGACCTTCCTGCTTCCGTGCTACTCCATCCTCCCAGACTTAAACACCAGGGTGCATTTAAACATCACCAAAGGCTCTCTCCAGAACTGCCTAGGGCGTTTCCACTATGTTTAGACTAAAACCCAATTCTTTTCAATGTTCTACAGGCCCTGCTGCATTGGCCCATGGCTGTCTCTGAACTCACTGCCACTCTTTCCCTACACCTTTGTAAACCCTCAAACATGCCCAGCGGATTCCCATCTCAGGGCCTGTACACTTGCGCTTCCCTCCACCTGGCGTAATCTTCCTCTGGCTATTCACATGGCTGGTTTCCTCCCTTCACGTCGATCTGCTTCCAGCGCTCTTCATGGCTCACTTTCCTGCCATTCCTCTCTGAAAGAGCACCTGCATTAGTCTCTTGCTCTTTTAGCTGCTTTCATTTTTGACAGTACTTATAATCACCTGATGTTATATGGTGCGTGTATTCATTTACGTGGATATTTTCCGTCCCCCTTTCTGGAATGTAGGCTGTATGAGAGCAGGAATTTTGTCTGTCTGGTTCACTGTTAAACCCTCTAGTAAGTAGACAAAATGCCTAGCAAAGAGGAGATGGTTTAAAAATATTTGTTGAATGAATACATTGGTTTTATTTGCATTATAAGCAGTAATTATCAGTCTATATGAATCAAATATAAGTCTTAAAACTAGTCAAATGAATTTTGATTTTCCTGAATACATGCATTTTGATAGATAATAGTAATAGTTATGTCCTTAGGAGTATCTGCTCTGTTGCTTTGACATGACTCATAGATCAGGGTTATCTTCTATATGGTGCTAGTTTGTTCATAAAGTGCTCTTCTCGCTGTACTTTCTGGTCAGTTGCTGTACCCCTCCCCGCCCTCTCTGAGGCTTCGGAGACTCCATGACTGTGCTGTGAGTCACCATAATTATTTGCAACACAAAGGAGAAATATTGCCAATCCCAGTGCCTTGGAGATAAGTGAAAAATAAAGCACCCTTTTCCCCAAAATGACATCACTTAGTATATGTTATTTTCTCCTGCCCATTCACTTTTTTCCCCAAGGATCATGAGATTGTGTTTACTTGCTATAGCTCTTATAAGCGCATGCTCCAATATTAGAAACAATGTTAAAACATTGCAGGCCAAAGCAAGCAGAACCGAAATCCCACTCTGAGTCATTGAAGCTCTATGGGTAATCCACATTCCCTTGACTTGCTAGGAAAATAGGCAGTTGTTTGGCAACACTTTTAAGTTAAATAAAATACACACAGACAAGAAAACAAAAAACCCCATTGTAAAATGGAACGTGTTGGTGTGATTGCCACAAAGCGTGCTTTAATGTCGGCAGTATAAATCTCTGAAGACTGTTTTGTGACCAGATTTACTTGGTCGATTTCAATGGGGTCATAAGGAAATTACCTCTGAGTATAGTATAGCACTCATCACAATGCATCATATATACGAGGTATGACAATTACGTTAGCGAACTCATCCTAGAGAAAGTGCTACATACCTCATTGCTGAATATCACTACAGTCACCTTCGAAGTGCTCCCTTTGGGAATCTACGCACCGATGCCAGTGTCTAGTCCACCCTTCAAAGCAATTTTGGAACTCTTTTTCTGGAATGGCCATCAGAGCTGTCGTCGTATTACCCTTGATATCCTGAATGTCATCAAAATGTCTTCCTTTCAATATTTCCTATATCTTTAGGTAAAGAAAGAAGTCATTGGGGGTCAGATCAGGTGAGCAGGGAGGGTGTTCCAATACAGTTATTTGTATGCTCTCATTTCATACATTCTTATGTCAGACTTCATGTCTTATTTATCTTTTTGATTTCTAATATTGTACCTACTAATATTTGTAAGTACTTCATAAATGCTCTTGAAATTTGACTATGAGTTATAATTATTTATCTAGGTTGTACGCTCTGTGGGCATTAAAAACTCGATTTTGCTTATTTTTAAGTCCTTTACATTTCTAGTACGTTGCTTGCATATCTAAATGTCTTCAAAATGTTTTTTGTTTAATCGTGTTCTTGAAAATACATCAGTTCTCCTACTGTGGAAACTAATGTTGCCAATATTAATGATTCTTAAATTCAGGAGCTAAATGCCTTTGAACCTTCAGTTAACTTCCAGTTTATTATTTTACAAACAATAACATTTGTCTTATCAGTTTATATATATATATATATATATATGATATATACAATATATCATATACATATAGAATGTTATTGTCCCAAACTTAGATGGGTATCATTAGAACAGATTTATTTTTTATCTGCTATATCCAGACAACTCCATCTCTTATCCTATTTAATCCTCACACCAAGCCATAAGGGAAAACTATTTATATCACATTTTATATATGAGGCTGAGACTCAGAAAGTTTAAATAACTTCTCCAACTTGCCAAACCAATAAGGCAGAGTTAGGAATTATTAGACCCATATCTCCCTGAAAGCTAAGTGTATGATCTTTCTTACTCTACCACAATGCTTCTAAGAAACAAAGCAGAGAAGGCACTACTTAGAATACATTTTGAAAATTATCTGTGATTTTGAATGAATAAATTTTGTGGTAGGATGCTTATAGGTATCCCAGAAGTACTGAGTATTCTCAATAGTTTTGGAGGGATTAGCATTTGAGGCACTAAAATTAAATTTTAGAGGTGTGACTGGTCAACAGAGAAAGGTATGCTCATCCTAAATATCTCACATTTCCCTCCTCTTTAAAAACATATCAAAACAGGGGGTGACCGGTTAGCTGAGTTGGTTAGAGCGTCATGCTAATAACACCAAGGTTGCCAGTTCGATCCCCGCATGGGCCACTGTGAGCTGCACCTTCCTTAAAAGAGTCAACTATGCTATTGTAGCATGAAGGCAATGTGTAACCAATGACCATGGCTGTTCCCCAATAAATTTTTTTTTTTAAAGAAAACACCAGAAGAACTTAAGAACACTGACCTCATTACCCTGGTCTGTTGTCATTCTTGTTTTTGGAAGATGGGATCCTGTTTTTCACTGTTTCATAACCCAAGTGTACATGAAATGGGGGGGAAAGGAGAGACTGCATACTTTCATCAATAGTTGGAGAACGTTAACGTAAATAAAGAATCAGTCCTGTACACAACTTCATGTATACGGACTTCCAGATGTTTCTCTCACTGCAACTGGCAAGCAAAATGCATGTCCCTAAATTTCCTCTTCTATTGTACAGAACAGTTTGTCAATTGGGAAATATTAATAACTCTGGAAGAGAAATCTGTTTTTTATTTTAAATAACTAGCAGCTTTAATGTTATCAATAGGATGCTCTGAAGAACAAAATGAGAGTTTGAAAATGCTTTTGTTGGTGGATATACAGAAACATTTTTATGCAAAATTAGCAAGGGAAACATCTCTATTATAATTGTTACAGAATTTATTCTTGGTAGACAAAACATGATTAGGATTTAAAATCAACCTGTGATTCATATCACTATGATCGGACTTTCTTAAGTTTTTCAATTATTTCAATTCAGTCAGTGAGTGTGCATGTATGTCTTTGTATACGTGTGTGTGTGTGTGTGTGTGCGTGAGAGAGAGAGAGAGAGAGAGAGAGAGAGAGAGGCAAAAAGCAAGTTGTTTTCTTGATAATAAAATGTCATTTGGTCTAGTCATAGGCAGATGCAAATAACTTTGTTTTTTATTTTAAGTAATTTGTTAGAATTTCCTTCTAGTTCCACCTTTGTCCATGCAGAAAATAAAGAGGGCTCTGCGTTTGTGTGTGTGGTCATTACCATTCCTGTATTTGTTTGCCAGTTCTGTCTTTTATAAATTGGATTCAACTAATATTTATTAAGCACCATAAAGTGTCAGAAACATTCAAATAATTGGTAATTCAGCACATGCCCTTTCTTTCCAGCTGCAAAATTTGTCACCCTCAAACAACTATGGAGCTGAGCTGCATGTTAGCTCTAATGATCACCCCTTTTCATACTCATTTTGCCAGTGTGTCAAACCTGTAGTTCAGCTGTTGTGCTATCTGGTAGTTTGCATTCACTTTTTTTATTATTAGTTTCAGGTGTACAAAACAATGTAATAGACATTTCGCCCCTTATAAAGTGATAACCCCCCTCCCCCAATCTACTACCCCTCTGACATCGTATATAGCTCTTACACTTCCATGGACTCTATTCCCTATGCTGTACTCCACACCCCATGACTATATATATATATATTTAATTATAGTTGACATTCAATATTGTTCAGCTTCAGATTCAGGTGTACAGTGCTCACTTTTATGAAAGACAGGTTAATCACACGAGAAACATGCCTACTTGATATCCATCACCGCATAATTTCAAAACATGACACAGAGATGACAGATGGCACAGAAAGAACACTCTACTATAGGTTATGTGTATTTAGTGGCATGTTTTTTGCTCTCCTAACAGATTGTTCACGCCTTGAGGGAAAACAGTGCAAAGAGCTAGAGTAGTTGCTCAACAGAATTTTCAAGGAGCAGGTAACAAAAAATTGGGAGGCAAAGATCTAGCAAGGCCTCCACCTTGAATGTACTCTATTACCTTTGGCAAACCTGTTCTGTTTGCACCTCAAAATCTTGAGCTGTAAAACAAGGGAGTTGACTAGGCCCAGAATTGTTTATTTGTAATATTGTTAATTTTTTATTACTGTAAGATATAAGGGCAGAAACCAGAGATATTCCAAACCCCCCCTCACAATTCCTAGCACATTATAGTGTACATCAGTTGAATTGATTTTTTTTATTAGAGTATCGTTGGCATACAATATTATATTAGTTTCAGGTGTACAACATAACGGGTCAACACTTATATATCTTACAGTGTTCTCAACACAGTAAGTCTAGTAACCATCTGTCACTGTGCAAAGTTATCACACTATTATTAACTATATCCCCCTTCCCCTTTTTCGCCCATCCCTTCACTGTCCTACCCTCTGGGAATTATCAGTTTGTTCTTTGTTTCTATGATCCTGTTTTTGTTTTGTTTGTTCATTTGTTTTGATTTCCTAAAAATTTCCACATATAAGTGAAATCATTGTGATATTTATCTTTCTCTGTCTGACTTATTTCACTTAGCACACACCCTCTGGGTCCATCCGTATTGTCACAAATGGCAGTTTATCATTCTTTAGATTGCTGAGTACTATTCAATCGTATAAATGTGTCACCTCCTCTTTATCCAATAGTCTATCAATAGATGAATTGATTTTTTTTTAGTTAAAATTTGGGGTGAAATGCTGATGTATAACATAAATAAAAGCAGAGCTACTTTCGTCAGAAAGGCGTGGACACAAGAAGGCATGAGTCAAGCCCCATGGTCCACCCCTTATCTCTGTCCTAACTTCACCTGCCCGGAGGGGCACTGTGGAAATCACAGGGCTTTAGGGAACACATTTTAAAAAGTCAAAAAATGTCATAAGCATATGATTTTCTCTGGTTCCAACATTCTACAATTCCCCTGCTCACTAGGAGTTGTCGCATTAAGAATAATATGAAAGGTCTTAAGGATGTATCGTTATGCCATGGGCATGGGTGGTGGGTTCAGGTGGAGAACCACGCAACCATTTTATAATTCTGAATGAATGTGCTGCACATGGATTTTATTGTCTTTCTCAACAGATCTTTTCTCTTACGATAAATTATTAGTATCAGATGTGTTTGAACAGGAACATTTCTCTCAGCTGCTTTCTTTAACAAACTGTAGAGTTGTCTACTTGTAACTGCATGACCATAAGAGTTTATAAACTGAGGTCATTTACTGAGTATGCGTGTTATTTTGATACCATAGTTGCTTTTGAAGTTCACTGAAATCATGTGATAACCTCAGCCTAACAAATGTGGCTTTTTGATCTATTAATGGTGAACTATTTTGCAAACATTTAGTGAATAACTTACTTATTTAACTGGTAGGAGAATACATATCTGTTAAGATCACTGTAGACAAGAAACGAGTATTTAAGCTTCATCAGAGTGATGTCAAAACTTTGAGAAGAAATTCAAAACAATTGATATCCTATTACCCCAACTTTCCTTTCCCTTTCATTCCTATCCCTGTGTTAAATATTAAGGGAGATGAATGAATAATGCATTCAATTAGTTATAAACAAAAGCAATGGATCTGATGTGTGGCTGGTCTCCCAAACCAGGACCCTTAAAGCTCATCTCTCTTTTTCTGAGATGAGCTGCCTCATCTGTTTGCACTGGCTGTTTTCTGTTAAAGAGAGATGGGGGTGAGCCGCTGAGGATGACTGAATTCTGGAATCCTCTGGTGGTGAGGAAATGTCGCCAACCCCTGGCACTGCTGACTAGATTAGCCTTCCAGTTATCAACCAAACTGGCATGTCGTCCTGGCAAGGAAGGAAGAAAGCCCTCAGAGCAGAAACATTCAGTCCAGCAACCCTTAATTGATCATTTTTGTACTTGCTACAGAGTGGACGTTGCAATGACAGATTTCAAGGGACCTGGGAAATTCGATCAGAGAGGGTGGGGAGAGAGGCTTAAAGAAGGAGAACTGGCTATTTGTCTCAAGTCCGGATAGTCTAGTTTAGCTAGGAATGAAGTACGCAGTGGAAAACCTGTCTTCAAGATACTTAATAGTAAACTGTTAGATCTGTAAAATTGATGAGAGCACAGAGTAGAAATACATGGAAACTTAAAAATCAAAGTGAATATATCATGCAAATTAGAAATAAATGCTATACAATGTAATAGCAAATAGTAATAAGAGCTTTTTGACTAAAGGAAAGTATCATTTAAAATATGATCTTGATACTTACCTGGCAGGGGAGATACCGTGATCGCGAAGGTGGTTTTCCCAGGGCGAGGCTTATCCATTGCACTCCAGATGTGCTGGCCCCTGCGATTTCCCCAAATGTGGGAAACACAACTGCATAATTTGTGGTAGTAGGGGACTGTATTCACACTCTCCCCTGATTTAAAAAAATAATAAAATAAAATATGATCTTGGTGAATACTTATATGCATGTTTGAGTGTGCAGCTTATACTGGTACGAATTATTACCACATTGCCTCCCCATGTATAGAGTATGTGTCTAAGAAATAGATATATACGGTGTCAGAGGGGCAATGGATTGGGGGAGGGGGCTTATTACTTTGTGAGGGGTGAAATGTATAACTATTACATTGTTTTGTACACCTGAAATCAATTTAAAAAGAAAGAAAGAAAGAAAGAAAGAAAGAAAGAAAGAAAGAAAGAAAGAAAGAAAGAAAGAGAGAGAGAAAGAAAGAAAGAAAGAGAAAGGAAGAGAGAAAGAAAGAACGAATCTAATTACTAAATTAGGGGTTTTGAGGGAATGGGATCCAGGGTTAGGAAACTAGGAATGGGATTAAGAAGAATGAGACAACATTATGCCCCCAAATCATTGAAATGCATGATCCATATATCATGTGTAGCTTTAAGTAACAGAGCAAATGGAAGGTACCCTTTCAAAAGGAAAACAAGATGCAAATTGTAAAGATTTGGTAAAGCATTCATAGGTTCTTACGGACTGACCGGTCCTGATTCTGAAATTAAACAGTCGCACGTGATTGTCAATTCAGAAGTGTTCTGTTCGACTCATGTACAGTCTAATTTCTCTTCACCTCACCTGAAGGTACTGCCTGCAATATGTAAGTCATTGCTTGGTACAATGCTTTCACGCCCTCCTCTGAGAATGAAAAATATTTGGGAAAATAAACTGTGTTCTCTCCTTCAGTTCCTGCAGCATAACTATAGTCTGTATTATTATTATTGTTTTTCAGCCCCTCTGACCGATAAGCCACCCAAGCTTTTGTATCCTGTGGACAGTAAACTGACAATTCAGGAGACCCAGCTGGGTAAGTAATCCCTTAATTCTAGTTAATACACTTTTTGTAATACATTCGGGCAGTTAATAAGCCTAGATTGTAACCTGATGTAACACTCTGAGTTAAGCCCATGTGTATTAGGGAGCAAAATTAGAAAATACCAGCAAACACGGCTCATTCCATCCCCTGCAGTGCTTGCATTAAGTCTAAGCTGGACATTGGGATGTAAAAACTCACATGTCATTTAGATGGTTGCTGGGAAATGAGGTGAACTGAAGGTGTTTTTGATAGTATTATACTGTCATTTTATAAGGCTTGAATTGGTTTTAAAACAGGCAATATGGAACTATTTGACTTACAATATCTATTAATACACTAAAATATAATTTAATTTTTGAAAATCATGGGAAAGGGTACAGGTTCATAAAAATAAATGTTACCATTACAGTAAAAAAACTTTTTTATCTAATAAATATAACGAACATTATGCTAGTGAAGTTATGGATACTATATTAATAAAATGTGAGCAAGTAGCTTTGGGTTAAAGGACCAATAGGTTTGGGACATAAGAACATGGACAGAATATAATTTGATAAAAATATACAGTTGCCCACAAATCAGAATTTTAATATACTTAACTCAGAGTTAAGTCTAGAATTTCTGAGTCTAATTTATCTATAATCAGTTATACCAAATTATGAAAAATTCCCCCTTAATTATAAATATCTATAGCACATTTAATTATATTCTTTTAGTTTTTTTTTTATTTGAAATTGAGTATGCATGTATATATTATAAACTTTAGCAGAAAAATATTTGTTTTTACTGGTTTAATATAAAGGATTATCAAAAGTACACATTTAAACATATATGCTTATTTGTTAAGGAATTTTTTCTTCCATTCACCAATTGAGAGTAGAAATGCATTTACTGTATACAACTAAAAAAGAATTGGTAGCCCATACCTTAAGTTTCCAATGTTATTATTGTTCTTGGAATGACAATTTGGATTAAAATTGTAAACCATCTTCAAAATGAAGATTACAGATATAATAATCTTTACTAATAACATATCCAAACTTAAAGTGGGAAAAGATATGATGGTGGTTTTAGAACCTGTAATATTATTGTAGTCAATGGAGTTCTAACATTGGAAATACTTATATTTACTAACATATGATGGATTTATGCAAGACAGGGTATTAATATGCTTCTTTGATGGTAAACCCAAGCCTTTGAATTAATGCCATATACTTGGAAGTAGTATTATAATTGTTGTTATTTTGAAATGGAAGACTACAGCAGCATTAAAGCAATGGTGTATATGAAACAAACAGTTATATTAAAATTGTATCATACTATTTACTCATGCTAATGTATATTGGAAACATGAGATTTGATCGCTACTTTCTAAAAACATTTTGCAATATAAATTCTCATAAGTGGCCATGCTGACACAGACCTTTCAATAACTCCTAGGAAGATGTATTTCTAAGAGTTATGAAAACATAAAATCTTGGACCAAGAAGGACTGGTTTATGGTACCAGTTATCAGTAAGGGACATAATGAAAATGAAATTATCTCTTTACTTGGTGACATAAAAGAATTTTATGATTGATGGCTGCCCGTTGGGTTTCCTTATAAAGAGGGTGCCAAAAAAATGTATACGCTTTTTTTTTTTTTAAGATTTTTATTGGGGAATTGGGGGATGGGAACAGCGCTGGGGACTTGGGGGAAGGGGAACAGACAAGTAGCTATCCTTTTGTTCTTCGGTCTAGTTGTGGAGGACGTTGCTTCACTGGCCCAAGTTGGCACCATCATTGCGCTCTTCCCGGGCGAGGCAGATCAGTC
>NW_017731600.1:509854-514682 GCF_001890085.2 Hipposideros armiger | reverse complement strand
GCCGGCGACTCACGGCAGCTCAGCTCCAGGTTGAGCTGTTGTTCAGCATCTTAGCTGTGGAGAGCAGTGTCACTGGCCCTCATATGTGGGATCCGAACCAGGGTCCTCTGGCGTCCCAAGCCAGCTCTTAATCAATACGCCACTCGGCCGTCCCTGTATACACATTTTAAGAAAGGAAAAAAAACTGTATTAAAATTGTAATACTCAATATGTACCAATAACACTAGATAAATACAAGTCATGTATACATTTTTTGGGGGCACCCCTGGTATTGTCCCTGAAATTGGAATAAATAAAATTGTTCTCTACCTCCTACTAAAATGTTTTACAAAATGAAATAATTTGTAAAGCTTTCTTGTTAAAATATCACTTTTCTTGCTCAAAAATTATAAAGGCTATTCCAGATGATTTGAAAATATGAAAATTTCTTATTAAGATTGTAAGGTTTAACTATATATTCATTTGAAGAAAGGTGGGTATGTCTGTTATCAAAATGCTCCAGGAAATACTCTCATTAACTCCTTTTTTGTCACTGCCAAAAAGGACGTGAGATCTCTTTAAACACCAAGTAAACTAGAGACATCATCCTGAGGTTTGGATTCTTTTAAACAACTTTTGTTTTGTTTTATCTTCTGATTCCAGTTCTCAGTGTATAGGATAAATCATTTAACCTTAATCCTTGAATCTTTGAGTAACAGTGATTTGACATAACTACCTCATTAGTGTTGTTACTGCAATAGTATTGGAGTAAGTGAATAGCTGACCAGAAAGGATTAAGTGAAAATAGGAAATAATATCGAGGTCCCAAAACAAAAAGACTCAACCTGCCTAAAATATAATTGTTTTCTATAATATGTGCTTTTATTTTTCACCTCCTTGGTGATTTAATTTTTCCCCTTTCCAGATTTCAGAAAGGTATCAATTTTAACAGGCTCAAAATGTGATATCATGTCCCATGGAAGGGGAACTGAGTGAAGAGTCATGGGTGGGTGTAAGGAGGGTGGCCAGGACCAGTGACAGGGAACCTGTAATGGTGCCTACTCTTATGAGGTGAGACCCTCCAACTGAGTTTTATTGGCCAAGAGCTCAGGGGTGTGACTCAACCTTGTCCTAAATTGAGGATTAACCTCAAAGGATAACAAAAAAAAAAACAAACAAAAAAAACAACCACGTGAGTTACATTATAAAACCATCATCAGTAATTCCGCAAAGTTAAGTTGGTACAGCTGATGACCTAATTTGAACATCCTGGCTAAGTTACACGCACATCCTTCTGACCTTGGGAACTATAAATCCATCGGTTCTCCAATTTGTCTGCAAATATATAGTTATTAGTTAATAAAATCATGAAATGCATGGATTCGTCTTCACCTCCAAATTCTCTTTTCTCTGTCACTTTCGATATCTTTGTGTTCTCCTTTTCTTCCAATTCCTTCATCTTTCCAAAACTGGAAAGATTCTGATAGTGATCATTTAAACTGTCCCAATATAGAAAGCAAAAGGCATAAAAAAGCAAAGTACTTAGGAAAAAAATAAAGTAGTGACTAAATTCAGATGAAATATGTAAATTGGTAGGTTGGAATTTCAGTCAATATGTGGTCACAGAATAGCATTTCCATTTTAAGTGGCATCTATGTGTTACTTCTAAATGTGAAATAAAGGATTTTGTCCTTTTAAAATAATTTTCAGGCATCAGCAAATGTATGGACAGCACTTTTCTTGGGCAAAAGGCCCAGAAATCACACTACAATTCTGAAGTTCAGTCCGGGTGGTGAGCCAGACTTAGTCCTTTCAGGCAGCTGTACTTAAGGGAATCATACGACAGACACCATTGTCTTGCTGAGTTTGACCCCTGAGAATGTCAATCAGAAATGTGGCCTCGTTATGGCCAGGAGCCCATTTTCAGAACCTTGCAGAACAGAGGATGTTGTATTCATCATTACCAGACTTTCAAAGAGCAGAAATCCATCCCACCCTCGACATAGTGAGGCACATACTATTTTACAAATTAGAGTTTACTGAAAATTGTCATCACTCATCTAGATTTAGGTATCACTTTATGTAAATTTGGGGTTTTGCTTTGAAAAATAATGTCACAGGTTAATTGTAGAAATTTTAGGGAAATACAGAAAAGAACCTTTTTTTCTTACATTTTACCTTGTAAAAACATTGTGCTCCTATTAAATATTCTCAGAAAATACCCTTTTAATGGCTACAGGATATCCAGGTGAATGTCCTATAATTTCATATATATTGCTGGAAATTTTGAGTTTTCCAAATTTCATTGTAAAGAATGATGCAGTGATCTTTATATATGCACTTCTCCCTGAGTTTATGATTATTTTAACTGACAGATTCCCAGAAGGAAAAATACTAGGTAAAAAGAAATAAGTTTGTTTAAGTTTCTTGCTACATATTTACAGAATTCTTAGTAGACATTGTACAAGCTCTCACCAGAAGTTTATAACGAGTATAATCGCTTTTAATCTTTGATAAAAAATTAATAAAATAATATATCTTTCTAACATAGAACTCTTGAAGGAAAAATCACTTTCCTTCAATATCAGAATCACTTCTTCCTTCCCCCTCTTACCTCTGTCTCTCTCTCTTCACTCCTTTGAGTGCAAGTCGTCTCTCGTTTGTTTACGGTTATCCACATTTGGGGGATTTCAAATAAAGCTAGCCCATTTAGGTAAATGTCTATGGTTGATGAAATATAAGAAACCTAATTGAATGTCTATAGTGTCCATCCATTTTCTTTTCTTGCTTATTTTAATGCTCAACCGATAACTTCCTCTAGGTTTTATGTTTCTCAATAAAATGCTCAGTGATTTTGTGATGTACTCTGGGCACAGGGAATGTCAATAAATACTAATTGAGGACAAGGTGTACATGCAACAAAGGGCACACATCTCCGAAATTTTCTGCAAGAGAAAATAGTGAAACTGAATGGAAGAAGTAAATATTAAAGAAAAATAACATTTAAAATAAAAAAATGTTATTTTTCTTTAATATTTACTTTTATTTGATAATTTTGTTAAAAACCAAACACTTAGTACCTGAGCAAGTAACAAGGATTCACCAGATGTCAACATATAAAGGAAAGTGGTTGATGGCATTATTGAAACCTCAAATTTTTAAACATCTGTCCTGGTAAAGGGACACATACATACATGTAACTTTATCCAATTTAAT
The DNA here is from genome assembly GCF_001890085.2 of Hipposideros armiger. Lineage (NCBI taxonomy): Eukaryota > Metazoa > Chordata > Mammalia > Chiroptera > Hipposideridae > Hipposideros > Hipposideros armiger. Next base: position 511,487 of record NW_017731600.1, on the reverse strand, counting down.
GACAGGCTAATTAAAATAAAATGTCACACACTAGAACTTACCTATCGCACCTTGCCCTGTTACACCATATTATCGTTTGGAGAATTTTAAATTTCAAATAGACTGAGGGAAATGTCCATACATTATATATAGACTCGGATTGATGTTTTTATAGGGAAACGCCTTGTCTTGCAAATTATATGTTCAATTTACTGTATTGCTAAGATAATTAGTTACTGAAACACTCTAATGCTTTATATGTTCTGGAACTGTGTATAAATATATTGTGCATGGAATGTATTGTGTTACCAATATGCTAGTTGAGTTTTTAATCCAAGGAGACCATATAGGAAATTATTTTATGGAGTGAAAAATAGCCCTCTAAAATTTGCTATCTAGGTCTGTATTTTCATAGCTGTTGTTTTCTTAAAAGTAAACACACCTTTTTCTGAATAGTGATTACTCTGTCTTACTAAAATTAGGAAGCCTGTTTGTTTCCTTTCTCAAGTAGGGAAGTACTTAATATCAATACCCTAGAAACAAAACAATTCAGGTGTTGAATTTGATACCTGATTTTGAAAGTGCCATACAATACTATTGATGCTAAAAATTACTTTGTGGCTGAGGTGTGCAAGTGATGCAACTATGACCTTCCTTTTCAGAGGTAAAGAAATCATCATAGAGTCTTTGGGTTTTTCCACCCACAATTACTCTTCTGGTTGTCATGAGCAAATGTAATGTTGTTGACTTTGGTTTTACGGCACCATAGGGAATGTACAAGACATATTTTCACTGATGAACTCATATTTTTAAAAACCATAAAACTTCCCTTTTGCTCTGGATACAAAGATTTGTATCCAAAGTCCAAATTTTACATGAAAAATGATGTACTTGTTGCCCACTTAAGAAAGACATGCAGATCAGCATTAGTTCTACTGCCTGAAATAAAGCTTGTTAGACATAAATTAGGGCTTCTGGACAAATGGACACCATAATTAAAGCATGTAAAGGCAAATACAGACTGCTATTATAATTATTTAAACTGGTAGTGTTCAGTTCTACTCAATCCAAATTTATCGTACCGTGATAAATGAAAGCAATAACTCTTGACAGCTGTTGAGGTCTGATGTCTTACTTTTGAAGCCAAAAGCACCTTAAAAGTTGTGTTTCTAACCTGAAGGGCAATGTTTTTCATGTTAGCAGTTAGTTAGTATTTCATATCCTTAAATGATAAATCAATATATGGAGACTAGCATTAGTATTCTTAGATAATTTTATGACCAAATTTATAAGATTCTCAAAATCAAAGTTTTTCTTTAGTGCTGGAGAGGAGGAATAGGTTGTTGGGCAAATTCAACTTTTCTTATTTGCTTTAAAATTGCTATCTAAGTAGAAGTCCAACTTCCCTTTCAAGTGTTAAATACCCAAAGCCTAGTGCTAAGACAGGCTTGAAACGCAGAGCAAAATGCAGATGGAGGTTAGAACATCTACTGTGGCCCACTGATATCCGAAAGATGGGAAACCCATTGAAGTATTTGTTAAAATGCATTAAAACTGGAAGAGAGGGCCGGCCGAGTGGCGCGATGGTTAAGAACTGGCTTGGGACGCCAGAGGGCCCCGGTTTGGATCCCACATATGAGGGCCAGTGACACTG
>NW_017731600.1:463905-509665 GCF_001890085.2 Hipposideros armiger | reverse complement strand
GGCCGTCCAGAAGCCGGCGACTGATCTGCCTCATCTAGGAAGAGCGCAATGATGGTGCCAACTTGGGCCAGTGAAGCAACGTCCTCCACAACTAGACTGAAGAACAAAACAACATCAACATGTCTGTTCCCCTTCCCCCAATTCCCCAGCACTGTTCCCATCCCCCAATTCCCCAATAAAAATCTTTTAAAAAACCAACTGGAAGAGAGACCATGTAAGTGAGTCTGCTTGTCCTTAACCTTGGAAACAGGCCAGAAAGGAGAGAAGACGGGAAGAAAGAAAAGGCCCAGGGAAGAGTGTTGTCACAAAACCCGTGAGGAAAACCCACTGACATTTCCAACTCCTGGCCGACTTTGCTGGGCACCTATATGAATCATATACATTGCTCTCTTGCCACAGCTGTAAGATTACTATTTGGTTTGTGGCTGGCCAGTAAAGAAATTAATTATGTGTAACTCTTCACAATTCTAGATGTAGGAACTTCAGGAAGTGGAGGGGCTTTGGTGGTTACCAAGTCAAATCCTTCTCTTTAACTGATGAAAAAACAGAGAACAAAAATGGCTACATGTATTTATATCACAAAATTTACAAAAACAAAGTTATCATCATATCATCATTACTATTATTATTATTATTTAATTATTTTGATTACAATGCAGAGGCAGCATCTGGCAGTGGTTCCCAGTTCAGGTCATTCTATCAGACAGATTTAGGCGACGATTCAGCTCTGCCACTTGCTACTTGTGTCACCTTGAACACACAGCCCTCATTTTCCTAATCAATTAAAAAGGCACCATGATAATACCTACCTTTGAGGAGTTAGTGTGGGTATATAAAGAGATAATGGATGTAAAGATTAGTACATTGCCTGGTATATATTAAATAGTGAATACATGCTTGCTGCTAGTAGTTGAGATATTTTAATGCAGTATATAGAAAGGTATATATAGAAGGTTCCTGAAATGTATTGTGATTGATCATGCTTATGTACTTGCTAGAGTATCATAGGATGGTAGCAGACATGGGCTTCATTACAAGATGGATAATATTTTAGTAAATTAATTTCCATCTCCCCCTAAGAACACAATATACATATTAATTTTTTGTACTTAAATGAGACTTTGTCTTAAAGACGTTATTGATTCTAGATTACTTAATTCTTCCATAAGTCTATCCAAATGCATACAGTAAGTACGCAGTTATAACAGAAGAAAATTATTCCCATTCTTTAAAAAAAATGACTCTGTAATGGACACTATGCTGCCCGAATTTATAAATGACCATCAAGAAAAAAAGTAAGAGTGAAAAAAAATATTTTCTAAAGAAATTCAGATATAACATTTCTTAAGACAAGGAATATGAAAATAATTTTACAAAACAAAGCATCAAACCATTATGCCTGTCAAGTTCCTCCTGAAGGTTTTGGTGACAATCATATTCATTTTATAGAAAAATACTGCTTTTTCCTCTGACGAGCATTGTTATCACAAAGCTTTCTGAGTCTGTCTTAATGATTGAAGTTTGCTAGCATACAAAAATGTAGTGAGTATCCTAGGTTAACAAGAATTCCTTCTGAATTTGCAGAGTAAATGCCACTTTATCAAAAATAAACCTATCAAAGGACATTATGGTGTAGAATATGGAAAGAGGTTTCAGAATAAGAGTAAGTACCACATGACTAAGCTCATTAAAATAGAAACTATAAAAAAGACCCACATCATTTAAAATTTGAATATAAAGAAAGTTATTCATCCACAAATTTCCTCTTGAATTTTGGCCAAATAACTGAACATTCCTAAATTATATGCGGATTCTTCATGAAAAATTATTTGTGCTTGAATTCGATTGTGAAAATAGGATACCAGCATTTTATGGTTTAATGTTAAAACACTTCACATTCGAGGACTATCTTCCTCTACCAACTTAGTGTGTTCATGCAGATTTGTGGGTGTATTGAATCATAATTTCAGAGAATGTCCCCTTCATTTTTGGTTGATCTTTAGTTGGTAGTGGCTTAACATGTCAGTTTTCAGAGGCTCTGTCCCCCAGTTTCTCTCTTTTTTTTTAAGATTTTATTGGGGAATTGGGGAAGGGGAACAGACAAATTGCTGTCCTTTTGTTCTTCAGTCTAGTTGTGGAGGACGTCGCTTCACTAGCCCATGTTGGTATTATCATTGCGCTCTTCCTGGCTGAGGCAGTCGCTCACTAGCCATTGGACAGCTGCTCACAGTGGCTGCCTGCCACTCACAGTAGCTCACGGCAGCCCACTGCAGCCCCACTGCAGCCTAGGCCATTGCCAGCGACTCACAGCAGCCCAGCTCCAGGTCGAGGTGTTGTTCACCACCTTAGCTGTAGAGGGTGTAGCATTACTGGCCCTCATGTGGGATCCTAACCGGGGCCCAGCTGCTCAGAGCTGGTGTCCCAAGCCAATTCTTAACCTATGCGCCATTCGGCCACCCACCCCCACCACCCCCAGTTTCTCTTAAGCAGCTCATGATCAATGAAAGATTTCTATGCTTAAGGGAAATATGCTATTTAAAGAAACTCTGTGGTGAATAATTTCATATAAGAATCCTTTTGTAATTGAATAATCACCCATCTAACCTTTCTCTGTAGTAGTGCAGAATTTTACATTATCGATATGAAACTACAAGTGGTATTTCTAACTCACCCAGATAAGAGATCGTCCATCCATCACTTCACATGACTTCCCCTTGTCTATCAGTAGAAACTGATGCCCATTGTGATTTTTTGCCTCCTCTGGGGAAATATTAAATTTTATTCACCAGCTTCAGAATCAACAATATTTCATTTTAATCTAATTCTTTGAAAATTGATGTGGTAGGGTAGAATATTCAAGTAACCAAAATGGCCTATTTTCAAAAGTAACACACTTTGAAGGCCATCTTACTACTTAATCTGCCTCTGTTTTGTTGAAATATGTCCTAATACCATTATGACTGCCCGTGGTGTCATTTGTTTTTCCATAGCTATAACTGTAACGAGAGTTCTTACGTATTTCCAAGTTTTAAGGGAGAATTTCATGTTTTGATTCTTCTGGAATTTATATGGCCCTGTTCATTACATCATCCTGCTGACCACTTGTTTTTTCTTAATGTATTCATATGCAGTTAATAATGTTTTTCTTTTTAACATAAACGTATATACCATGAAATTTGATTTGCTGTTTTATCAATGCCAAAATATTCACATTTTAAGATGTGCCTAAACCTATGCTCCAAAACAAGCCAGATTAGCCCAACGCATAGAGTTTCCAGAAGGTTTTAAAACCTGAGGCTCACAGCAAACTCTTGTGAAGAGGCCTCTTTTCCATTCACTACATATGAGCCAGTTACTTTCTCACAAACACAAAGAATGTTTTAAATTGTTGTAGTTAACATTTGTAAAATCTAGTTATACCATATACAATTCAGTTGAATAATTAAAAAAAGGGAAAAAAAAGCTTGATAAAGAGTTTTGTTGTTGTTTTCCCCAAAATCCATCTGTATTGAAATAAGTCTTGGGTCAATGATCTGGTGATCTGGTCAGGAAATACCTCCCACTTCCACTTCTGGTCTACAGCGATCATGAGAGAAAGGTTTTACGTTCTTTAAGATTCCAGAAGAGTCAGTAATTCCATCTCACCTCCCACTGCCTCTCAGTGGTCTTCTCAAACTTACATGCAGGCGGAAAGCCTTCTCACTCTCCGAGAATTTTTGTTTGTAGTTTAATAAAAGCAGGGCACCCACCTCAGATTTGCCTGCTGAAGAATTGTGTTTATAGAAACTTGGCAGCTCTTTGAGTTAGAAGAGAGCAAAGGAGAGTGCATTGCTTTTCTGGAAAAATTACCTCTAACGTGTCCTGTCACATCAAGCCATCACTAGAAATAGCATACTTACAATATGATAAATTCTAGGAAAATTTAAGATTATTACCACAAATATTCAGTAAGAAGCCATTATGTCAAATAGCTTAGGGAAAGTTCAATAAGTGTTGTTTTCTCATAAAAAGTTTAGTGTTTCCTATGAACATATATTTCTGATTCGATAATGTCAGTGATCTTGGCTACTTTAAGCATTTTATTCATTGACTAATTTTTTTAATTGAATGTACCTAATTTTGGCTAAAATTACTTGGGATGCAATTAGGCTATTATTGATGCACTCTGCTTATTATGTACAGCCTGTGTATAAGTAGCAGGAATATTTGATTCAAATTACACATCACATCTTTATAAAAGGATTTATACAACATTTTTTTCGAAGATATAAATGAAATTTGTAGTGATTATTTTTTGAGAAAAGAAGCCCTTCTCTATTTCCTACAAATAATTTATTTTCAGTCCAATGCTGTTTATTAGGATGTGCTACTAATTAAAGAATGAAAGTAACATTTTTATATAATGGGAGATAAATAAAATTGGTGAATCTTATATTAGATGAATACATGAGCTCTTAGCTTCAGGTGGAGCTAAGTGTCACAGAGAACATCAGTTACTATATATGAAAGAAATGTTAAACCAAGAGGGAATTCTGTTGACAGAATCCAGAGCAGATAGGCATTCATTTTCTTTTAGTCACTACTTATGTGCGTGAAATAAAATAGAGAATTGAGGCAAGTACATAAACAATTTAGAGGAAAAATAATGCAAAAAAAAGGTTAACATTTGTCTCAAATAAATGGCTATTACAAGCAAAAGTTAATATGAGTACTTTTTTTTATCACCTTCCTGTGCCTAGACAACTTACACTTGAAGAATCACAGGTTTTGATATTTCGTCAGGGCTCTAATCACAAGTGACAAACCACTTAAAAGGCAAGACGGTGCTGGCCTCAAGGATGACTGGAACAATGCTAGAATTTTCTCTGTTCTTCTTTGCTTTTCTCTGCGTGGTATCCCTTTTTATAAAGGCAGGACATGACAGGCAGCTGGGGGAGCATGAAAGAGGAGGGCAGTGTTTTGCTCAGCTCTTCTAACCCAGGGGAAAAGTGGAATTTGGAACTCTAGCTGGAGTTAAAGATTCCCTGAGGAGGAATTCTAATTGGCCTCGCTTAGTAAACAGTTCTAAGTTTTGAACAGATTTTTATGAAATCAGAAGTGAGACATTTTGGCTCAGCGGTTATTGGCTCCTCTCTTCCTGTGGTGAGAAAGCCTGTATGTTTGTGTTAGTACAGGGGGATGGGGCTTGTACCAGACAGAGGTGGGAAAGAAGCAATAATTATTACAGAGACTGTGTTTTCATAGTCAATATTTTTTCTCTTTAAAACCCTTGGTTAATTGACCTCTTATTAATTTAGCTCTCATTTTTATTATGTCTGATCATTATCTTGTGGGGGTAGAATTAGCCAGCTTGGTACATTTGAGTGCAGTCTCTCTCAGACTGAAAACTCTTCCTTGCCTCTCCTCTCAATCAGTATTGACATGCCCCCTGCATCTGAAGTGTACACTTCTCAGCTCCACCTGCATTCATCTCACCAGTCTCTATGTGTTATCTCTCAACCTTGAACCTGATATCAGCTGCAAATCAAATGTCAGATTCTCAGCTGTTAAAGACATTTTCAGGTAAAAGGTAGGTTCCTGAAAAGATACAAGTGCTGCAGTGCAGGTTATAAAGTCAAGTTCATGTAATACAAATGAGTAAAGTGAGGCCAGGTGTTATCGGTAAAGAGCAGTGGGGACCATGGTGGAGTGGGGAACACCTGTCCTACTTAAAGGAATTCGGATTAATATTTAATACCATATAGGTCAAATAATACGTGTCTGCTGCATAGTTTTAGTGTAATGGCCTTGGTGTCTGGTCCCTTGATTGGTAGATCCAGTGTTCATACCAGCAAATACAGTTGCATTGTGGAGCCACCTTAAAAATCATGTAAGTTTCCAGTAGGAAATAAATTCAGAATGGCTATCATGGAATACGAATTGATTCCATTGTGCTGTAGGTGGGAACATGCTACAGACTGATTTGTAACATGTTCGGAACAACTAAAGTAATAAGATCTATCACCAGAGAATCAAGGATTTTAGAGCAACACAGTTAATTATGGAATGAGACTCACCCCATCACATGATACAAGAATCATGGAGGTAGAATCAAATGAGCAAATAAATTCTCTTTAGCAATGTGTTCCCACAGAGAAGTAATCGTGCCTATTTTGTTATCACAAATTTGCTAAGTTAACAAAAGTATAAAGATCTGTTAACTATCCCAGCAGATATTTTTTACTTACTCCTCTCTACAGAATTTCCCTGGATATACCTTTGTTCCTAAGGCCCCAACTTGAGAACGGCCATTACCTAATTTATTTGCAAAGATGTACCAAGAAAAGGATGGACTATAGAATCCACGGTTATATTGGCCTTATTAATTAGAGCCTACATGTAGTGGCTTTCATGAGTTTAATGCAATCATCATTCCTATGTATAATCATCAGAGTCAGGAGTTGAGGCAACAGAGAGGACAAATCTTATAATGGGCATTAGAATTCTTAGTCCAGGATACCACAAATTAAAACAGTGTCTGTCTGTCAGACTCTCAGTTTATTTTGGTAAGGAAATGATCTTTGTAAATTGGAATAGTGCTGGATTCACTGCTTAAAAATATTATGTTTGCCTGTTACCTCTAAGATAAACGCCAGTCCTTTTACTATCTCACCCTTTTTGTCTTCATGGTTTCATTTACCCTCCTACTAAGCTCACACCATGGGCCAGGCACTCTTGATCATACCATGGACTTCCACGACTCTATCCTTTGCACATGCCATAGCTGCTATCTGGAATTCCCTCTCCTGCCCCTATACCTCTGCCTATCTACTCAAATTTTAAGACACACTTTATTCTCACCACTGTGAAGCCCTCCCTGACTCCACTCCCACCAGGCAGAATTAAATAACACTTCTCAAGGGCTAGCAAGTCTCATTTTCACACTTTGATGAGAGCATTTCTCTCGTCATTTGGTGTGCATATCATTGTGTGTCACATTTTCCTTCCCTAGGAACTCTTAAAGAATGGACGATCATGTTTTCATCTTCACATCCCTAATATGTAGGTCAATACCCGATGCACAGAAATATATGAATGAACAAATCGTGTAGCATTCATTCAGCTTTAAAACTCATAAATAAAAGCCAACATTTATAACTCGCCCTTTTCAGTAGCTGTATACTTACAGAGTAACAGAATAAACCACACTAAAACTGTTGGTTTGGATTTGATTGCCTGGTGTGATTGAAGATCCTCCTTCATGGATGAAGGAGACAGATAAAGAGGGACCCGGGAGACTGGCCGAGCTATGAAGATCTAACCTTGAAGCCCGGCAATAAATCAAATCCAGATTAGATGGCTTTCAGAGGTCAAAAGAGCAGTATGTTGAGTTTGGAGGAATAAATAGAGGTTAAAAGAACAGTTACATATCACAGTTCAGCCAGGAAACTGGTAGAGGTTAGAAGGTTAACTGGCATCTTGAGTTTAGGGCCGATCTCTCAAGTTTAGTCAAGTAAACTCCACAATCTTAGGGACCCAGAGTGAGAAATGGGTTCACGAGATCCATTTACTACTTTGTTATTACGTGTCTACTGGGCACAAGGTCTGCTAAAAGATGATAGATGATAGATAGATAGATAGATAGATAGATAGATAGATAGATAGATAGATAGATAGATAATAGATAGATGGGCCTGTCCACAAAGACTTTATATTACAATCTTGGTTAACCTCAGGGGTAATTTTTTTTCCTCAAGAAGAGGCCAAAACATTCTGTCCTTGTTTATAGTTTCAGCCATGAGTGAATGTCAGCTCTCATTCAAATGAGCTTTTAAATAAACCAGAAAGTCAGGGCCTTGTAGGTGCAGCCTACCTTGATTAATGATCATAATCTCTCTTTGCTCTTGGAATGTCTTACATTTGCAAGGCATTTTCATAAGTTGTCTCATTTCATCTATTCAACTGTCTGTGATGTTTGTATTGTGCCTCCATTTTACAGATTGGGACCAAAGCTTCTGTGCTGTACTTCTTGGGATCTTTCTATACCCTAGTGTTTTGTTTATTGTTTCTTTCTTCTCTCCTTTGTTAAATTCTAATTGCGAGCAATGCTCTCTTAAATCCGTGACCCTTCCTTAATTTTTAGAATGGTCTTATCTTTATACACTACTTAATTTTTGTTGTATCCCATTGTTGACAGATTCTCTGTCTCATCAAATAGAACATCTAGTAATAGTGCAGTTGAAAATGAACTTGTCCTTGAAATGTTTTTCAGGGTTTGGGGTTTTTTTTCTATTCAGTCGCATGTATCTTGGATCTGCTTCTGTTCATCTTTGCCTATTTTCTCATTCCCATGTTGTTGTACTTCTCTCTCAAGTACATTTTAACAGACGCTTCTCCTCTTTCACTGATCTTCAAGCATGAAATTTCTTTTCAAGGCACTTAAGAAAATGGAAGTACTTAGAACATTCATGAGCAGGGTATCCCGTGAGCTGCAAAAGTGAATGTGAAAAAAGCCGATAGAAGAGTCGGCTAGTTCATCAGAGTTTTTACTCTTTAAAAAGCAGCAAGTTATAGTCCTTTCTTAAATAGCAAACAAAAGCAAGTAGTCTCATTTCGCTTCTTAAAACACACAAAATGAAACTAATAATTGACTTGTCTATTTACTGTGACTATTAATTCCCTGTACATAAAGCTGGCTTTTCTTAATTTGCTATTCACATTTTCTCTCCAAATATAATTATCTGACTATATTTAGGTAAGTAATTTAAAGCCAGCTAATGATTGTTTGAGAATTTAAAGTTAAAAACTATGTAGACATTAGTAAGTTATCTATTTAGAAAACCTGAAACAATTGGATCAAAATTAATGTTAACCCAAAAGTTAAATTAGACTTACAGTATTTTTGTGACATTTACAGTGCATGTTGCACATGACTTGTAAATATATGTTAACTTTAAAAAACTTAAGGTTTTCATAGAAATAAATTTTTTTATAATGTAAATGCATACTGTATTAACTTTTATAATGTAAAGGTATACTGTATGAACTTAAAGTAATTTGTAATCTATCTTATGGGCGGACATTTACTAGGTCAAGGCCCCATAAACACTAGTATCAGGAAACTTCCACCAACTGTGAAAAGGATATTAAGAATGAAAGTAGCATAGTGCCTAAGTAAGCACTCTGTTTTAAACTGCAATGACTGAAAAGCACCCGAGCATTCATTTATTTTATCTTCACAGTAGCATAATATTGACGACAAGATAGAAATTGACTTTATTCTAGCTTATGAGAATAGTTTCTCAATGAGGAGAAAAGGCTAATATTCTCAAAGGTTATTGAAATCATGATAGAGAAAAGAGTCAAAGAAAGTAGGTGTTAAGTATGGCTGACTGGGAGAAAGGTGATGCCAGTAATAATAAGAAGAATGTCAAAAAGAGGAGCAATATTTGGGGGAAATCTATTGAGCCCAACTGTGGTTACAAGATGTGGTACATTTTGACAAGGCTCTGCCAATTGGAAATGCGATATAGTGTGGGTGGGTGAGATGTTTGGGACAGACAAATGTTTGAGAGAGCCTCCTAGAGAGCAAGTCAGACTATTATTGGTCTGAGAGAAAACTTATTTTTCTCACCTTGTCTCAAATCATAATTGGAATAATTAAGTATAGTAATTTCTGAATGTCTTATTTTGCTCTTGAGGGCAGAAGATATGTTTAATTTGTCTCCAAATAAACAACAGGGTAGATTGTGTTTAATAAGTTCCTGTCGAAGGATTGAAATTTAGTTTCAATGTTTCTGAGATTGTCTTGTTTTTCCGAGTATACTAGAAATTGTTTTATATTTACTATTGTGTCCTAAAAAAAGCATTTTTAATTTTACTACAATTATATTATCATATCATTGTATAACTTTTTAAGTTTCCAAGTATTTTTAAATTTTTACAATTATTGAAAAACAATTATAAGATGTAACAAAGAAAACTGCTGATTATTTCCACAATTGAATTATATCCATTCAACCTTACTCATCCACAAATATATATTATCAGATTAATACCCTAATACAGACAGCATGAATTATGCCCTTTCTTTTCGGTACTGCTTCATTTTCTGCTCCTTCTCCAGGAAAGAAAGGTACTAGATATACACACATTTTTAAAATATTTAGTAACTGAACAATTTAGACAAAATATTAAATAACTGGGAATATGGTGGAAAATTTAAAAAGTTAATTGAGTCAATTTTTTCAACAATTTCTTTAAAATATGTAGCCAGGCACATATTTGATTGTTATTGATTTGGCACTGTTCTATTTATATTTGGATTCCTGTGACCTGCTTACCACTTTTAGGTTTTGTATTGTTTTCTTCTTCCTTCGTCTGTCTTTCCATGCTATATTGACTTCTCAGAGTGTTTGAGGGACTTCCATTTTCCAGCTCATACGTGTATTTCATTCTGCTGTGTTGGTTATCAGCAAGTCACAAAAATGGTGCACAAATTGTTACAAAATATAGCTTGATTTGAAACAAAGGGGAATTGCACTGGTTTACAGGCATGGGGATTTTATCCTGGGTTGTTCAATGTAGTTAGTAAAGAGTTATCAGATTTTTTTTCATAAAAGTAATGAGAATTTTGGGTGCCATTTAGAACAGTGGTTCAAAAACATTTAGATTTCAGAAACCAGTTGAATTATGTGAATGAAGGCGGGAGGGAGGGAGGGAGGAAGTGAGGGAACCATTATAAAGTTGGCAATTTATTTAGTTTGCCAAATGATATTATTAAAAAAATAAAGAAGCTAACATCTGCTATCAGTGTAATTTGTAATTTCTTAAAAGGGGAATTTAAAATCCCAAACTTGAAGGCTTCTCAAAGAAAAGGCCACTCATTAGAATTGAACACATTCAATTTTATGTTTATTTTAGAAGTTCACTATACTGTCCTTTCCCTCCCCCCAAATTTTGTATCTAAGATTATTTCGCGACTGTTACTGATCATGCCGTGCCTCCAGGAATGAGAACAATCATAATACCTTTCATTTTTTTCCACAGTAAAATAAGATATTTGCTGATGAAAACTAATTAAAGTGTGCAATTGCATTTCTCCTGTGTTTATGGGAGTGGAATGTTCTCATTGATATGTATTTGCGTGTTTCATTTACAATGCAAAGGAAGCTATTTTCATCACAGTTACATGTGTATACACTTGGGAGTCATGTTATGAAGCTATCTTATATGGAATCTAAGCACCTCTTCTCCTCATACACACAGTGCTACCCCACTTCCCAGAGGCAACCGCTTGCAACTGTCATGGCTGATTGTTTATATTTCTTTCCATGTCTTTAATAATATGCTCACACAAAAACTTAATTTTTCTATTACTTTATTGAAATCAATTTATTGGTTTAATCTATTGACTTCCCGTTATAGATGAAGATATGGTTCTCTTTCAGATTCTCACCCCTACTACACAATTGTGCATCTTCTGCCCGAGCATCCTCCTATGTAGTCATTTTGGCTTCATCCTGTCTACTGGTTGCTCGTGACTATGGAAACACTAATGAAAGCTGAGCCACTCAGTGTAGTAATTTTCTATGTCTTTCTCTTTTTGCTTTGCTTTCTGGGAGATTTCCTAAACTTTATTCTCCCACCCTCTTACTATTTTTTTTCTTTTGTGATATATTTTTAATAGTGTTTTTTGTTTGTTTTCTACGTATATCTTTTTGTGTAGCAGCCTGTTCTTGTCACGTGGAGGCAATAGCAAGCACCTCTTCTCTCTGAGGGCATTTAAGTCAGTTTTTTTTGTTTTGTGAGGGTTGCTTTTCTCTCTACATAATTTTTAATCTCCCCAAGTTCCTGTTGTCTATTTATTTGCATGTTTGGATCTCCCTCATGTTCAAGGCTTCCCTCAATTTTTTAGTGGTTTACTCATGATGAAGTGTAGAGCAATAAAATAATGCTTGGGGATTCTTTACAGCCTATTGAGCATGGGCTTCATGGTTTGGTTCTCTGGCTAGTTGAGAAACCCTGCTGGTAGTATCTTTGGGTCTTTTGTTTTGCACTGATCAAATTCACAGAGAAGAATCCTCCAGTATTCTGCCAGTCTGCCTCTGAGAAATGAGTGAGAAAGAATTGTACATTTAGTATAAAAGTACACCTTCAGTTATGCAGAGACTCTTTCACCATCTTTAGAGAATAAACTTCTAGTCTGCCAGGTGGACAAGGGAGTCAGTATCTAACTGATTCTTTAACTAGCTTCTACAATTCTATTGTAGTTCCCTCACATTTCCTTTGCCATTACGGGTTTGTACCTAATTAAACGGCCCTTCATTTATATTTCCATGAGTACACAGAAGGGGAAAAAAAACTGTATTTCTATGTTCGACGCACCATCATTACTTGATAGTCTGCATGTGATTGTAGGAAATTGGTCCTTGACATTTTGTAAGATGATGACATAAAAATAAACTGTCAAAAAGTCTTCATAATGGATTTATGAGCTTGAGCAATAATACTCTCTATTAGCTAATCTGACACAACTCTAAATTAAAGTGAACCCAGTCATGTTTGCTATTGTTGATGTACTATGAACAATGTGAGTAATGACCGTTTTTAATTAGTCTGTGGATAATTGCAGTCATGTACCTAAATCCCATTAGTAGTCGCTTTTAACATCCATAACATGGAAGTACTAAAACCTCTCTTCTTCTCCTTCTGCATGTTTTTTTTTTAATGTGGTGAAGAAGGTCAACCATGCTTTATGGGTCGGAATTATTGACAGTGTACTTTTATTTGGCTTAGCATGTTTATGTCTTTTTAGCTTAACTGGTCACTGTGAGACTAAGCTTATTACTGTCCTGTAAGATTTGTTAAACAGCACCAGTCATGTCTAAAATCCACCAGGTGGAGTGATTTACCCTCATTTCAGGAAAACCCATACACCGGATATAAGAAGCAGCTCTTCTTCTTTGAAACATTTTAATATATATTATGGACAGTGGAATCAAAACATAATCTGTTGTGTTATCTCTTTAGAACTAGGCACTTTCTGTACATTTGGAGAAAGTGGACCCTGAAACTAGCTATAAATGGATCCTTCTGAGTTCTGCTTTTTCTCAGTCATCTTATCCTGTCAAACACGAGACTCTTCGCCCCTCCAATCACTAAACTATAAAGATTGAATTTTAGCTTGCAAATTCAATTTTATCCTTTATTATTGGAGGAAGAGATTGCCCAGTAATGATAGTTTCCTCGTTATGGAGGACCCAGTGTGCCTACCATGTACATACAGATGTCAATCAGGGAGTGTATCACTCCAGGCAGTGATGCTGAGTCTGTGTGTGTATGTATATATGAATGATATCATATTGTGTAAAGATATAGATAGACATTTTTATGATGTTATGGGTAGAGAGCTTTAAGGACACCATAGGTGGGAAAGCTCTGTCTACTCAGAGGGACTGGACAAGACCCTTTCAGGGAGATTGTATTGGCTTTGACAACCAAAGGATGAATATAATTTCTCCAGGTGGAAATAAACTCACACTAGACCAAAAACTAGCATCATTAAAGGCTTATGAGTGGCAATATATATGAGTGGCCAAAATATAAAAATGTCCTGGAATATGATTAATGAAAAGTCACCTTTAGGTTTAACTCTAATGATAACTAACGTGGACAGATCATTTCTTTTGTGTCAGATACCATGCTAAGAACGTTTCCTGAATGATCTCATTTAAAACACAAACTATACAGTAATACCTTGGTTTGCGAGCATAATTCGTACCGGAAACAAACTACTTGTATTGCAAGATATCACTCGTTTACCACATTAACATGTATTAGAAATGTTTGCTCATCTTGTAGAACACTCGCAAACCATGTTACTCGCAACCCAAGGTTTTACTGTATTATCAATCACATTTTACAGTTGAGGAGCTTGAGGTACAGATAGGTTTCCCAAGTTCACACAGTTACTGGTGAAAATGAGACTTGAACCCAAGCAGCCTGATGCTAAGACTCATGGTATTCATTGCTATGCTAACAACAACTAACAGAAATATTTCCTTCTGTCAAGCATAATTGTTCTTTGGCCTCCAATTATATATCCAAATGAAACATCACAACTGGAATTGTAGTTGGTGATGGTGGTAAAGGTACTTAAACTCTTGCTCCTCTTATTAATAAATAATAACTACTCCTTATATTTTAGTGGAAAACTTAACTATACATGGCAATGTTTATAAATAAAATCCATTTGGGTAAATTTAAATCCCTATTGGTCAAGTGGGTAACTTATGAAATGCCTTTCCCTATGGATAAAAATACAAAGTAAGCTGAGGCCTTAGAATATGGTTTCTCAATCTTGGCACTATTGAGATTTTGGGCTAAATATTATTGTTGTGTGTATGGGGGGGGCCGGGAATGCATACTGTAGGAGCAGCATTAATGGCACCTACTCACTAGATGTCAGTAGCACTCACCCAGTTGCGACAACTGGAAATGTCTCCAGTCATTGCCAGATATCCTCTGTAAGGCAAACAAGCTCCCACTACTCAGGTGGAGAAATCACTGTCTTAGAAAAATCTAGTGCTATCCCCTCAACTTTACACAAGAAGTAAAGTGCTGTATGTAATGAAGGTCACACAGCTAAATAGTGGCAGAGTTTTGATAGATTTCAGGTCTCCTAATCCCAAATCCATATTTCACATACAACACGCTGCCTAAGGCGGTGTCTTCCATTTCAAGCAATGCCTCCAGAACATATGGTTGAAAAAGTGCTCACACACCGTCCATAACAGCTCAGTAAGATAGGTCCCACGGGTGGAATAAACCCAATTTTATCAGTGAAAATGCATGATGAGAAAGGTTATGATTTGTCCAAGGTCACATACTTAGTAACAAAAGAGCCTCGACACAAGATTTCAAATGACGACTCTCTTACTCTTTCCAAAATCGATGCTTGCCTCAGTTGGTCAACATGGGTTCGATTTGAGGGAGGAGCCACAGATGAATTTTTGGAGAACATTTCCACGTCCTGGTTTTCATTTCTAGCACTCTGATTCTGTATTTTTTGGTAGGCAGAATAATAGCAATAGCCTTTCAAAATTCATAGGAAGAAAGGAGTCATCATACATAACATGAGGTATATGTATTTATTATTTGGTAGCTTATGTCTAGCTATTATTTTTTCTTATATGTGAATAATTAAGAACAAATGACCTCAAAAACATGAAAAAATTATTTTATATTATATTATTACTGATGATTTCCAAAGACTTATAGACTTATAGAGAGGTAGGAATGAAGTCATATTCCAAAGCTTTTGCTGTCTCAGGTTTTGTTATAGGTCTTTGTCATGTAGTGATAGGAAATCTAAATATTTAACTACCTGCCTCTTTCCATTCATCACTGAGCTGCCAGGAGAAAAGCCTTTATTGAGACAGATGATCTCTCATCAGTCAAAAGCCTAGCAGGTCACCATGGTCAAGTCTCAACCCTTTCTGAGAAGTGAAGAGTAAGCAGGTCTGAACAGGCCTCCCAGCTATTACTGGGCACGTATGCTTGTTTCTCTACTAAAACTAAACTTAGTCTGAAAGTTTAAATTCTGGTTAGTTTGTGTAGTGGCTTACATAAAGCTATGTTAATGATTAAAAGAAAGAACTAAGAGCAAGGTTTGTGTACTACATAGTAATGTTTTAACTTTTTTAATGGCTCTAAGCTAACACAAAACCTGTCCACTGTGCTTTTAACTTACTTACTGCCATCTGTGAGCAAAACGTGTGTGTGTGTGTGTGTGTGTGTGTGTGTGTGTGTGTGTGTGTGTGGTATTACCTAAAACGAAAGTTAGTCTAATAAAATAAAATTAGTACCTTTAAATATCTGGAATGAATTCAAAAATGTTCTGTATATACTCTAGAAATTTCAAAACAAAGGGATTTTTTAAAATCAGGCTCCTCCCAACTAAGGCCTTTCACACAGGCTCTTTCTTATTTCTGGAATGTTCTTTCCCCATGCCTTCGTTGACCTTTTTTATTGCTCATTATTCAGTCCAAGCTTAAATGTCACATCCTCTAGGAATCTTTCCTTGATTATCCCAGAGTATCCTGGGGATTCACTCTCTTAGTACCTTGTTTCTTTGTATTGTAACAACAATCTCATGTAACTATGGAATTTTTTGTTAAATGTCTGTCTTTCCCAGTAGACTCTGACCTTCAAGATGGCAAAGGTCTAAGTTAGTTTTGCTCACAGTGCATCATTAGTGGCTAGCACAGTGCCCAGCATATAGTAGGTACATCATGAGAGATTGTTGGATGGAAGGAAGGAAGAAAGGAAGGAAAGAAGGCGAAGAGGAAGGGAAGGAGGGAGGGAGAGAGAGAAGGAAGGAGGGAGGAAAAAAAGTTAGGAGCCTGAAGTTCCTGCCTTTAGTAGTCAAACTTTAACCTTCTTTCTTTAATTTGTATTACTTTCTCCATGCAGACATCAGTCCTATGTACAGTGAACATTCCTAACTTGATAACTGAAATAACTTTCAGAAAAAGGTCAACAGTTTTAAGGTTTGAAATATAGAGTTAAAGTAAATATTATGTGTACATGTAGAACCCATAAAAGTATTCAAATTTATTAAGTATAGAATTTCTGTCTTTATTTGAATTTTTAGAATTTAGTTCATCTTTTGGAATAGGTAATTCTTTTGCTGGAGCGTAATTTAAAAGTTTTGCAAGTATATACAATAAAAAGGTTAAGTCCCAAACAAACCCAGCTACCCAGTTCTTCCCAGAGGCAACCAGGGTTTGCAATTGCATTCTAAAATATGATTTTCATTTAATGATTTCTGAATTGGCTTCCAGTTTGGTTTCACTTTGTTATTCTCAGACTTAGCTTCTGTCAGCATTGAAATAGCTGCCTTGATGGTAATTACTGTTACATAACTCTTGTCAGTGAAACATGTATGGATGTATCTTCCAGCATGCTGGATTCTATTATGCAGTTACTTTATTTTCAAATATTTCTCTTTCTTGTAAAACAGTCATTTCTCAAATGACCTTGCTTTTACAGCCAAACAGGTAGATAGTTATTTGACTTCAAAAACATTATTAAAATGATTGCTCAAGTTCTTTGCTGAAAAATTTTCAAGGTTTTACTCCAAAGACTTTTTTTTTTTTTTTGGAAACCCCAGCCAGAAATCTTATTTCGTAAGTCTTGTCACAGCAAATTAGGTCTTAACTTTCTGTTCTCTGTAAAAAGTGACTAACTCCCTAATCAAGACTTTTTTCTCATGATTTGATTGGTCTGACCTTTTCAAGTTGACTAAATGTTAGTGATTTTTAAAATAGCTTTCAACAGATTCCTTGTGATTGGCCACATCTAGGCCAGCTCAGAAGGAAAGGATGACTTCACCCAAACATTTGTGAAAGGAGAATACTAACAGTTAGCCTTTTTCTCCAGAAGTTGAATTTTTAAAATAGAAATATGGTGGCATGACTTGCTGCACTGTTTCTTTCTACAAGGGGTTGTGGGCATGGTGAAGAGCGTCCAAAATGGAGGAATAAAGAAACAATCTTCTTGTCCCTACATGGTATCTTTTTGTGTGATCTTGTGTTAGTCAGTTGATAACTTGGTGCCTCTGTTTTCTCTTCTTCAACAGGAGAGGCATGGACTATATTATCTTTAAGAAACTCCCAGGTCTAAAATTCTCTATTGAATAAAAAAAGAAATGAATGAAATAAAGCCAAAAATATTTAATAAATATGAGACCAGAGACTGGTTGGCTTCTTTATTTGATATAAAATTCATATCACATTTATATAATTTAAGAAGTGATCCCCTTGACTAGTTAATCATGATGCTGTATACCTGAAATTATTATAAAATAATATTGAATGTTAACTGTAATTGAAAAATTAAAAAAGGGGGGAAAGGTGAAGGGGAATAAGAGGTCCAAATTTTATATCATGTACCTCTCTAGTCAAAATGGTATGATAAACATTCAGTGACAGTGATTCAGTGTTAATTGTAAATCCCTGATCCCCTGCAACGTGCTTGGAAACACAAAGCTTTTGGGTTAAAAATTTTAACATCTCTTAGGAAGAATTTGTCATGTGAGTTTGGAATCTCTTCAGTTTTACCCCTTTATGAATTGTATTGGCTATTGACCATCAGACACCTGACTGCAAATACCTTTTATTGTATTCCCATATTTCTAGGCAATGATTTTTGTAAGACAATAAATTTACTCATTATATTGGGTTGTCAGAAAAGTCATGATGCGTTTTTGCAATGAAAAACATAGAAAAAAATGCATCATGACTTTTCCGACAACCCAATAGATACTTACGCCTCCTGCCCTATTTACTTGGAGGAAACAGCACCTGTTAAGAATAAACAGACCTCAATAAACAATAAAAAAAATTTCCAGGTATGACACAAATAAGTGATGGGGATGTAATGTACAGCATAGGGAATATAGTCAATAATACAGTGATAGCATGGTACATTGTCAGATGGTTGTTGGACTCATCATGGTGATCACTTCTTTAGGTATATAAATGTTGAATACCTATGGGTACCCCTGAAACTAATATAATATTGTATATTTTAGCTATATTTTTAATAAAAATCTTTTTTAAAAAAATGCATATCACACAATATATATTTTGATCTCACTAGAGTCTGTTACAAATCATTGTATCACATCATGTAAAACATAAAATATTAGTTCCACACTAATTCAGAAATTATAGAATATTCTGGGTATTTGTGCATGTGTGTTACACAGTAAATAAGTATTTTATATAAAAGGTAATTTATTTACAAAAATGGGATTCAAATTATAGATTTAATTTTCTTTTTTATTATTAGTTTCAAGTGTAGAAAACAATGTAATAGTTAGACATTTATACCCCTCACCAAATGATAACCCCCCTCCCCAATCTACTACCCCTCTGACACCGTATATAGCTGTTACAGTTTCATTGACCCTATTCCCTATGTTGCTGTACTTTACATCCTTTGACTACATACACACACACACACACACACACACTCATGAGGTCTGACAATTCAGTTTGCAAACTCATCCTAGAAAAAGTGCTACATGCCTCATTGCTGAATATCACTACGGTCACCTTTGAAGCACTCCCCTTGGGAAGCTATGCACCGATGCCAGTGCCTAATCCACCCTTCAAGGCAATTTTGGAACTCTTTCTGGAATGGCCATCAGAGCTGTCTATTACACTGGATGTCCTGAATGTCATCAAAATGTCTTCCTTTCAATATTTCCTTTATCTTCAGGTAAAGAAAGAAGTCATTGGGGCCAGATCAGGTGAGTAGGGAGGGTGTTTCAATACAGTTATTTGTTTACTGGCTAAAAACTCCATCATAGACAGTGCTGGGTGAGCTGGTACATTGTCGTGATGCAAGAGCCATGAACTGTTAGCGAAAAGTTCAGGTCATTTTCATCTAACTTTTTCACACACCATTTTCAGCACTTCCAAATAGTAAACTTGGTTCACTGTTTGTCCAGTTGGTAAAAATTCATCATGAATAATCCCTCTGATATCAAAAAAGGTTAGCAACATCGTTGCAACAAGTTTGCAAACTTAATTGTCAGACCTCGTATATATTTAATTATAGTTGGCATTGAGTACTATTCTACTTCAACTTCAGGTGTACAGCACAGTGGTCAGGCATCTACACAGTCTATGAAGTGATCCCCTGATAAGTCCAGTACCCATCTGGTACCCTACATAATCTTTACAACATTATTGATTATATTCCCTGAACTGTATTTCATATCCCCATGGCTATATTGTGGCTACTAATTTGTACTTTCTAACCCGTTAACTTCTTCCCCATTCTCACCCCCCCTCCCATCTGGCAACCATCAGTTTTTTTCTCTATATCTGAGTCTATTTCTGTTTTGTTTGCTTGTTTATTTTATTCTTTAGATTCCACATATAAGTGAGATCATATGGTATTTGTCTTTCTCCGTTTGACTTATTTCACTTAGCATAATATTCTCTAGGTCTATCCATGTTGTTGCAAGTGGTAGAATTTCATTCTTTTTTATGGCCGAGTAATATTCCATTGGATAAGTATACCACAGCTTGCTTGCTTATTTATTTATTTATTTATTTACTTATTTATTTATGTTTAATTAAAGTTTATTGGGGTGACAATTGTTAGTAAAATTACATAGGTTTCAGGTGTACAATTCTGTAATACATCTTCTTTATATCACATTGTGTGTTCACCACCCAGAGTCAGTTCTCCTTCCATCACCATATATTTGCTTCTTTATCCAATTGTCTATCAATGGGAATTTCGGTTGTTTCCATATTTTGGCTATTGTAAATAGCACCGCAATAAACAAAGATGTGCATGTATTTTTTTTTAATTAGTGTTTTCGATTTATTTGGATAGATACCCAGGAGTGGAATTACTGGGTCATAAGGTAGTTCTATTTTTAATTTTTTTAAAAACCTCCATACTGTTTTCCATAGTGGTTGCACCAATTTGCAATCCCACCAGCAGTGCACGAGGGTTCCCTTTTCTCCACATTCTCGCCATCACTTGTTGTTTGTTGATTTATTGATGAAAGCCATCCTGACGGTAGTGAGGTGGTATCTCCTTGTGGCTTTTTTTTTTAAGATTTTTATTGAGGAATTGGGGGATGGGAACAGCGCTGGAGAATTGGGGGAAGAGGAGCAGACAAGTTGCTGTCCTTTTTGTTCTTCAGTCTAGTTGTGAGGACATTGCTTCACTGGCCCAAGTTGGCACCATTATTGCGCTCTTCCCCAGCGATGCAGATCAGTCGCCAACTTCTGGATGGCCGCTCATGGCGGCTGCTGGCCGCTCACGCTGGTTGCTGGCTACACACGGTAGCCCATGGCAACCCACTGCAGCAGGGGCTGCAGCCTATGCCTTCACCAGTGACTCAAGCCCAGCTCCAGGTTGAGCTGTTGTTCAGCATCTTAGCTGTAGAGGGCAGTGTCACTGTCCCTCATATGTGGGATCCGAACCAGGGCCCTCTGGCATCCCAAGCCAGCTCTTAACCAATGTGCCACTCGGCCGGCCCTCCTTGTGGCTTTTATTTGCATTTCTCTGATGATCAGTGATGTTGAACATCTTTTTATATGTCTTTTAGCCATCTGTATGTTCTCTTTGGAGAAATGTCTACTCAGGATCTCTGCCCGTTTTTTAATTGGGCTGTTTGGTTTTTTGGTGTTGAGTTGTATGAGTTTTTAAATACATTTTGGATATTAACCCCTTTTCAGATGTAACATTGGCAAATATATAGATTTCTTTTCAACTCAAAATCTTCTTGCATTGAAACCTACTTGCTTCACTTCTTTTGGCAGATACTGAATAACTTTTTTCTTTCAGCTGAACCATCCTGCCACCTGTTGGCGGCTCAGCTCGGGCTGGGAATTGAACCACTGTTGCTCAGAGCGCACACTCTTGAGCACGCTCTTAACCAACTGAGCTACTCGGCCAGCCCTAAAATAACTTTTTTTGATATTATTAATCTCTTGGGGTTTTTTTCCCCCTCTGTCTCATTATGTGATCAATTGATGTGAAAAATGAAAGTGTCAAGGAGTATCACAATTTTTCCATAATCGTTAAAATTATTAACTTTTATTTCATCAAAGTTTTCACAGGTATTTTACTAAAATTGCATTTATTTTTTTCTGTCTCGTCAGAGTAATATTATATCTTTGTAAGAAGTTTATCTTGAAAGAGAAATGACAAACTCTTACATAGCATATTTGTAAAAAAAGAATATGTTGACAATTTTCCTTTTTGTGACACATCAAGAGCTGCTAGGGATTGAACCATATGCAATTATTGTCTGGCTGCATAAAATTACCATTTGAAAAGTGTTCACTTAAAAAAAATCAGTCTGTAGACTTGTATCAGAAGAGATTGTACTTTAGTCTTAAAAAATAGCTGTACTTTTAGCAAAATGGAAAGTCCCATGATTTGCCATAAACGTAAATTTGTCTCTAAAGAGTAATCACATTTTGATATAGCCAAAAACTGTGGAGTGTGCTGAATTAAAAAAAAAAATCAGGAGCATTGATTATAAAGAACACTAAAGAAAGGAGAAGTGAAATTTCATGTTACAAAATTTCCCTACCAATATATTGAATGCATTGTTCTAGTAAGCCAAACATAGAGTCATTTTTGTATCTTACACTTAAAGGAAACTAACCACTCATTGATTCATCTAGATGCAGGTTATCAGAGTGGTTAAGAAGGTGGGCTCTGGAGCCAGGCCACCTGGTTTCAAAAATCTGACAGTGTGCCTTAAGAAAATTACTTAACACCTTGCTGGGGTTCAGTTCATCCATCTCATTGAAAACTAAACATTCATGTTAGTTTGTATGATTGTTGAGAGGCTAAAATAGGCTAATATGAATAAATATGAAGGAACCATGACAGCACAAAGCAACATCTCAAGAAATGCTAGTTGTTGTTTTTTATTTAATAGGATATTAAATAGTATTATTTAATAGGATATGAAAACTGAAGTTTTTCCCCAAGTGCCAGTATATTGCAGTGATCAGATACCCAAGTGAGTGTGAGACAGCAAACCTAGAAGAATCTTCAAAGTGGGTACATCATAAGAGTTTCCATGACTCCTAAAACCTTCACCCGCTTTGAGAATGTAAAAGAATCTAGAATGGAGAGGCAGAGAGGGGCTGGCAAGATTTCTTTACAGAGCTGCTCAGGTGTCTCATCTCCCTCTGGTGAGGGGAGCAGGCTGCCATCTTCGCTGCCATTCTAAAGAGTGGAAGTTTTAGTGGGATCACTCAGAAGTTAATGTGTTTTCTGGAGTTGGGAAAAATAGTGTACTTATGCCTCATTCACACCTGTGAAAGTTAAAGTGTGTATGCTGGGGGTTGGGGGGAAGAGAGAGGGAGGGAGGGGGAGAGAGAGAGAAAGGATAAAGGACCAGAAAATGGTACCCCTGTGGGGCAGGGTTGTGGGGGAAGAATGGGTAAGAAGGCATGAGGGTTTTCCATGGAGCAGATTTGGTCCACATGGAAGAGGGAACCTATCTGGAAAAGTTTTAAGCCCTGCCCAGGAAGAGATGAGTCCTCAGAGATGCTTGGTCTGATGGGACGGTAACCAACAAATGGGGAGGCCTCTCACTATCTTAGAAGCTTAGTCCAAGCTGGGGACCAATGTCAAACCCACAGACCTCCCCTGAAGTGAAAGACTGAGCTTTACACATTTGCCAGTCACCAACCATATAAAGATAGTGCTGTTCTTATGTCTCTTTACTTCTTGCTGCTTTGTCTCTGGGTATGAATATGACAAGAAAGGCAGGTAAGCTGGTCACATGGGCCACCCACTGTAAGGCATGTCCAGGATGGGAGGAGAGCTCCCAGCTTTGATTGAAGATTGAATGGTTGGTTACTGTGATCTTAGACTGCACACTGGGGCGATACTTGTAACTTAAGGTGACTGTGTGGCCATACATTTTCTAAGAGCATGGAATCATGGGATTTCCTGCATTTTCATTCAGTACTAAGAGAGATTACCCTACTGAAAATAGTCCTTAAAAAGAAAGGAGTCAAAAAGTCTCCTAAGTTTGCAATGCTTATGCTGTTTTACTGGTTTGTTACAACAAAAGAGAAAGCAGCCATAAACCATATATACAGAGCGCATGAATATATAGGAAAGTTCGTGTCTTAATACAGCATTGATAAACTATGTATATGATTCAGTATCTGGACTGTCACATGAATTAAAAATGACCATATTTAATGAATTAATTTTCAACATAATTAGGATGAAGCAAAAAAAAAAAAAAGAAAACCTTAACATTCCTACCTTGAGTGAATACAGAAGAGGTCAATCAGATATGACATTGTTTCCAGATGATTAGAATGTGTTGAAAATAGAGTGCATAAATTATCAGCAATCATAATTTGCAAACTTTGTATTGGATTTTACATATACACATTGACTTAAACATTTTAATTACTATTTTTCCTCCACTTTCTGAAAGTTAGATCCCCAAATGGGGTATTGATTTAGATAAGACCTAGTGAAAAATATGTATTGATTGATTATGTTTAGTACGGGGTCTTGCACAGGGAAGATATGTTTCAATACTAAGTTTTAATTTATTTTAGCTTTATTTTAAGTGAGGCAGAAATATGGGATTTATATACTTGCTTGTGGATAAAGGATTTTTCACTTCAAAACCATGCAACAGTTTACTGTACTGTGGGGCATTTCAAGTATTGAACCTAGATGCCTAAATCTTGAAAAAGTCATGAATATTTTCATCATAAAAAATTATGTCCAGGAATAATTCTAAATAACAGACTTAAAAAAATCTCACTATATTAGTTTTTATGATATCAAATATTGTCCTGTTTTAAAAAAAATTTATTGGGGAATTGGAGGAGGGGAACAGCATTGGGGAATTGGGGAAGGGTAATAGACAAGTTGCTGTCCTTTTGTTCTTCAGTCTAGTTGTGCAGGACGTCTCTTCACTGGCCCATGTTGGTATTATCTTCCTGGGTGAGGCAGTCGCCCGCCAGCCAAAGACTCACAGTGGCTCATGGCAGCTCACAAAAGCTCATGCCAATTGCCGGCCAGCCCCACTGCAGTCTACGCCGTCGTCACTGGCCACTCACGGCAGCCCAGCTCCAGGTCGAGCTGTTGTTCACCATCTTAGCTGTAGAGGGTGCAGCGTAACCAGCCCTCATGTGGGATCTGAACTGGGGCCCTGCTGCTTAGAGCAGGCGTCCCAAGCCAACTCTTAACCAACACACCACTCGGCCGACCCTCAAGTTTTGTCTTTTTAATTTTAATTGTAGCTACCTTAAAAGTTTTCTCTTACATTTTAATAAAATATATCATTTCTTAATTAGTGATTGAAGGGTATGATATTGATATTGTCTATTGAAAAATCTGACATGTTAAGAGATACAAATAGAAAACCTACTTTTCAGCTATAGAAATTTTGTCCAAATATATTAAATTCTGTTTTATTATATATTCCATTGTCTAAAAATAATGTTTTGATCCCACTCTTTTTATAACTATAATTGCAATTGAACCTTGTTGCAACTCAGTGAGCAAAGTATTCTACCCTTTGAATATTAAAGTGACAGTTCAGTTTCAATAACATTACTATGAGTTTGTAAATCAGTATTAGAAGCATCAATCTTAGAAGATCCAAGGAACGTTAAGGAATTTTTAAGGATTTATGGAATGATAAATTTGTAGAGCAATATAGAGTACCTGTGTATTAATACCCTGGATTATCTTGTGTTTGTTACATGAGATACAAATATCATCACTTCACTTTGCTTTGTTTTACACTTAGCTTCTGATGGCTTTGCTGTCATTAACGTTACTGTAATCAAGTTCATTTTTTTTTTGGTTTATGCTTTTTTTCTTTAAGAAATGCTTTCAAGGGCTGGCCAAGTGGCTCAGTTGGCTAAGAACTCACTCAAGAGTGTGAGGTCTGAGCAACAGGGTCACTGGTTCGATTCACAGCCCGAGCTGAGCTGCCAACAGGTGGCAGGATGGCTCAGCTAAAAAAAAAATGCTAGAAATGCTTTCATTCCTCAGGATCATAAATATACTTACATATATTTTATTTTAAAACATGTCCTTGCACTCTGAGCCTTTTCAGTGTGAGATTTATTTTTGTATCTAATGTGTAGTTAGGAATATACTTTTTTTATTTTTCATATAGATAGTTAATTGTCCCAGAACCTTTTATCAAATAGTTTTTATTTTCTTCACTTATTTTTTGTGATACCTTTATCGCTTAATAAGTTTCCATGTAAGTATGGATCTGATCCTGAGTTAACTATTTTATTTTTCTATTTGTCTATTTGTTCCTGTGTGCATACCTCATTACCTTAATTAGCGTAGTTTCATGGAAAAAGTTTATAGTAAATCTTGATAGCTGATACATATCAATAGTTACTCATTGCTAGTCTTAATTTCTGGACCTTTGCTGTTAAATGTAAATTTTGAGACCAGTTTATCAAATTCTGTGAAAATACACATAATAATTTTTTAAGTTGAATCCAACTTATAGATAAATTTTGAGAATCAACATCTTTACAATTTTGTGTCTTCTCATCCGTTAACATGATATATATAGTCCCGTTAATTTAAACCTTTGATATATCTTTTTTTTTTTTAAGATTTTTATTGGGGAATTGGGGGGATGGGAACAGTGCTAGGGGATTGGGGAAGGGGAACAGACAAGTTGCTGTCGTTTTGTTCTTCAATCTAGTTGTGGAGGACGTTCCTGCACTTGCCCAAGTTGGCACCATCATTGCGCTCTTCCCTGGAGAGACAGATCAGTCGCCGGCTTCTGGACGGCCGCTCACTGCGGCTTCTGGCCGCTCACGCTGGCTGCTGGCTACACACGGTAGCCCATGGCAACCCACTGCCACAGGGACTGCAGCCTACGCCGTCGCCAGCGACTCACGGCAGCTCAGCTCCAGGTTGAGCTGTTGTTCAGCATCTTAGCTGTGGAGGGCAGTGTCACTGGCCCTCATATGTGGGATCCGAACCGGGGCCCTCTGGCATCCCAAGCGAGTTCTTAACCATCGCGCCACTCGGCCGGCCCTGATATATCTTTTAAGGAAATTTCTTGTCTGAAAACAATTTAGACTTCCTTTGTCCAATTCATCAGGTCCAAGGTTCCTCATTTGTAAATTGGGAATAATTACTTTTTCCTGCCTACATTCCAGGGCTATTTTGAAGATAAAATGGAATGATACTTATGAAACAAATACATAAATGATAAGTTTGGGGTTTTTTTTATTTTTAGCCAGAAATATGGGTATATTATACGCTTATTGATACTCCATGATTTTCTGAATTCTATTTATTCTCTTTCCCTCCTAGTGTAAAAGTTTGGATCTTATAATTATTTAAAGTAATTGTTATTCTTCAACACTAAATAAAATCATTGTTCTGCTTAATGATTTCTGCGATGCTCAGTGAACCATGACTTTTTAAATTAGTTTTATACAGTCTTTGATTAATGAGGAATATTAAAGTTAATTTCATGAAGTATTTATTATATCATATAGTATGTTGCCAACACTGAATCAGTTTTGAGATAATTATTTTCATTTTAGGGTACAAAATAAAATGCAGTGAGAAGTTTTGGAGGCCTGTTAGTGATTATATATATATATATATATATATATATATATATATATATTACAGATGTGTGATCAATATTGTTTAAGGTTATCATTCTGAGTCTCTAGTAAACATGAACGTTTTTTAAACATTATTTTTATTATTGTTATTTCAAGAGCAAAATGATCCCAAATTTTAAAAAGTTTTTCTTCGGTAATAGCTGAAGTAAATTTTTTTATAAAGTTTATTTTTCTTTTGTCTTCTTTTAATTAAACATTTCAATGAGATTAATTTCTAGACTTGCCAAATCAAATATACAGTCACCTATGTTTATCAATATATTATCTTAAAACTAAGATAATACCAGAAAATATTCACTTGTTGAAAGAATGAAATGACTTAGATATATATATATATATATATTTCAGTAGAGCATTTATAAAGGATATACAAGATTCCCAAGGAATGAAGCCACATACAGCTAGCATACTAAACAATAAATACATTTTAAATAGGACAATGCTCACACATTAGAGAATGGTATCAAGATACAAAAATATTTTAATAGGTTAAAATAAGGAGTTCAATCTAGTAAAAGAAAGGTCTATCAGGTCTAAATATAGAATTCTGTATTCAAGTTCAACAACTCTGTTATATAAATGCAGACTTAAGTGTATCAATATTGTTAGGAATAAGTTTATGACAACCATACATTACAAGTGTATTGCGTTGATTTAAACATTTTTGGGGTACCTAGCCATTATGGATAGAAGACATTACTAATCAAAGGAGAGTGTACTCCTTGTGGATTTTGCATTGGCATGCTTTGTTAAAACACAAGAACCAAATTTTAAGAGGGATATTGAGAAATCAAACTGTATTCTGATG
The DNA here is from genome assembly GCF_001890085.2 of Hipposideros armiger. Lineage (NCBI taxonomy): Eukaryota > Metazoa > Chordata > Mammalia > Chiroptera > Hipposideridae > Hipposideros > Hipposideros armiger. Next base: position 481,657 of record NW_017731600.1, on the reverse strand, counting down.
TAAGTAACTAAGTGGATGAAAAAGATCTGAAAACTCTTATATGAGAATTGGTTGGAGGTCCAGAGTCTATTACACTGAAAAGGGAAGGTTTCTGAAATGGACACGTGAGTTCAAACATTTTAATAGTTGTTACATGGAATCAGATTAAGTTTAATTTATGCCATAAACCAGAACTATCCAACTTTTAAAGGTCAATTTCAGTTCAACTAAAGTTGTGTGTTTTTTTTACCAATTAAATTATCTAAACATGATAAAGCCTGGACTGTAATTAGTGGAGGAACTTCCTGATTTGAGTGGAAGGCTGAACTAGATTACTCCATTAGCCATTCATTTAACAAATATGTATTAAGTTCCTACAATGTGCTAGGTGCTGAAGTTTTTTTAAATCACTGATCATTAATGATATATGATTCTAGATTTTAATCTATAAGAAAATGTTTCTCATAGCCATTTAATACATATAAATTTTATAATAAACTTGTGATAGTTATTCTAATATTACATCTATTACATAGTGTTGAGTGTTTACTAAGTCCAGAGTTCTTAACCAAGAAGGGTGAATAATCTGAAAATAAGACATGAGAAGATATTGCTTAATTAAATTTTAGGAATGGATTCAGGTCTATAGATGATGTATTATAGAAATGTACACTTGAAACCTATGTAATTTTACTAACCATTGTCACCCCAATAAATTTGATAAGAAAGACTTCCATTCACACTAAAAAAATACATAATGGACTCAGAAGTTGTATTAATTTGTCTAGAGCAGAAGATTTTCTTAGGAGGAATGAGAAAAGCGATCTGATGAAGTGGCAGCTGGAGAGACACAAAGAATGGGAGAGGTGGAGCAAGGGTCCCAAAGTGTAGCACTTGGACCAGCAGCATAAGCATCAACTAGGAACTTACTAAAAATGCAAATTCCGGGAACCCACTCGAGATCTACTAAATCAGAAACTCTGGGGGTGGCGTCCAGCAAGCTGTGCTTTAACAGGCCTTCCAGGTAATTATAATTCATGCTCAGTTTGAGAACTACAGTGTAGACCACTGGTGTGAAGTAGAGTTTAGATACGATTTGCAAGACAATCTGTGGTCACTGCACATCCGTGGAAATAAAGAATGCAGAGGTCCCATAGCTTGTAGTAGCAATATGATTTATTGGCTAACTTATGTAATGGATAACCCACAAAGCACTTCAAATAGCCAGTGTTGAAACTCTTGCTTTGAAAAAATTACATTGATTTTTTTTTAATTTTACATCTACCATTTGAAATGATAGAGCTGGGTATAGATGTCTGCCAGAAACAAGGCCTATATATTTTATTTCACAGATAATGAATTTCTTCTTCCTCTAAAACAGTGTTGGGTAATGTTCCAAAAAAGTAATTACAGGCCAGTTAGTAAATATATGCTGAGACAGTAAAGTGCCAGATAGCAACAGCTATATGTCTGCCACTGCTGATTAATCAGCTAGAGAACAGACCTACTTCTTTTTACTTAATATGGGATAGAGACTCCATTAACGACAGAATCTGCATCTCAGTTACTAAACATATTTCTCCACTGTTTTCATCGTCATAGATATATTTTTTCTTTTCTTTCGTTGTCTAACAGACTGACAATCAGGGCTGAACACTTTTTACAAATTGCTCGTTCACCTCCTGTATTCCTCTTTTATTCAATAGACTTGTCAAGCTGTAAGAGATTATGTGAAAGTTTGGGGAGTTAGAAATCACAGCTATTTCAATCTCATTTTCATATAAACTGAATAGTAAATTATTATAGTGTAACAGCATATCACTTTGGATCTAAATTACAGCAAAGTAGTTTGTAAATCCCATAACAAAGATAGAATAGTCCATTTATGTAGGCATGTTTCTTACAATTTGCTATAACTCTCAGCTCTAGCACATTTTATATAACATTTTAACATATTGGTTTGGAAGACTGTAGTCATGATCTGCTGGGCTTTCTAATTTTGTTTCTCTCTAACCTTAACTGCTGAAGTGAATTAGAAACCCATTTTAGGATCAGCAGCTTCACATTCTACGATTTTCCCTGTTTTAGGTCAAGGGAAATGGAAGAAGCACTGTCTGGAAATGGAAGTCACTATTTAGTCAACCTTGCTGCTTGTCCTCTTCTTATGTTGTACTTTTGTCCGATGATTAGATTCTTGCCACACCACTTATTTATTTTTTTTAAAGATTTTTATTGGGGAACAGTGTGTTTTTCCAGGACCCATCAGCTCTAAGTCAAGTAGTTGTTTCAATCTAGCTGTGGTGGGCACAGCTCAGTGGGCCATGTGGGGATCGAACCAGCAACCTTGGTGTTATGAGCACTGCGCTCTAACCAGCTGAGCTAACTGGCTGCCCCGCCATGCCACTTATGATTAGAACCTTTCCTCATACTCAGTAATTGCTTTAGAGCTCTACCTTGATTCTAAGCCTTACCCTCTGTTCAGTTTTTTGAAAATTATAGGGAAGTTTTGCCAAAATCTCCAATCTCATTGCCTTCCCAGACACTACCAGTCTACCCAACAAGTAGTATTCGATCATTCTGTTTTTAGGTATCCCAATTTGATGAACACGTATGTCAAGTAATCCTGCTGTGTGATCTAAAGGATTTATGCGAATATGTTCTTTTGTTGGCTGATAGAAAATTTTTTGATTGTCAAGTATAGTGGATACCCTACCTAGATGTTCCTAACCTGCAAGTACACCCATTCTACACCTGCTGGGATTGTTGAGTTATAACTCACAATTACCACCAGCGTTCTCTGGAGAATTGCCTTAGGCCAGTGATTTTCAAGCTTTAGCTTGCTTCTGAATCACATAGCAGGCTTGTTAAGGAGTCAGTAATGTTATAAAACTATGTATAGTGTCAGGTGGGTACTAGACTTATTGGGGGGATCACTTCATAAATCATATAAATGTGTAACCACTACACTGTACACCTGAAACTAATATAAAATAATATGGAGTGTCAACTATAATTGAAAAAAATAGTCACGGGGATGTAAAGTACAGCATAGGGAATATAGTCAATAATACTGTAATAACTATGTACAGTGCCAAATGGGTAATAGATTTATTAGGGCAATCACTTTGTGTGATGTATGAATGTCTAATCACTATGTTGTTTTGTACACCTGAAACTAATATAATATTGTATGTCAACATTAGTTGAAAAATATTTTTGTTGTTTTTTAAGAGTTTTATTAAAAATATAGCTAACATACAATATTATATTAGTTCCAGGTGTACACCATAGTTATTCAACATTTATATACCTAAAGAAGTGATCTCCATGATAAGTCCAGCAACCATCTGACACCATACCACAGTATCACAATATTATTGACTATGTTCCCTACGCTGTACATTACATCCCCATGACTTATTTGTTTTATACCTGGAAATTTGGACCTCTTATTCCCCTTCACCTTTTCCCCCCATTTTTACATTATTCGATTACAATTGACATTCAATATTATTTTCTATTTCAGGTGTACAGCATAGTGGTTAGACAGATATATAACTTAAGAAGTGATCCCCCTGACTAGTCTAGTACCCACCTGGCACTATACATAGTTATTACCATAGTATTGACTATATTCCCTGTGCTTTACTTTACATCCCTATGACTACTATGTAACAACCAGTTTGTACCTCTTAATCCCTTCTCCTTTTTTCACCCACCCCTCAAGATCCCCTCTGGTCTGGCAACCACCAAAATGTTCTCTGTATCTGTGATTTTGTTTCTGTTTTGTTTGTTAATTTTGTTCTTTAGATTCCACATATAGGCAAAATCACATTACATCTGTCTTTCTCGATCTGAGTACTCCACTCAGCACAATACCCTCCAGGTCCATCCATGCCACTGCAGATGGCAAGAACCCATTTCCTCCCATGGCCGAGCAATATTCCATTGTATATATGTACCACCTCTTCTTTATCCATTCATCAATTGGACACCCAGGCTGCCTCCACATCATAGCTCTTGTAAACAATGCTGCTATGAACATATAGATTCACATGTCCCCTCGAAGTAGCATCTTGGGTTTCTTCAGATAAATACCCAGAAGTGGGATTACTGGGTCCTTTGTCTCTTGTTATAGCCTTTGTTTTAAAGTCTATTTTGTCTGGTATAGGTTATTGCTACCCCAGCTTTTTGTTTGTTTGTTTCCATTTTCATGAAATATCTTTTTTCATCCCTTTACTTTCTGTCTATGTGTGTCTTTAAATCTGATGTGAGTTTCTTGTAGGCAACATATATAAAGGTTTTGTTTTCTTATCCATTCAGACACCCTATATCTTTTTATTGGAGCATTTAATTCATTTATAGTGAAGGTAACTGCTGATAGATATGTCACTATTGCCATTTTATTACTCATAATTTTGATTTTTTCCATCTTAAAGAAGTCCCTCTAACATTCCTTGTAATACTGGTTTGGTGGTGATGAACTCCTTTAGCTTTTTCTTGTCTGAGAAGCTCTTTATCTGTCCTTCAATTATGATAGCTTTGATGGGTAGAGTAGTCTTGTTGTAGGTCCTTGCTTTTCATCGCATTGAATATTTTATGCCAATCCTTTCTGGCCTGCAAAGTTTCTGTTGACAAATCAGCTGACAGTCTCATGGGAGCTCCTGTTTAAGTTACTAGTTGCCTCTCTGTTGCTGCTTTTAGGATTCTCTCTTTGTCTTTAACCTCTACTATTTTAATTATAGTGTGTCTTGGTGTGGGCCTGTTTGGGTTCATCTTGTTTGGGACTCTCTGCATTTCCTGGACTTGTATGTCTATTTCCTTTGTTAGGTTAGGAAAGTTTTCAGTCATTATTTCTTCAAATACGTTTGCAATCTCTTGCTTTTTCTCGTCTCCTTCTGGTACCACTGTGATGTGAATATTATGTTTGATGTTGTCCCAGAGGTCTTTTAAATTCTCTCTTTTTTTGGATTCTTTTCTCTTTTTGCTGTTTTGATTGGGTATTTTCTTCTACCTTGTCTTCCAAATTGCTGATTCGATCCTCTGCTTCATCTAGTCTGCTAGTGATTCCTTCTAGTGCATTCTTCATTTCAGTTATTGTATACTTCACTTCTGACTTTTTTTTTTTTTGATTTTTTTTTTATTGGGGAATTGGGGGAATGGGAACAGTGCTGGGGAATTGGGGAAAGGGGAACAGACAAGTTGCTGTCGTTTTGTTCTTCAATCTAGTTGTGGAGGACGTTGCTTCACTGGCCCAAGTTGGCACCATCATTGCGCTCTTCTCTGGCGAGGCAGATCAGTCGCCGGCCTCCGGACGGCCGCTCACTGCGGCTGCTGGCCGCTCACGCTGGCTGCTGGCCACACACGGCAGCCCATGGCAATCCACTGCCACAGGGACTGCAGCCCACGCCGTCGCCGGCGACTCATGGCAGCCCAGCTCCAGGTTGAGCTGTTGTTCAGCATCTCAGCTGTAGAGGGCAGCGTCACCGGCTCTCACATGCGGGATCCGAACCGGGGCCCTCTGGCATCCCAAGCGAGTTCTCAACCATCGCGCCACTCGGCCGGCCCACTTCTGACTTTTTTTAATGGTTTCTACATGCTTTTCTATACTTGCTATCTCTCTAAGTTGAAGTTCTCACTAAGTTTTTTGAGCATCCTTATAACCATTATTTTGAACTCTGTCTCTGGTAGGTTGCTTGCCTCCATTTTGTTTTGTTCTTTTTCTGCCGTTTTCTCCTGTTCTTTCATTTGAGATGTATTTCTTTGTTTCCTCATTTTGTTCCCTGTGTTTGTTTCTATGTATTAGTGGGGCTGCTATGTCTCCCAGTCTTGGCCAGGTGGACTTATGTAATAGGTGTCCTGTGGGGCCCTGGCACAGTCTCTCTGGTCACCTGCTCTGGGTGCTCCAGGAGTGTCCCTTGTGTGGGTTGTGTGTGCCCTCCTGTTATAGTTGAGCCTTGATTGTTATAGTTGGCATGTCAGTGGGTGGGATTGGCTCTCAGGCTTTCTACTGTGGAGTTTGGCCACATCCACAGCTTAGGGGCTGCTGTGCGGGGGGCTTACTTCACTGAGTGGGATTCACCCCAGTAGGCCCTAGTGCCTGTTGAGTCCACCATCTGTGTGTGCTGCTTGTGGGGTTAAGTGAATGGTGTTCTGTTGTGGTCTGAAGCCAACCTCCAAGTATGTTGGTCCTGGGGCCTTTTGGTAGGGTCTCTGGTGAAGGCCCAGGTCACCCACTGCCTGTGACTGGCCAGGGAGTACCTGGCAGGAGCTATGAAGAGATCCCCAGTTGTTCTGTGCCTGTGCTAAACCTGGAGGCACGTGGGTGAGGCCATGCTATGAACCAAGGACATCTGCCACCAGTACCTTGCCTGGGGTAGCTCCGCAAAACACCAGGACTCCCTGAGGCCTGCTACCACATGCAGGTGCCCTTAAGTTTCTGCCACTGATAGAGTCTCCTGTGGAGTGCAAGCTGAGTGAGGCAGAGTCTCAGGGAGTCACTAGAGTGGGAAGAGGTGTGGTCACCAGCTTAATGTAAATTCTGGTTTCGTGCTAGTGCTGAGCCTGGAGCTACTCAGCAAAAATCTCAGGGCATACCAAGGCCAGTTGCTACCTGCTGGAAGGAACCTGCCAGACTCTGATAGTTTTCCAAGAAAGAGTGCAACGTTGGGAGGGCTGACTACTCATGGAGAAAGTGCCTCCAGTATTGGAAGAGTTGGGTGGTGCAGGGTCCCAGTGAGTCAGCAGGGTGAAGCAGTGGAGCTCACTAGGCCAATTAGATTCAGATTTGACCGTGAGGGGGAGGGATCAACATATTAAAGATGGCACCTGCCTGCCAGCTGTACTGGAAGAGGACCTCACACAGGGAAAATCCTGACTGTTCTCCAGTCCTCCCCTCAACAGCCCACACACACCTTGGTCTGCCCCTCACTACCCTGTATGTCATTGTCACCTTTCAAGTCACCGTCCCTCTGCCGGAGCCCAAGGTGAGCACCTGTGAGCAAGTGAGTCTGTGCGAGGGCCCTTTAAGAGGATATCTGGGTTTCCTGCAGCCTTTCATCCCACCCTATGGTCAGAATCCCCACTGTTTTTACAGCCATATGTTGTGGGGGCTCCTTTTCCCATCACCAGTACTCTGGGCTGAGCCTGGGCTGGGGTCCCTCACTCCTCCGGGAGGAATCTCCACAGCTGAGATATCTCTTCTGTTTCTCAACCACCACATGGAGGTTTGAGGTCCATTCCGCATCTGTGCCCCTCCTACCAGTCTCCTTGTGGCTTCTTCTTTATATTTTTAGTCATAGGACTTCTGTTCAGCCAGACTTCAGATGGTCCTCCAGGTTGATTGTTCTATAATTTTGTTGTAATTTTAATGTGTTCACAGAAGGACACAGGCACAGTGTTTATCTACTTTGCCATCTTGAATCGCTCTGAAAAATAAATTTTTAAAAATTAAGAAAAGAGTATTATATCAAAGAAAATATTTACCTGCAATATATATATCCAACAGCAACAACAACAGATATCTGGGCTCAGCTCCCAGAATTTCTGATTCACTATGTCTGGGGTGGGGCCTGAGAATTTGTATTTCTAACAAGTTTCCAACAATGATGATGCTGTTGGTCTGGATAACTAACTTTGAGAGTAACTGGTCTATTCTAAGTAGGAGCTTCTTTGTCCCTGAAGGCTATGTGTTCCATCTCCTTTGCTCAGAGCAGACCATGGTCAGCGACTGATTGCCACCAGCTCATAAAGGGCAGGCCCTCTTGCCTCAAGATGACAGTATTTCGGTGTTTCATTCGTGCTTCAAACCTGACTGGTAGGATCAGAATTAAGTAGTCACTATCAGAAACCACATTTTGACTTAGCTTTTTTCTCTCTACTCATCCTGCTTCTTTCACGTTCCTTCTCTTAAAAGCACTCTGTCAATAAATAACCTGAACAAAAATCTCCATTGCAGACCATGCTTCCAGAGGACATGACCAGAGCCTTGTACTTGTGGATTTCTGGTTTCTAGTCTCTTTATTCCAATGTATTCCACAAACTTGTATTGCATGCCTTTGATTGCCCCAGGCAATATATGGCATGTGGGAAATATTAAGACCCAGTCTTTCTCTCAAGCAGCCTACCATTTAGTCAAAGAGTGGGTAAATAAATGTACAATTACAACACAGTGTGGCTGATGCTATGCTACATCAGAGCTGAAAATTTGAGACTATAGAAGCTTTTATCTGTGCCTTGGAGGGTTTCATAAGCTGGGTTATTTGGGGAAAGAGACTCTGAGATGGAGATTTGTGGGTAGGAGGTTTATTGAGGCGCACTCTTGGGAACAGCAATAAGGAAATGAGGGAGGCATAATTGCACAAATGAGAAAAAGTTTAGGGATCCAACATGAAGAGCACACACACACACACACACACACACACACACACGCGCGCACGGGCGCGCACACACACACATTTCTGAAGACCTGTGCTTGTGATCAGCTCGGTAATATAGACTGGCTTCCTGCTTGACAACCATCAATCCTAGTCCACCCACAGGGAATTTTAATTGAGTCTATTGTTAAGCATTCAATTTCTCAAATATCACAAATGCTAAATGCAAGGTAAACCTGAGATTTCCTGAAAATATATTCTGTAGAAAGATCTGAAAGAGTTCCAAACCTTGGTGAAATGACTCTGAGGAGTAATGCAGCAGGTAACAAATCTGATGACAAGCAGCAATCTTCAGAATAAACATATGTGGGCGCGGAGTTCAGAGGCTAAAGCCAATTTAATGAGAAAGCTGTCGCTATTCTTTTTTATGTGAATTAAATGTATTCCAAGTAGCCAAAGTCACAGCCTAATGGTAAATAGTCTGGCTGCAGAGCTGAGCATTTGTTTTATGCTGTTCTCAGGGTCACTTAAAGATGAATGTGAGCTACCTGGATTGAAAAGAATTCTATCCGGTTTGTTCTAATCTGTGGTGATAAAACTCGAGAACCTAATTAAAGAGAACTGATTTGAATGTAAATTCTTTATTGTGCAGTACATCTATGCCAAATATTGAAATGTTCCATTGCGATAATAACACCATATAATTTGTAAAGAGGAATATAAAACCTTAGTGAATAAAGGGCAGGCTATTAATAAGTCTTCATCAAATTAATTACACAATGTGAAGACAACAGAAGGAAGACTCAAGTAACCTCATACCTATCCAGAAGAAACATTACACAAATTCACAAGTTTTATTTTCCAAATTTAATGCCAGAGATACACACACACACACACACACACACACACACACACGAGAATGAAATAGTTCTGCATCTCTTCTTGCTGTAGCTGCCATCTGTCCTGATATAACGGCCTCTGGCAATATTATGAATCGGCATCAAAGAATAGCCAACCTGGCCTCAAGAAACCATGTCCCCTCTGAAATGCGTGTTTAAATTACCTCATAGCAAGGCCAGTGACATTCAAGGATTGAAAATGAGGTTAGAAAAATGGAAATATTTCTGCACTTTAGGGAAGGTCTTTTGCCTGATTACCGTGATGTAAACATTTTGCCCAAGAAAGAGTAATACCAAACTTTAGTAGCCAAATTATTATAGACCAACATACCACTTTTATGCCCTGACACTCCAGTTCAACGGTTGGTAAAATGACTCTTGGGGCAAATCCAGCCTGCCACTCATTTTTGTAAATACAGTTTTATTGGAACACAGCTATTGTCATTTGTTTGTGTAGTGTCTTTGGCTGTATTTGCACCACAGCGGCAGAGGTGAGTAGGGCAAAAGAGACCATATGGGCCACAAAGTCTAAACTATTTACTATCTATCCCTTTACAGATGGAGTTTGCTGACCCTTGCTCTGTTCTAGTTCAGTGTATCCCAGATTTACTGATGCTAAGAATCACCTGAAGTGCTCCTTAAACCTACAGCTTCTCAACCCCCCCGCTTTAGAGATTCTGATTCAGGGAGTCTGATTAAGTCACAGAAATTTGTATCTTTAACCAGTAGTACTTGAACTTTTGAGAAACATGGGTCTAGTTATTTTACTCTCTAATTCTCTTGCATACGATCTTTATGTTCATCAAGTCCACAGTCTTCTCTTCAAATTCTTCCTCATCTCCCCACGGAAGTGCAGGGTACAGACCAGTGTATGGTGGAGCAATGTCATGGGTGGGCTTTGCTAGAAGCATAGCTTCTGACGAGGATTTGGATGCATGTTGTTCATTGAGGGAGCATTCTCAGGAGTATGGAAGTTATGGAAACAAGATAGGGTGGGGCGGGAGGAAGCTAAGTAAGGTTGTGGTCTCAGCTGGGGACGTACTTCACTCTGATCCCCGGGGACCTCTGCAGCATGAATTGTGCCACAGAGTTAATCCCACCTTGAGGCAAGAGGGCTGGCCTTGTGTGCACTCTCCCCCCAATGCCATTGGTCAGTCACTGGGATGTAGGATGCTCTTGAACAGGGAACAGCTGAGAGCCATTAACAGCAGTAACTGGGGTACTGTGCACCTGCAATAGAGGATGGGGGAAGAGGTACAGCCTCCAGTACACGAGTTAAACCCCCAAATGATTGAAATTTACATAGACTCTGAATGTGACCTCCAGAAAGCCTCAGTAGCCATCTTTAAAAGGTCATTTGGAATAATACGTTTTTCTTTATTTTTTTTCTTTATTTTTCTTTTCTTAATTAGTTTCAGGTGCACAAAACAATGTGCTAGTTAGACATTTACACCCCTCACAAAGTGATAACCCCCTCCCCCAATCTGCTACCCCTCTAACATTGTATATAGCTGTTCAAAACAGCACGGTATTGGCATAAAAACAGACACACTGATCAATGGAACAGAATAGAGAGCTCAGAAATAAATCTACACCTATATGGTCATTTAATCTATGACAATGGAAGCAAGAATTTACACTGGGGCAAGTACAGTCTAGTCAATAAATGGTGGTGGGAAAACTGGACAGACAACGTGCCAAAAAATGAAGCTGGATCACCTCCTTACGCCATATATGAGAATAAATTCAAAATGGATTAAAAACTTAAATGTAAGATCTGAAATACGTTTTTAAATTAGTAAATCTTCGGAAGTAATCAGTACATTTAGCAGAATTGACATCTTCAGCCTTCTACCACCTTTGAAAAGTAAGAGGAAAAAGTGTCAGAGAGAAGTGATTTTTCCAGTAAATAATCATTGTTTTGTTGACTGATGACTTTGACCTGATACTTGGTAAGATCTTTGGGTTATGGTTACTTCTGTTAGGATGATATGAGGTTCTTCTGAATTTGAAAGCATGTAAACATTGCAAAGGCCCACTTGGAATAGGACTACTGTCAGAGGACATATTTTCCCTAGTCCCCAACATTTCATAGGACATCCACTAGCATCTTAGAAGAATCTTTCAATACAAGGTACATGATGGGAATATAAAATGAAATTCAACCCTCCATAATTATGATTTCCTTTCCAAGGAAATAATAGCAAGTACTATTTACTAATTCTCCTAACCCAGTGGTAGAGTTGAATGTTCTGAAGAAACGTTTCCATAGACCCTATTCAAAAGTTGTTTTTCTTCTTTAACCCAAGTTGTTTGAATAAAGCTAGAACTTATAAGCCTAGAACAAAGGCTCTTTCAGACATTTCCAAATTACTTCTTGGGTTTTAAAACATATACCCTTTAAACTCTCAGAGGGAGTTGATGGGGTGATGAAAAGGGAAACCTAATGTGGTGAGAGCTTTTCTCTTATTATGCTCAGAGCAGTTCTCACTTTCAAACTGCTCTCTCTCTGAAAGATGAGCAGAGAAAAGATCTGTGATCCCACAAGAGGTTGTGTGATCTGAGAACCTCCTCTCTGCAGCCCTCCCCTTGTGAAGAGAGTGGGGGCAGCTCCGACAAAGAAGGTGGAGAGTATGATACCATTTTATAGATCTGGTAGAATCAAGTTTAAAAGAGCACCTAGAATCTTATCTCACTCTATTTTACCTTCTGTCTTCTTGAGGCAAAACTGGGTTAAACTTTTCTTGAAGAGAAGACTGTGTGAAATAAGAATAATTCCCCTAAACAACTTAAGGACACTTTCAACAACTTTTCAACAGTGAAACAGCTAACAAGATACTGTTCTCAGAGTAAATCTGTGTTTTTGTAAGTTGGTAACAACAATCGAAGTTTGATTTTATGTCATGTATTTTGGGGAAAGGGAGCAAAAGTCATAATGTGATAGTCAGTGAAGAAAAGAGAACTGGCAAGATCTAGGATTTTCCCATGATTCTGCTGTGGACTTGAGATTCCAAACCAAACCCAAATGATTTCAAAGCCAGTGCTCCTTGCAGTTTCCCATGCCAATTTTCTTACAGCTCTCCTTAGGCTAGAGCCAGGAGAGGCATGCCTGGAATTGAGCCTCACCAATAGAGGGCTGGTTATGGGGATCAGTCGACCACAAGAGCGAAACCAGAATGCAAGGCCCAGGGCCTCCATGAAGGCTTTCTTTCTCTCTCTAGGTAGACTTACTAGGATAGTCTTCTCTTTCCATATATCTGGAATGCTTGTGCATTCCTCTGTTTTAGAACTTGGCACATGGTTATGCTTTTTTAAAAAACCTTTTTTTTTCAAATGTGCTAGATCCGGAGCCCACCTAAAGCATGTTTCTTGTTCTGTTCAATTTTGCATGTTGTGCTCCATGAATTCATTCATTCATTCAAAAGCTATGTATCAAGTGCGTCCTATGTGACAGGTATTGTTTTAGGTACCGCAGAAACAATAGTGAATAAAACAGATGAAAATCCTTGTCCCTAAGGAGCTTACAATTTATTAATGGAGAACAGTGCATTGCATATTCTCTAGAGGTAAGCAATGAGGTCTAAAAATTAGGCTAGGAAACTTGAGTGTTTGGGAGAGGGTTGACATTTGAGACAGGTTGAGGAAGAGCCTCACAGAGAAGGTGACATTTGATTAAACACTTAGAAAAATGAGGGAAGTAGCCTGCAGCTATTTGGAAGAAAGGTCCAAGAAAGAAGATTAAGGTCGAGTCCTAGAGGTAGGAGCATGCTCAGTGTGTTCAAGGAACAGCCAGGAGGCATCCCAGGTCTTGTAATAAATTTCTTGTAGGGAAATGTAATAGAGTAGGGAAGTGTAACAGAGGAGGTCAGAAAGGAAAGAACAGGGTGGGGGCAGAGATCATGTCTGGCCTTGGAAAGCACAATAATAACTTTGGCTTTTACTTTGAATGAGATTAGAAGCGATTAGAGGGTTTGGAGCAAAAGAGTTATATGAACTTTCGGTTTTAAAAGGATCACACTACTGTTTAATGAATGAATGAATGAATGAATGAATGAATGAATGAACTAATAAGCATATGCTTCCAAGAAGTCCACAAAGAAGGCAGAGATTGGATTGGAGGAATGGATCAAATCAAGCTTAAGCACACATTCCTAGAAGCCAAGGGTTCAAGACCAGCCATGAGCTCATCAAGTAGACAAGGAGAACACAGTTGACCAACATAAAATAAGGCCCAGTTGCCCTGAAAGTGGTGCCTAACTCCTACTGCTATCAACATACAAAATAATTGACTTCTTGGGGCAACAGTAACCCAGCTTAGGGAATGTGGGCAACTCATATAGCAACAAACTAGGTGAGGAAACTTGTAATAAAAAGATGCAACCCACCTCTCTCTCCAGCACCCAAGACTGAGCTCCTATAGCCTGGCAAACTGTATCACAGTAGAGATCTTGGCACCATTTGGGAATTTGAAACGTACTTGATGATATGCTGAGTCCTCTTTTCTTCAAATCATTGTTCAGTATTTTCTTGGCCAACGAGCATAAAATCCTTTAGCACACATTCGGAAAATCTCATAAGCTCCCAGAAATGTTCACAGGCCAAAAAGTATTAAAATATTAAAAGGGCGCTAAATGGCAACAATGGATATACCCCACCACCACCACCACCACCACCACCACCACCAGGGGAGAACTTCATGTTAAAGAACTCTTCAGTGAATTAAAAGATGAAGCCGATTTTAACCCCTAATTTCTGTCTAATTTCACTCTTAAGTCACAGGCTAATATCTTTAATACATAATGTTGATTGCAAGAGAAACTGCAGTGTCTCATATGCACACTTTTACAATATGATTAAAGATAATCAGGAACAATTTTACTATGAGAATGTATGAGGTTTGAAGAATGTCAAAACAAAGTTTTACTTAAAAAGAGGTCAAAGAATGGTATTAAAATACTTTGGGAATTATAATCCTTTAAAGAGTTTCATAATTATAATTCATGGAATGTTTATCGAAGATTTTCTTTCTTTTTTCTTTCTTTTTTTAATTATACAGCCATACTTCCCTGAGTGTGCCTGACCTCGTCTGTTTGTCCAGGATTTTCAAAATCAGTCTCTGTTTTAAACCCAACTTCCCTGTTCTGAGAATGAGCATTTTATTTATTTATTTATTTATTTATTTATTTATTTTTATTTTTTGCATTTTTGAAGGTCATTGTGGTATTTCCCATTTCATGTGTGTCTTTTTTTTTTAATTGAATCACCTTCACCCATTTTGCCTACCCCACGCCTAACCTCCCTCCTCTGGCAATCACCCATCTGTTCTGTTATCTGTATGTCTTTCTCTGTCCAATTTATTTCACTCAGCCTCCATGCATATTGTCTCAAGTGGCAGTATTCCCTTCTTTTTTATGGCTGAATAATATTCCATTATATATATATATATAAATATATATTAGTGTATATACATATATGTCATATTACATATATCATATTTTCTGTATTGATTCATCTGTCAGTGGACCCTTAGGTTGTTTTCCTGTCTTCACTGTTGTAAATACTGTTACAGTGAACTTGGGGGTGCAGATTCTTTTTGAGATAGAGATTTTGTTTCCTTTGGATAAAAGCTTTAGTTTTTTATAAGGTATATTGATTAATTTATATTAGTGTTTATTTATATTTAATATGTAAATTGTCTGTTACTGTCTTTTTGCCCACTTTTCTATTGGCATGCTCATGATTTTCTTACTGATTTGTGTAACTGTTTCATATGTCAATGCTATCTGTAGTTCATTACAGGTATTTTTTTATTTGCTTTTTGCCTTAAAAGTATATTTACAAATTAATTAAATCTGAGTTTTCAGGTAAAGTCTTAACTTTGAATACATTTTAAAGAGATTATTTTTACCTCAAGATGAGACAAATAACCACCTATATTTACTTCCAGTGCTTGTAAAATTAACTTTTGTATATCTGAATTTTTGTGGCCAGATTATCTTTTTCCTTTATTTTTCCCAATTGATTAACACATTTTTAACCCATTATTTGAGTGATAAATTCTTTCTCCTTTGATGTGAGATGTTATCTGTGGTGTATAATAAGTTCCTACAGTATGCTTGGGCTGTTTCTAGACCTTGTCTTATGCTTGACATCTCTGCTCTTGCATCAACAGCACACCAGGAACGTTCTTTTAATTATTATAGCCTTGATTTACATTTTGAAATCTGCTGCTTCAAGCTTATCAAAACTTTTTTGGCTACTCTTGCACATTTAATTTGTCCGTACTATGCCATTTGGATTTTTCTTGAGTTTGCATTCAAATATTTTGATTAATTTAGGAACAATTGGCAGTTTTCCCATATCAATTTTCCATCTAGAACATATGCTTTCTCTATTATTCCAAGTCTTTAAGAACATTTATTACTGTTAATTCCTATTCATTTTGTAACTCTGTTACTCCTGTAAATGGAAGTTTTTGAATTATATTTTAAACTTCTATTCCTGGGAATATAAGGAAACTATAGCTTTATGTACATATTTGTTTTAACAAAATGTTTCATCAAATTGGATGGAAAGAGAATCTTGCCAATTTCAATATGGCTATAAGTAGAACATTGACACACTTGGGCATTCCCAAAGATTTTTTAAACAGTATTTCCTGCGATAATCGTTTATTCCTGAGAGCTTTACATATAACTGCATTTATTTTTGTGAACACTTTATTTTACTTCCCATTGGTGGCTGATAGAACAAAGGAAAAATGAAAAGCAGTATGATCAATGCCAGGATCAACCATCAGTTTTTAGAAAGCTATACTGCTTCCAAATGAGGTAATTCATGTTTTCCACATAATTTAGCAACCAACAAGTGGGAAATAATGAAGTAAAGGAACTTTATTTTCATTGTGTTGATATTTCAAGTTTTCTGAGTCAAGCAAGCTGTGTAATGTGTATTTACTATTAATATGAAAATATTGATATGCTTGCGTGACACCCTCCCTGGGGTTGAAATAGGAGTTAACAAATCAAACACGGCTCTGTGTGCTCCCCGATCCTCTTCATGGTACCCTTCCATGCTCAAATTTTCCCCCTAACAGATGTCTGAGAGCCGCTGACCACTCCCTCAGGAAATCTCTGGGGCCACACCCTCACCAGACATTGATAGGAATGAATTATAAGCTATTCTTCCAGCTCTCTAATTAGATGTTCCAGTCTAACTGCAGGAGATGAAATCAAGGGAGGTCAACTTTACCCAGATGACCAGACTTTAGAGTCATTACAAAGCAGTACATTGACAAGTACAAAGCCACCGTGCTCCTGGAAGTAAAACTGAACCTCCTCTGTCTCATCACAATATCAGATGGGGATAAGAATATGTTTTCTTCCTGCTTCACATTCATGCTCACCAGTTTTAAATATTATTTTTTCTCTTTGCTAATTTCTCAATTGTTTTAAAGTAGAAATGAATATTCATTTTTTTACAAGAATACACACTATTATTGAGAGGAGTAAAATACTCAAGAACTATTTCCTTGGAAATTAATTTAGTAAAGAATTCTCATAAAACTCTGGTATTTATAATGAAAACAGTCAATTGTAATATACAGAGGGTGCCAAAAAATGTATACACGTTTTAAGAAAGCAAAAAACTGTACTAATATATACCGATAACAAAAGATAAGTACAAGTCATGTTTGACTTCTGCAATTGCAAGAGTTGCTCCAAATGGTTCCCATCAGCGTCCAGACACTGCTGATTACAACAAACTACTGCTTGAGCAATGCTGACCAAAGTGTTAACATCTCTTAAAATGTGTATACATTTTGTTGGTACCTCCCATATATATAAATAATAGACTGGGTACACAGTTCATTCCTATGATATAAGAAGTGCTGAGAAAAGACTGCTGTTTTATTTTATGTTAAATTGATTTGGTCTCCTTCATGAGTCCTCATCCATTATGTAATAGACGAAAAATAAATTCTCATTCTGGTTTAGATTTTTTATTTAGGGTACAATCTCTCATAGGTAGGAAAGTTCAGTCTCTCATTCAGCCTCTCTCTACCTCTACTGATTGCAAATAAGATGTTGCTCAGATATGTGAGGCTGGAGGGTTCCCCAGCCCTCAGGGTGGCAAGGAAGAATTAGTGCCCTTGGGCATCATGGCCCCTGACTTCTGAGATAACATCCCTTGTCCTCTAGCTGTTGATGAATGTGTCCGCTGGTGGGAAGCATAGTCAGTCTCCTGACTGGATTAATTATAGTCCAACCTCACTTTCTGGTTGACCTGGATTCCCCTTAGATTGAAATGGGCCCAGATCCCTAAGTCGGCTGTGATTTCTGTGTGGACTTCCGGCCAGTGGTCCAGCCCCAGCCTCCGCTATTGGGCCACCCAGTTCTGCCACTGCAAGCCCACAACAAACCCCTTGGCAGGGTCCAGGTAGAATTCATTGTTCCTATAGATTCTGTGTGTTTGTGTGTGTGTGTGTGTGTGTGTGTG
>NW_017731600.1:456690-463860 GCF_001890085.2 Hipposideros armiger | reverse complement strand
GAGAGAGAGAGAGAGAGAGAGAGAGAGAGTATCTGTCATTACCCATACTTGTATTTGTACACTAGATTGTCTCACAAAATTTACATAGTAAATTGGTTTCACCCCCACTAGGGTAGGTTGTCAAATGTTCTAAAGGAGAAAGTATGTCTCACTTATTTTTGACTCTCCAGCACCTCACCTGATACCTGGAGCCAACATAAATACTCAATACATACTCTTTTCATGACTGAGAACATTTCTTCGTTCTCACTGATGGTAGGTTTCTCACCAGTGAACATGCACACGGCATAGGTGTGAATGCACAAAATATTGAAACAATGGCACAAATAGGAAAAGAAACAACATTGAGGGACATGTTAGGACAATAATACATTTTGGAAGGGTTGTCTAGACACCTTTGGATCCAGCTTCTCAATTTGTAGTGTCAAATTGGCATTTATACTCAATGAATTTCTCTAGTCTGTAGAATTCTTGCAGTGAGTCTGGACCCAAACTCAAAGACACGCTGAAACTAGCATAGGCTCTTCTCTTTTTTCTCTAGTCATTTTTTATGTAGTACTGAACCTATAAATGGTGCTTTACAAACTGCAAGAAAGGGATTGACACCCTGATCTCAAATACATGGAGAGGCTTTAAAAAGTGTTTTTTAAGGTTTTTCCTATAAAAAAGAAAGAAACAGCTCCATTGAGAAGGGAGTATGTCGGGGGTTGGGGTGGAAAAGAAAAAGAAAACAACAAATACAAGGAATTCAGAGGCGGGTGACGTTTGAGGTTAAATTGAAATGATGCCTCATTGCAGTGAGCACTTTTGACGTCTGTCAAAGGTGGCACACAGTCCCTAACAATGACTGCATTCTCTCTGGCATTGGGTTGGTTCACAGTGCTTTGCGGTGCTGTGATTCAAAACTAAATAACTGTTGTCACCGCTCTGTAATTTGTCTGTGAGCTATCTGGTTACTTTCAGACAAAAGAAAATGTCTCATGATCATAGGGTTTTGTATGAGTGTGCTCTTTCTTCCAGGAAATAAAAAAATCTTATTTAAAGATTTATCTCTTTTCACACGGAGGAAGAAAATAAGCTTTAAAAAGGTGGCTCCTCCCTCCTTATAGCAATTCTTGTCTGGCTTTTCATCAGGGGGAAATGTTATCTTCAGCATATTCTGCGTGTCAAATAGACAGGACCAGATGCTTCAAATGGTCATAATTGTGAAGGATATGGGAAAGGAGGCATCTTCCCACTGCGTTTCATTTAAATGTGGAGGGGAAAAGCCCTTTGGGTAAATTAGCGCTTGGAGGATGTAGCAAAATGAATTCACTCTGACAGAGGCCCCTAACACATCTATTTGATGATCTTGCAAGTCTTCTGGGTTACTAACCTGCTTTGGAATGCCAGGGGGTCGTTAAAATGGGAGACAGATTCCCCGGAATAGAAAAAAAACAGATGAATCTTGACTTTGCAGACAATATATCATGCTAGATAGCATTTCCTTTGATTGGCCATACCTTTTCCTTGGTGCAAAATCTCTCTCACATTCATCTGAAAAAAAAACGAAGAGTTGACTGAATTTCAGCTGCAAAAACCCAAAAACTGTTAGGAAGGCCCTTTGCAAGCAATTAGTGTACTCTCAAAAACTGAATTTGTAGGTAATATTTTTTTATTTATAAATTAGTATTAAAAGCTAGCCTCTATGATGTCTTAGGAATAAGGAAAGGAAAAACGAAGACAGAAGTATGTGGTGGCTACATTTAGAAAAAAAGTATACATACATAGGAGTCCACTATCTCTTATACAGAATCCCAAAATCAAAAACAGTTCTGAGAAAATCAAATGTCTTTGTGGTAACTCATTTAACCTAACTTGGATGGATTGGGAGGTTTAGCCCTACCTGACCTACTGTGAATTATTTATCTTTGTTTACCTCTCTGGATGTAACTATTTAAATGCTTCACTGCAGAAGTATTAGCGTAGATGATTACAGGGCTATCACAGACCCTGCTGAGGGTCCGATAAAATACGTATAGCGTTACTGTTACAAATCTGAAAAATTCCAATTTGGGGAACAGAAAATTCTGAATATTGGAACAGACAAATCTATATGCTTTTCTTAACTACTGTGTGAGGTATTATGGTAGCTCATTGAAGCCTCACAATCTCCCTCAGAATAAACACTTCTATGATTTTCAGTTTATAGATGAGGAAACAAAGATTGGAGATGTGAAATAAGTTCGGGGTTATTCGTCCAGTTGTGTATTGTTGCATAATAAACACCCCTGAAATGTAGTAGCTGAAAACAATGCTTTCTTGTTACCACACACATTTCTGTGGTTTGACTGGACTCAGTGGGATGGTTCTCACATGTGACTGCTGTCAGGTGGGTCCTGGGGATGGAATCTTCTGGAAGCTCTTTACTCACATTATCTGTACCTCAGCCGGAACACCGCAGAGCTTGTTAGGCACCTCTGTCTCCATGTGGCTCTCTGCCTATGACTACATTACTCCTACCAGCATGGTGGCCTCAGCATAATCAAACCTCTTACATGGTGACTGGCATACCCTAGACTAGAGCAAGTGTTCCAAGAGACAACAAGTGGAACTTGTCAGTCTCTTCAATGCTGGGCTCAGAAACGGGCACAGTGTTGCTTCTGCTTTTTTTCTGTGGGTGGAAACAGATCACCCAGAGGGGCCATGAAGTCCAACTTTCTCTATAGGAATGGAGGCTGCTCAGCTCGTCACTGAACATCTAGGACTCGAATTTCGGTCTGCCCAGTGCCCGCGGCCGTTCACCATGGAGGAAGCTCGCGTCTCACCCACTCCTCCCGCTCAATGCCACCCCCACTTCATGGCATTCTGTTGCATAATATTCCTTTGTTCCTCAGTCATGTTCCTATAATCGTCTACTTCTACCAGACTCTCTTGTCAGAAGGGTGTTCTAAGGATGTCAAAATAGAGCCCTGTGGCCGGCTTAAGGGCGTGGGTCTGGAGAATTCGTTCTTCTCTCCTCATTTTGCGCTTGCCTTAGTGAGCTTGACTTTATCCTCATTCTTAAAATCCCACCTCGCTAGGAGAGAACTTGGAAATCAACAACCAAGGAGAGCCTCAAAGAAGAATTCGTGTGAGGTAGGAGCAGTAAGGAAAGGAGAGGGTATGCATTTTGTAGCATTCCAACTGCAGTGAGCACCTTTACTCCTCCCTCCACCTCCCCTCCACCCCCAAACTCTACCCCTCCTACTAAAATGTAATGCATTTCAGGTTGACTTTTGTAAATATTTGGCCCAGCTGCTAGCACCATGGCTGGTATGTATTGGTTCCCATTCTGTGGCAGAAATGCATGCGTGGAGCTCTAGAGGCCGGCAGATACGCTTTCCAGACATCTCACTCGTGACCTGTCTCTAGGCCTGCCCTCCATTGAACCAGCAAATGGAAAACAAATAAGCTGGGTCATACTTGTTAGCCAACGAGGTTTGTTTGGGCTGTAATGAGACCTTGAGCTGTTTGTGCCCCAGTGGGTTAAGCTTCGGAGTCTGGTCAACTTGGAGACAAATGGAGGGGGCCTTGAGAATTGAGGTTCCATACTGAATTATGGAGGAATAATCCCCATGCTGTTCAGAAGGAGAACTGATGCATTTGTGGTGTCTTTAGGGAAAATCAGATTCACTGGGATTTAGCTAACTTGCAGTCATGACTTTGAACCCTATCCCTATATGGACAAACCTGTCACATGTGTCAAAATGACATGGTTCTTTTCAGAGGCTTGTGGGAGTGAGACCTGCTACAGGCAGATGTGCTGATAAAACAGCTGAACAGGGGTGACCAGTTAGCTCAGTTGGTTAGAGCGTGGTGCTGATAAAACCAAGGTTGCCAGTTCAATCCCCGCATGGGCCACTGCGAGCTGTGCCCTCCCTAAAAGGGTTAGCTATGCTATTGTGACATGAGAGCAATGCGTAACCAATGACATGGCTGTTCCCCAATAAAGTTTAAAAAACAAACAAACCGCTGAAAAGCATCACTGCATTAGTGAGCCTTCCTCAGAGACTTCTTTTTTTTTAAAGATTTTATTGGGGAATTGGGGGAAAGGATCAGCGTTGGGGAGTCGGGGGAAGGGGAACAGACAGGTTGCTGTCCTTTTGTTCTTCAGTCTAGTTGTGGAGGATGTTGCTTCACTGGCCCATGTTGGTATTATGATTGTGCTCTTCCCGGGTGAGGCCGTCACTAGCCGGCCATTGGACGGCGGCTCACGGCGACTCACGCGGCTCACAGCAGCTCACGAAAGCTCACGCTCGCTGCTGGCCAACCCCACTGCAGCCTACGCTGTCACCAGCGACTCACAGCAGCCCAGCTCCAGGTCGAGCTGTTGTTCACCATCTTAGCTGTAGAGGGCGCAGCACCACTGGCCCTCATGTGGGAACCGAACCAGTGCCCTGATGCTCAGAGCTGGTGTCCCAAGCCAACTCCTAACCAGTGCGCCACTGGGCCGGCCCCCTCAGAGACTTCTGACTTTTTTTTTCCAGCTCCTTTCTCTCCTTGCCTTACCTCCTGGGTGCTGAACATGCAGGCAGCCGTCCTTGCCCTGTCTTCCCCTAGCCTCCCAATAACTACACAGCTTCTTGTTTCTTCCACAAACTCCATGGCTTTCTGACTCCTCCCATTTTTCTTCTCAAACGAGAACTATTGATGGCTCCTTTCTACAAAAACAAATGTCACTGCCTGGAGCCTTCCTGAATTTCAGGTCATTAGCACAGGGCGCATACATCAAGCATAGATTTTTAGGGTGTACCCCTCTTGTTTGAGTGAAGATGCGGTAGAGAATAATGGGCCTCAGGGCCAAGAAAGGAGTTTAGCCCAATGGTTATGGTTGCTATGCTAGTAACACCAGGAGAGAACTGGCAGCCTTCCCAGGGGTAGAATTGTCACGTATCAATGTGGGAGGGCCTTTGGGATCTCCTCACCCAATTGCTTCATTTTACCTGTTAGGAAATTGGGACCTAGATAGGTAAAGCTGTCTTCCCACAGATCTGCAACATAACTCTCATGGTCCCGCCTAGTCCAGCGACCATTCCTCAATGCTGCATTCCGATAAGAACTCCTTCCTTTGTCCACCACCATATCCTGAGACCTTTACTCCGTCCCACACTTGCACACCACTCTGATTTATAGTCCTGTCACCTCAAAGCTACTTTTGATTTTCTAGATCTCCTTGAAAGGGTGGGTGCATCGGTCAAGAGAGCTTTCCTTGTTCTCGGTTCATTTGCTACCAACATGTGCATTCCTGCCCTCTGTTCTTAGTGAGCAGCTGACCCCATGTTGCCAGGGAAACTGGCACACCTTTAAACCAAAAATGTAAGAGAATAAGATGGGATCTGCTGATCGTTGTATAACTTTCTCTGTAGTCTCACCATGCCTGGCTCATGGGTATTTCCTCCTATCAGCAAGGATTCTAATTCCAGACAATAGTGGATTGTATGCCCTGCTCTATGCTAACTCATGATGAGCACATCCCATGTGGCAGCGTCCCTACGTACAGGGTAGCCCTCTGCACAACCTATGGCAGAATCTCATAGTTTAAGGCATGTGTCGAAGATGTCGCGTGTGGAGATTCACTCCTCATTCAGGGTCTGATAGACAGTGACTAGCCCAGGTGTCTCCATGGTAGTCTAAGCGAGGGAGCTCCCAGGACAGAATGAAAGGGTGATGCCTCTGCTTTCAACGTTTCAGTTCAATCTAATCAGTAAGCATATCTTTCTCAGGAAAAGCGTTTGGAGCTGGCATTTGGTTTTCAGCACCTGGGGCCTGGACTTGGGCAGCTGGTCATGTGCTCTGACAGCAAAACTAGGAGCTCATGCCCCAGCTGGAGGGGAAGCCTGTCTTTCCGGGATCTTTCATATGCTTGAGAAACATTAAGCTGAACACGGGAGCTTGATTTTCCTGCAACTAGAACCCATAGAGAGAGCAAGGACCAGGGAAGGAAAGTTAGAGTGTCCAGAAAAGAATCTTCTCGAAGGAACTTCAAGCAGAACCTGGAAACAACAGACCTGGGATATAAACTCTTTTTTCTTAGCAACAAAGCCTCATGCTTGCCATCAGTGGCTGCCACTTTGCTTCCTTCAGTCAGCTCATGAACCACAAAAGCAGGTATATTTAGTATTGACTCTTGGGACCTGGGAATTTGTTTTTCTTACTCTTCTAAATTTGAGTAGCATATTGGTTTTTAAAAAATAGATGTTTATTCTCCTTAAAATAACTGGCACACTTGGAAGAATAAGGAGCAAAAAATGGCCTCCATCGGCCTAAATAACAAATGCCACTAATCAAGAGCTACCGTGTGATGGAAAGACAGATGGGAGTTCATCTTCCTTGGCAGTACTAGATGAGAGAGAATATTTTTAATTGTCATCGTTTTTCCTCTACTCGCCCACCCTTCCCATTCGTAACTGTTACGGTAGCTACATGATCAGACAATATGGGATAAAATCCTTTATCCGATCACAACTTTACTGGTTTTCAGTTTTTATCTCAAAATTTGCCAGAGATGTAAAGGTCAAGCTCCATGTGTGTGGTTTCCAACCCTTCACAATGTGACATCAGTCTTCCTCTCAAGCATAAACACATTTTACTTCCCTTCAACCTACCCCTTCAATGCCCTAACTCCACCAAACTAATGGGAAAATGCTGTGGACTTATAACAAACGGCACATGCTCCTGCTTTCAATGGAGTATAGATCACCTTTGCTTCCACTTGATAAACTGTTACTTGTCCTGTAAGTTCCATCTGACTTATTTCTCCTCCTGCGAGGATCATGTTATGGATGTTATCATATCTTTCTGCCACATCTTCTTTATGAATACAGCTTGGAGAATGTCTCCTGAGCTGATCTCAGGCTCAGAGCAGTTTTATTCCTCCCAAAGGATTGGTTTGTATTTAACTTAACAATGCTTAGTAGTGACACCCACTAGGTTTTCCCTTTAACAGTGGTTGTCAGAATTTTCAAGGCCAAAATTTTAGCCCATGTACAATCAAGAGTATGAATTTTCCCAACTATATTCCTGGCTATATTTTATGAACTGAACCTTGCTTTTTTTTAACTTTTAAATTTGATATCTTGTCTTTGATGTATCCTTTTATAGAACTTCTTCTTGGAACAAGGTGGCCAGAGAAAGAAGGAAGGAAGGAAG
>NW_017731600.1:445409-456610 GCF_001890085.2 Hipposideros armiger | reverse complement strand
AAAGGAGGAGGGGAAGAATCCAAACTCCAAAGCTACTTTATTTATGATTCTGTCACCTGGAAAACTTAATAATTTTCCCTCTGTGCTCTCCTAGCATTCTGAAGAATCCTGTTATTATAGCATTGACACCACTCAGTCTTTTCTTGAGCTTTTTTTTTTTCTTGTACCTGACTGCAAATTCTTTGAAAACCAGGACAACTTCTTACTTGGTATTCTAGCTTCTGGCTCAGTTCCTGACTCAATTAACTGTTCAATATATATTTTTGAGTGAGCAGTAGCTGAAAAGTGGCTCCAAAGATTTAATCCAATCACATAAATTGATTTAACTAATTGAGGTTCTGTTGAAGATTTAGACTTATTCTCTGAATCAGACTTCTGACCTTCAGAACTTTATACGTGACTAGTCACAGTCCTATTTTTCATTGTACTTGCTTCCAACTGACTTTTAGCAAATAACCTGCAGGTTTATATAATACAAATCAGATCATATTAAATATAATTAAAAATCTCTTCATGAAAAAGGATAATATCCCATTGGGGCACCGCAAAACACAATTATACCTTCATGGCATATGCTCTTTTGAAGCAAATCCGTTCATGAATATTAAAGTCTGACAATCTTTTCTCAAAGTTGGTATCAGCCTATAAATAGTGCCATGCACCAAATGGCAATTAAAAAGCCATTGTATTATCTCTATCCTGGATTATTTCTCTAAGCAGAATCATCAACATTGATACATTCCAGGGCTTTATTTGAATTTAATGGCAAATCAGTTATATCAGTGAAACAGCTTATTATATTCATTCTCTTTAATAGATGATGAAATTCTTCATTATGCATATCACAGTGAGCATAGGGCAGGTTCATATTTCCTTTCTTTGCAAGTTGAAACAGGTTTGACCACTAGAACATTTATTCATTTAGGTCTTCCAGGTCACTGCTAGGGCAATTGCCTGAAATGTCATTTGAAACATTAAAATAGAAATAAAATAGTCTGAAGAAATTATTGTTGATTCCGTTTTTCTCTCTGTTATTTGGAGAAGTCATAGACTACAGGAAGAAAGAAAAGTATGTTGTTAGCTGGAGAATGGAGAACCTTTGGTAATTTTCAAGTTGGGAGAATGGAAGGATGTGACAGTTTCTTCAGACAGTTATGGAAATTGTCCTTTACATAAAAGGACATGCAAAAGTGAAGTAACCATTAACCCAGATGGGTGTTATATACACGTGCATTCACATGCATGAGCACGTGCACTTGTGGGTCAGAGCTGCCTCTGCATAAATTATGGTGATGTCACAGTAGTCACCAAAAGTGACCAGACACCAGAACAGAGTGGTACACAGAACGACCTCCTAAGCTAGTGCCAGCTGCCCACCTCACCAGCGTGCTGCCTCTCTGAGTTTCAATATAAGAAGGGAAAAATTAATCAATAGCTGCAGCAGATGGTGTCTGAAAATTGACTTCCTAATCTAGTCAATGATTGTAGTTCTTTCAAAGATGCAGTTTCCTTGACAAGATATCTCATCAGTGACTTAACCATTTGGAAATGTCTCCTTTCAATTTAGTGTTCAGTGTTCACAAAATAATGGCAGTTTCAGCCAGATTAGGGCAAGCCACCCTCCTTTGTGTTTTTCTTCTTCCTTGATCTCAGCACCATCAAAAGCTGGAAGGCAGGATAGAGATTATAATATAAGAAGGAGAAACCTAAGGTTGTGTGATAAATATGACCTTTTTTTTTTAATTAAAGTTTATTGGGTGACAATGGTTAGTAAAATTACATAGGTTTCAAGTGTACATTTCTATACTACATCATCTATATATCACATTGTGTGTTCACCACCCAGAGTCAGTTCTCCTTCCATCACCATATATTTGACCCCCTTTACCCTCATCTACCACCCTCCTTCCCTTTTACTCTCTGGTAACCATTAAACTATTATCTGTGTCTATGAGTTTTTGTTTCTTCATTTGTTTGTCTTGTTCCTTTGTTGCCTTCATTTTTGTATATACCACATAGGAGTGAAATCATATGATTCTCACTTTTTCTTTCTGACTTATTTCTCTTAGCGTAATAATCTCAAGATCCATGTTGTCGTCGCAAATGGCACTATTTCATCTTATGGCAGAATAGTATTCCATTGTGTATATGTACCACATCTTCTTTATGCAATCATCTATCAAAGGACATTTTGGCTGTTTCCGTGTCTTGGCCACCGTAAATAAATATGACCTTGTTGTCCCCCCAGCTTTCTAGGGAAAAGCACCTATCTTACACAAGGAGCCCCCTTTAGGTCATGTTCTCATTTTCTCTTCTTTCTTCGCATTTCTTACAATGAAATCATCCTTCTATAAAGTGAACGTTTTTTCCTAAGGCACCTGTACTAGTTTAATGTTGCTGCTGTAACAATTACCACAATCTTAATGATTTAAAACACTACCAGTGTATGATTTTACAGTTCTGGAGGTCAGGAGTCTGGAATAGATCTCACTAGGCCAACATCAAGGTATTGGGATGATTGTGTTCTTTTCTGGAAGGTATAGGGAAGAATTGGTTCCCTTGTCTTCTCCAGATCCTAGAGGCAGCCCACATTTCTTGTCTCCTCTGTCTTCAGAGCCAGCAATGGCGAGTTGAGTCCTTTTCACGCTGCATTCCTTGCACACTGCCTCTCCTGCCTCCTCCTTCTTCTTAGAAGGGCCCTTATAATTACACTGGGCCCACTCAGATAATCCAGGATAATTTCTATATTTTAAGGTCAGGTAAATTCCATCTGCTGCTTTGATTTCTCCTTACTGTGTAGCATAATATTTATATTCACATGCTCCACCAATTCGTACATGAACACCTTTGGGGGCCATTACTCTACCTAACCCAGCATCTTTCTGGGAACCTCACCTTCTTGTCAAAGGGACTGTTCTCAATCCAGAGGCCATTTCTCTCCTCCCCACTTGTGAATTCCTTCAATTGGAGTCCTTCACTCATTCTAGGCAGTTGCATATCAGAAGGCTAAGAGGCTGATGTCAGCTCTGTAGAGTTAGGATGCGTGAGGAGCACTGTGCTTGAGGTCTTTGTCTCTTCAAGCCTAAGAACCTAATTTGAGATCTAATTTAGAAAAGTCCCATCAGATGTCTTCATGTTCTTGGCATTTCAGGGGTAACTTTGGAATCATTGTCAGTTATGTGTCTGCACCCAATGGAAAATTAGATCTTAGAAAAAGCTGCACATAGATAACTATCAGGCCAGATGTGTTGTTTTAAAAAAAGAAGAAAAAAAAACAGTATCAGACCACAAAAATATAGCAGACAGTGCCAGGCTAGTTCTGGCTGTAAAGTGAAGTTGGTAAGTATTTGACAACTGTGCTTCAAAACCAGTGAAACCGTTGTCATCGGTTAGATCATAAGGAGAAAGCAAACCTGTGAGAACATTGACATGACACTGTGTCTGCGAAAAATTGATTCAAAGTTGAAAGGTATGCATCCCCAAAATTACTTAGTATAACCCACTGGAGTGTGGGAAGATAATGTAAGCATTTCTATATTCATATCTCTATTTTCAATAAGAACTTAAGCTTTATTAATATTTAAAATACAGATTGACAGTGTCATGATCATTTGATTTGTACTTCACCTGTCACACTCATAAATTAAAGCATTTGTTTGAGAAAGCGTAAGAGCATCACCCCGCAGAGAGGTTGAACAAGGTCCCTTCACGCATGTGCTGTGACTAATTGCACAATGTGACTAATTGCCATACTTGTGAAACCACTGAGTGGAATCATTGTTATGTAGTTTTAAGTAAACTAACCTTCACAAAATGGACAAGTTGTTTAGAAATAGATATAGAGATTCCTACAAGAAACTCTGTATGGAGATAATACTAATGAGATAAGTGCAGGTAAACAACAAGCAAATGGAAGAAATGACTTTTCTCCAACTTCCAGTACTCTTTTCATCAGTCACAAAACATCCCCGATCTGATCAGGTCTGACACATTCAATTTTGAGCAGAAAAATATTTTTGGATTTTAAATGAATCCAATAAAAATAAAATCATTTTGCATTCATACTTTTTTTCATCTTTAGCTCTGTTTAAATTTCTATTTGGTACATATTTTTTACTGTTTATAATATATTTGTGTAGCAGTCCATGTTTGTACTTTATAAATAAATACAGCATATGCTCATAATATGTATTTACATTTGCTTTATTGATAAGCATGTATCATCATATTGTTTATAGACTGCTGTTCTAGAGGACAGAGCTTTTGGAGGGAGGCAGCAAAGACCTAAGAAAAGGTTGGACATGGATAAAGTTTAAAAGGTCATCAATGTTTTTATAATTTGATGACCTTTTAAAAATTATGAAAACATTGAATCAAGTTTGGAAGGGGTTTCTTTTACTGCTTATTGATTTTACTTACATAGTCATTTTGCTAAAGGATGCTAATTTAATTTACAAACTGACAGTAAAAAAAATGAATAAAGTAGTGCGCACTCTATTCACTAATGAGAGGATGGCACCCAAACAGTAATTAATAAAGTAGAGGTGGAAAGAGAACTAGGTTATATGAAGTTAGAAAACTCACTTGGTGATGGTGTTAAAAACTTTTCAGCAACACTGATTGTTAAAAATCATTAACTCTGAAATTCTTGATGTTTTAGATTATGTTAAAATTTCATTTGATACTTTTTACATTTTTATAATAAAACAGAAACTTACACTGGTTTTCCGCTGGAAAAAAAAAGTCATCAATAGAGGGTAAGTATATGAGGCAGCCCCAATATGCACCTGGCATTGGCAAGAACTTTGTGTAGTAACCCTATCCTATAATAGTGTCTATGACATATTTGCTAAAATAAGTCATAAAGGGCTCAGTGAAAGCCTTAAAATTTTAAGCTTGCACTTTGTTTTCAATGCTTAGAAAATGAACTGCTGCTAAGGTTACAGAAATATAGGTCTTTTCCTATGATTTAGAGCCATGAAGCCTCTCAGTAATATATTTACTCCAGCATTAAAGTATCAAAGAATAAAATTTTATACAAAGCAGTTTTAATTGGCAGGTTAAGCTGTAGTTGGCATACAATGAGTTGATCTAGTAACAATCAGTCAGTGGGCTTTCTAGACACAGTGATCTTACATCCAGCTACTCTTTTATTGACTTTAAGAAAAAAATAAGTAACAATATGCCTTTTATAGGAAATGACTGGAGAATTTCAGCTAGAAAGTGCTCCATCCTATGAATGTTGACTATTTTATGGGTTGGGAGATTTTCATAACTTCTGTTCCAACATAATACAGAAGCATCCTTCAAAATGTTGTCTTTAAGATCACAGAAGCAAAGAGATTTAGATTTCAGAGTGCACATTATCCGTTTCCTGGTCCTTTTTAGCATTTCCAGGCAAGCTCTCTGATGCCCTCATTGTTTGCTTAATGTTTTTCATTCTTCCAGCTGCTTCAGGAATCGATTCAGTATCACAAAGGAGAGAAAACCTTATTCCTTCCTCCTGCCCCAAGCTCACTTTCCCAGATAAGATTTTTACCTGCATTAAACAGATTCACTTACCCAGGACTGGCACCCTACCTATAGCAGTAACTTCTGGTGGTGCTCAGTGAAGCACAGAAAGAGGCCGGTAATGACTGATTAAAGCCATTAGGAAAGCCCGAGATAATTCTAGAAGATTCTGGGGGCAGAATGGCCTTACAGGCCATTCTTGTAAGCCTGTGTCATTTTATTACCATTAATACTTTACCCCAGCTCTAGCTCCCAATGCAGAGAATCAGGGGACATTGACCAGGGCTCCATGAACAGTTGTGCATTCTGTGTGCTGGGAGAGAAGGATTAACTCTTCTTCCCTGGTAAGATGCCCGGGCAGAAGTTCCTCAGGTGTTTCCTCCAGAAGGTATCACATTAGTGCTTGCTTTGTTTTAGACTGCACCACAGTGCAAAGCATGTGGTCAGATACTGTAACAAGAATGGTAACAGCCAACCTGAACATTGACAGGGTTCTTCCATGTTATCTCATTTCATCCTCATAGATCAGGGAAGCTCAATTAGGTAGCATTTCCCAACTCTATAGACCAGGGAAGGGCATTTCTGAGTGGTTAATTGATGCGCTGAAGGGCACGTAGAAAAGTGCCCAGCTCGGTCCCACATCCAGCTCCAAATTCCTTTTATGCCTATGTTTTCCTGTCCCTTTTAAATGGATTATGAGGTCGATAAAATTACAGTTATTAATTCTGCCCAAATAATGGATCATAGATCATGCATTTAGAATGTTGGCATTTATCTCAATTCCACTATCATCTATAACTGCAATTGTTCAGAAATGTTTGATAATCATACTTTTAGAAAAAACATAACTTTTCCTTATATATTGTTTCTTCAATTTTTTTTTCATTAAATATTTTCCCCCTTGGCTTTGACAATCCTTAAGATTGATTATCTCTGCCAAAGTCGTAACTCTCTTAAGTAGCAGTCACCATGGAAACACTCGTGCACCATGTTGTGCTTCTTAAACTGTGATTACTCACAAGTTGCTATAAATATAGGGAGTGTATTTATTTGAATATTTAATTGTTAAAATAACACAGCTGTGCTTGTTTTTAAAACATCTCATAGCTCTGTGGACATGGCTGCCTAAAGTGCCAGCTATCCTTCATGCATCTGGGATTAAGAAATGAGATATGGCAAATTCAGAGTAACCTCGCTCTGAGGCTGTTGTCAGTGTTCATTCCATAGCAAAACATTTTTAGCCAGTTTGCACACATCATGCATCAGATTACGGCCCCTGTCCCAGTTCACTTCACACATTAAAAGTCCAGTGTGATAGTGTAAGTACTTTGTACTTTGGAGAGCTGATATGATCTCAGAATTTAATCTTTCACCTGAATAAATTGACTCTTAAATCAGTCTTTGACTGAGACAACTGTCCACAACTTAATGTCCTCATCTCAAGTTTCCTAGGAGAAATATCCAATTGGATGTTTCGCGGGCTCCTCCAATTCAACTTGTCTAAAATAGCACTCATTTTGTCCCCCATCCCTTTCAGAACTTCCTTGTTTCAATCTAGAATCCAGTCATTCTCTTAGTTACTCAGGCTTGATCTTCTGTCATGGTTTCGTCTCTTCTTCCCCTCCTCTTTCATGTCCGATGTCCTATAAATGATCCTGAGTTTGTACTAGCCTTTCTGTCTCCATTGCCACCCTTGTTACCTTGCAGGGACTATACCATAGTGCCTTAAGCAGTCTCCCTTCCTCTCTCTCTCTCTCTCTCTCTCTCTCTCTCTCTCTCTCTCTCCTAGTCGCTACCTTCCAAACTACTCCAAGGCTGATCTCTAAATCAACATTTTGCGTATACCCTTCACCTCCTCAAAACATGCATTCCTTCTAAAATTAAATACAGAGACACCACCATTCAAAAGTTCTTACAGTTGAAAACCATCACTCCAACATCTACATTGCTCCCTAACATGACAAGAGCCCAACCAAAGTTTCTGCCTACATGCTATTCTCATTTCCTTCCTGGCTCTTTCTGATTGTACAATGACAGCGCCAAATTTTCTGTTGTCAGTGATGAATAATGACAGGTCAGCCCTCTATCCCAAGTAGCTCCATGGCTCTTTTGGGGGAAAAGAAATACACAGAAATAGTCTAAAGAAAGAAAAAGAGTAATATCCTAAACATTAGCCTTCTTAGATCTGTGCTATATTGTATTGAATCAGCTTTTGCTTGAAATAAGAAGATACAGATTAAAAACAAAAACAAAAAATGGGCTGGCCGAGTGGCTCAGTTGGTTAAGAGCTCGCTCAAGAGTTTGAGCTCTGAGCAACAGCAGTTTGATGCCTAGCCCAAGCTGAGCTGTCACTGAGCTGCCAACAGGTGGCAGGATGGCTCAGCTAAAAAAAAAGAAGATACAGATTATATATTGGCTTTAATTTACAGAATCTGACAATCTCAAACAATTCATTGACATCATTTTATAATTTTTTAGAGTCTGTGTAGTTTTCCAAGATTAAAATTCCATGTTTTGCCATAGAGGATCCTTTGTAGTTCTGTTTGGGTCAATAATGATTTTAAAAGTTTTAATTTGGAAATACAGACAACAGACGGCTTAAGCACACACCTGGCCCAATGCCCATCATGGTAGGCAATGCTTGCTAAGTTTATTTCAATAGTTTCTTTCTCTCTCTCCAGCTGTTATAAAAGTAAAGCAGAGACCTAGGGTCTGGCATATGAATCTTGCAAGTGAGGCATTCTTAACTGAGAGTGACTCTCGAAGCTTCTCGCATCTTTGGGACTGTCTGCAGTCATAAGTCCAAGGAGAAAACTCCATGTCTATTTGCTGACCACATACAATCTTGCTCAGCCTTGTTGCATTTCCACCATCACACAAAACTGTGTTTCTATTATTCTGAAATCATTTTGTCTTCCCCAGAGAGACTGATAGACGAAAGTGATTCCTGTGTTCATACCCCGGTGCTTGCGCATTATTAGGAAGCTGGTAGGAAAAAATAGCCTCATACGAGAACTATAAACATTATTTGGAAAAGAGGAAAAGCCTGTGTGTGCTCAGACGAAATGGTGCCTCTGACAGTTCTATGTGATGTGGCTTACACCTAAATGATAATGAAAGCTCAGGTCAATGAATTTGTAATGGCTAGAAAAAATGAAACAGGCATATAGGTGAATAAGGACTGAATTTCCTTTAAAGTCATTTACCTTTAGACTCTCAAAGAACATATTAGCTAATAGAATTGGTGGCCAAACTATGGTGTAAATGGAGCTCAGGTTAGAGTTGGATTATATTTGGGACTGAAGAAAACCGTGGCTATGGCCATAGTTTGCACTCCTAAAACCAATTTGCCAACTCTTGTGTGTTACAAGGTGTATGATGAAAAAATGACTGATTACTTCAAAAAACCCTAAATGTCAAAACACATGTCTTACGCTGGTTAGGTTTGTTATAACAGCTTTCTATTAAAAGAAAAAGCAGAGCGGAAAAAACATCAAAATCATCCATTGAACCAAGGAAACATGGATTGGTTTAGTATTGCAACCAGAAGTCATCTTGACAAAAATTTCTAACATTTTTAGTTTTTTGATGATTAGTAATAGTAAATATTCAGTTGTCACATTTCAAATATGAATAATTGGTCTGGGTTACTAATGTATAAAATCAACCTGCATCTTTCCTATTTTTTTTTCCTGGATTTGATGAAAAAAAAAAAAGTGGTTGTGGAGCTAAGGAAGATCAGAGGTATTAGAGAATCTCAGATTTAGGTTCCGGTTCCAGTCCTGCCCTTTCTTAGCTGTGTGACTTTTATCAAATCAACTAACTTCTCTGATCCTTTCCCTTCTCCTGAAAGTGGCAAAATGACACTTTATAAATGATCATTTTATAAATATATATGACATTTATAAATAATACATGTGTAATATACCAATATTTAATATAAAACTACTTGTATATTCCATATTAATATTTTATCATGTATTCATATTATATTAACATAA
Organism: Hipposideros armiger; assembly: GCF_001890085.2. Classification (NCBI taxonomy): domain Eukaryota; kingdom Metazoa; phylum Chordata; class Mammalia; order Chiroptera; family Hipposideridae; genus Hipposideros; species Hipposideros armiger. Next base: position 447,098 of record NW_017731600.1, on the reverse strand, counting down.
ATACATGTATGTTATTTTATCATATATTATAGTATATGTTAATTATACATAATCTGTAATTATTAAATATATATAATTACAGTTTTCCTCTATGACCTCATAACATTGCAAAGCATGTACATATGTACATATGTACATGCACATTCATATATACATACATATGTAATGTGTGTTGGGTTGTAGAAGTGTACTGCAATTAAAAAGCTTCTTAATATTATTAAACTAAAGGCAAATTTAATGCTGCTGGCTTCCAATGTAATTTACATTTGAAATAGCCATTGATGAGATGCTCTCTGTTTTTAACTTTGTTTGCAATACCTGGCTTGACTTTTACACTATTATATTAGGTAAGCGTCCATTTTCCACTGCAACAGGTTGCCAGCAAGCACACACATACACGCAGTGCACTGAAAAGGATGGAGCCAGTGCTTACGTTCTTTTTCTGGAAGGTAATAGAGCTTTTCTCATTACTGTAAATGCACGAATGAACACCATTGCAAGCACAGACGTTCCATGCATTTTCTCATCAAACAGCCCCATCACTTCCTCAGTACTTTTTTCTGTTCAGCATTATTGATTTTTCCAACATTGAGTTTCTTTGCAATAAGCTGAACAGGAGCATAACCTTCCATTAATTAGAAAAAAATGTGTAGGTATTAGCTTGAGGAAGCAATAGCACTCCTTCTGTGTTTTCTAGTGCAAACTCAGGCAATGTTTGGTTTGATTATTACTGTTTCTTTTTTCCCTTTTGACAGTGTTGTTAAGTATGATGCAAAAAAGTCTGAGAACCTTTTAAATTATTTGTGCCCATTCCAGGAAGGAGAAGACCTACCAAGGTCAGCTGTGAATGGATGTGAAACTAGCATCTTAAGATGCAAATCTGTGCTTTTACTCGCTCTATACTTTCAAGTCTTTGTCATCATTTACAATTGTTTTTACACTCTAGAGCACATTGGAAGCAAACACCTAAGTTATCTTCTTTGTATTAACTACAGAATTTAGAAAATATTCCTTGATTCATATTTATCGCCCCTAGGTAATTATCACTATGAAATATATTGAACTAAGAAACTACTATGATTTGCTGTTTAGTTTTTCACTGTTTCTAGTCAGGCTAATTGAATTAGCCAATGCAGATTTCTTCACATTCAGCAAAACTTAATCATGTAAGTAATTAAAATTATGTAATAAATAAAAACTGCTTTACCTCAGCACATCCACCGTGATCTGTTTTTGCTGCACAGTGATTAAAACATGACTCATTTTTCTTAAATTTTGAAATCTAAAAGTATTCCTTGAATGAAATAATTTGTGGCAGAAATAAATTGAAAGTGAGGACAGCAGTGGTCACTGAGGTGCAAACAGACAAAAACAGAATGAAGGTAAAATGTCACTTGTTAAGGAAATCTCTTTTAGAAAAAGCCAGAAACTATCACATTAAGATTACCATGAGCTTTTTTCGCAATGGGTTTGCCGCCAGAACACAGGTGTAGTGAAAACCACCGCTAAATCTAACCCAAAATGGGAAAGGAAAAGACACACATAAACATCGTTGTCATTGGACACGTAGATTCCAGCAAGTCTACCACTACTGGTCATCTGATCTACAAATGTGGTGGAATCGACAAAAGAACCATTGAAAAATTTGAGAAGGAGGCTGCTGAGATGGGAAAAGGCTCCTTCAAGTAT
>NW_017731600.1:433924-444174 GCF_001890085.2 Hipposideros armiger | reverse complement strand
CATTTAAGTGTAATAGTAAAAGACTGGTTAATGATTACAATGCATCGTAAAACCTTCAGAAGGAAAGGAGAATGTTTGGTGGACCATTTGTTTTTTTGTGTGTGTGGCAGTTTTTAAGTTATTAGTTTTTAAAATCAGTACTTTTTAATGGAAACAACTTGACCAAAAATCTGTCACAGAAATTTTGAGACCCATTAAAACAAAGTTTAATGAGAAAAAAAAAGATTACCATGAGACGTCATCCTAAATATTTATTTAACGTAAAGACGAGAGCATCCTGACTCCATCATTCCTAAGAAAGAGGCTAAACAGAATCCATTTCCTTTTGAAAACCTTAACAGCATAGGGTATTCGGTAATGCATTCTTGGTTGAACCAAATTCCTCAGGATAGATAGGGTGCTATCATTAAACAATAAAAATGCTAAATGCTAAGAATAAATTAATTCCTCCCAGCTCCATTCCCTGATTTATCCCATTCTCTGAACTTCATTGTTATAAAGGGAATTCCATGTGTGACATCTGAGAGCAAGCACGTTATTAGTTGGAAGTCAGTGCCTCTATCAGGATGGGTAGCAGGGACAAAAAATGCCCCTTCTCTGCCATCTCTGATTTTTAAATAACTTTGGTCTTCACAAGTGTTACTACAGGGCTATACATTGACTGCTGGTGAGGAGAATGCACCCCATTTAAGATGTATGCATAAAGCGAAATCTCTGCTCTCCGCCTTACCAATGTGGGTTTTGGTCACCATCAGGTTGTTTAGCTCTCTACCATATTCTTCATGATTTCTTCCTATTTACACATTATCATTATTAAGAAACACATTATTTTTGTATATCAAAACTCTGTTCAGTTATTTTATTTCAAATTAGCAACAATGTCAAAAGACAAATTGATGCTTCTTGATTTACTTTTCCTCTTTTTATAATGTCAGTTCCCTGGGCTAAAAAAATAAGGGTAGCATATTTGGAGACTCGTGGAACTAACTAGCAATATGCAAATTCCCAAATAGCATATTGTTCAATTGTTTCCATTTTTCACATCCTAATAATTTTCTAAGAAATTATAATGCATTTTAAGGAAATTTTTGCTCAGTGCAGAGAGAACTTTGAAAATATTAATACATTAGCAAAACATACCATTTAGAGAAATAATTTTATTGTAAGAAAAGAACTTAAAATTTTGATAATAAGCATAATTTAATGAATAATTTTCTGTGGTGAGTCATCATTTCTTTGCAATAGAAATAATTTCTCTATGTTCAGGCATGGAACAAGTTTCTGTAAAAGAGTCCAAAACTTGTAAGGATAAAAAGCTAAAGTGTTGCCAAAACAGTGTTCCTAGCTTCTTTGAGGTTTCACTTGGTATTTGATAATATATTGAATGCCTCATTGTGAAAATGTAATAGCCGAGAGTATAGAAGAAAGCTTAATATTTATTAATCATGAACTCTACTTTTTAAAATATATAACAACTCATTAGGTTATGTTTTGTTCACTGATATATCCAAAGCACCATAATATTGCATGGAACATAGTAAGCCCTCAATAAATAATTGTTGAAATAGCCGTGTGATGAGACTCCATACACAAAGACTGAAGTGAATTTTGGTTGTAATTCAAGATGGAAGCCACTGGATAATCAAACACATCACGTGGCCTTAATTATGTGGCTGTTTCCGAGTTGAAAAGGGATGAAGGGACTCAAACAGCTTGATACTCTGGCCGCTGGGCTCCTTGCATGGCCATTGGCTTTTTGCTCTCACTCCACTATGAATTATTGGAGCAAAGACAGCCTAATTAGATATGGAGCAGATACTATAAAAGATTTCTGTGATGAATGTAAATGTTTCATATAGCAATAATGTTTCATAGCAATTGCCAGTAATTTCCAAATACTGTGCCAATAAAGTACCATTATTCCATTGGCTTTTCCATGAGGGCATAAATAATGCATATTTATTTACCTAGAGCATTCTTAGTGAACATGCTGAGCTGTCTATCAGTTATCTCCCTTGTGTAGTGTGCCAACTCATTAGGAAGATTCCACAAAGCAACAATGTAGTCACTCTGAAATGACTTCATTTCAACACAAATCCTATGTAACAAGATGTTTGATAAGCAGTCCTTCCCCATGGGGTTTAGGTTATCTTTTAGGAATTGGAAATGAATAGATAAAAAAATGAAGGAACGCTTTGGGGGTTTTTTTCCAAATAATTTCTTAATCACTTCTAATTTTAGTAATGGCTTTGAGGAAAAATAGTAAATTAAATTATTGTCAAGTTATTCTGTATGATATGGAAGACATTTAAAGAATAAAGCATCCACTCCATATTTGACTTCACTGACAAATGTGATGGCTTAAAATACAAATTCGGCTATTTCAGACTTTAGTGCCACCGAGCTTGGTTTTTCCCCAATCTTAAGAGAATCCATGAATATCTTAATGTCAGATTTTACAATTGAACATATCAAGATAGGATGACTAAAGACTGATAATTCTTGTCTCTGCTACCTCCCTGATTTCATTACTGGTATGCACTCTTGGGACACTTCCAAAGCCAGAAACACCAACTATCATAGAATGTGGAGTCCTAGATGCCATTAGTTTCATTGCTCATAGTATCAGACATGTTCCTGAGTGTCTGTTGAATAACAGCATGCTCCCAGCTTTCATGAAGTTATTCTTGTTTTCTTTATTTTTCCTAAAAAGATATCATCCGTGGAAACGAGCATAAGAAGCAGATCACTCAATAAATACACTTCATCACCAAGTATATTCTAGGCACTAAAACCTCTTTGGGAACATACAGTCGTGTTTAAACATAGCAAGAGGGCCAGCCATGAACATATCTAACTATAATGCAATAAAATGTGCAGTGGTATAACTATGCAATTAGTACGTTGGAACACAGTTGATGATGCCATTAATTTTTCTTTGGGAAGTAATAAATAGAACAGCTAATATTAACGGAATAATTACCATGGGTCACATTCTCTTTTAAGTGCTTTCCATGCACTAAGAAAAGTAAGGGTGAATGGGTATTATCTCCATATTTTTAGACTCTAAATGATGATGTACCTTGCCCAAGGCCACGGGACTAATAGGCAGTGGGGCCAGGATTTGAACTCAGGAAGTGTTGCCCCAAAGCCAATTCTCTTAATCCCCAGACCACACTCTGTCTCTCTTTCCCTTGGAGTTACCTGGATAGGAGTCAGAGACAAATTAATATTTGAGCTAAAGCCAAAATATAATGATGACTTGAAGAATTATAGAAAGAAGAGAGACTTTTTAAGCAAAGGAAATACAATGAGCATAATCAGGAAGAAATGAAAGAGGCGAGACACAGTTGGGAATTTGCCCAAAGTCTGGGTTGCTAGCTTGGGAAGGGATGGGAGAGGCAGCAGGTGGAATGAGATTGTAAAGGCGTAAAGAGCTCTGACTGGAAGTGGCCTTGTAAGCTGTGACATGGGATTTGGGCCTTATTCTGTGGGATCCCTTAGAGGATATTGTTATACTCACTCTGAAGATTGTACTGATTTTCCAGCCAGGTCAAAGTATAATTTAAGGTGTCAATGACAAGTATAAGCTTTAATTTTTGTCACCATTTTTAAAGCCCAGCATGGGATTAAAGCAATCAGCCACATAATATAAAATATACAAAAGAAAACATTTTACTCGAAATATTCTTAAGCTCTTTGAATAATGAATGTTCTAAATGTACGAGTATTTCTTCCACAGTTTATGTAAACTCTCTTTGAAATGAAGTATTACTTAAGTAGTGTTATGTTAAAATTTTCAATCTTTTAAAAAATTAAAATGTGCTTACTAAAGCCTCAAAATCATACATACTAGATGTGTAATCTTTTGTGTTGCAAGGAAATGCCTATGATAAAAGAAAACAAAGAAAAAAAAATAAAACCCAAAATACCAACAACATCATCAAAATCTCACTTGGAAGAGAACACTAGCTTGAAACTTGATGCAGCTTCCAGAAAGCCAAATATTCTTTGTTAAAAGCATCCAATACAATGTTTAGAAAGTGTTACGGTGAACAGAAAACACCATCAGCTAATATTAAGTTTGAAAATTGGATATGGTGGCTGAGATACTATAATGTCCCGGTCTCTTGGAAGCTCACCATGAATAGTGCTCCCTCCAATTCTGTTATAATTCTTACGGTAGTATGTGGGCATTTCCTGTCTTCAAAGCCAGTGGGCTTCTGTCCTTCTCCTTCTTCCCTGCTATCCTGTAGAATAACCCCTTTTCTTTACTTTAAAGTCTTGGGCTTTCTAGTTTCTGCCCTTTATAAGTGGCTTTATTCAGTTTTTAAGTAACTACATCTTTTCCTGAGTACACCCAGAATCTTCTCAGAGGAAGCAGTCACTCCATTCTTGCCTTCTGGGTCCTCAATTTTCCATCCCCTCACTCTGTTTGAAGCATCCCTTTGTCTAGGAAAGTGTAAGAAACAACGAACAGCCTCCTCTACGTGTCATTTTGTCAAACTTATTTTTTTTTATTCTTAAAAAAAACAACAACGTGTAGCTACTTTCCATCCAAGGTAAAAAAAACAAACAAACAAACACACACAAAAAAACCTCGTCTCCATGTTTGTTTCCATTTTAAGAAAAGCTGGGTAACAAAAATATCACACGAGAAGCAGATAGTCAATGTGTCAGAGATAAGGTAATTCATACAATTCAGTTCCTGAACTCATCCTAGAAAAAGTGCTACCTACCTCGTTACTGAATATTACTATGGTCACCTTCGAAGTACCCCCCTTGGGAAGCTATGCACCGATGCCAGCGCCTAGTCCACCCTTCAAAGCAATTTTGGAACTCTTTTTTTGGAATGGCCATCAAAGCTGTTGTCCTATTACCCTTGATGTCCTGAATGTCATCAAAATGTCTTCCTTTCAATATTTCCTTTATCTTCCAGTAAAGAAAGTACTCACTGGGGGCCAGATCAGGTGAGTAGGGAGGGCGTTCCAATACAGTGATTTTTTTTTTAACTGGCTAAAAAGTCCCTCACAGACAGTGCTGTGTGAGCTGGTGCATTGTCATGATGCAAGAGCCATGAATTGTTGGCAAAAAGTTCATGTCTTTTTCGACACAACCTTTTCAGCACTTCCAAATAGTAAACTCGATTAACTGTTTGTCCAGTTGGTACAAATTCATAATGAATAATCCCTCTGATATCAAAAAAGGTTAGCAACATTGTTGCAACAAGTTCGCTAGCTTAATTGCCAGATCTCATATTTATATCCTCTATTCTATTCTCCACTTTTTATTTCAGGAAGCAAATTCATGGCTTTGTATCCAAATGTTTAGGAAACAAATAATTGAGAATAAGTATCACTAATAATAGATTGCACCTCAAAAGATATTTGAATGTTATATGTTAAAGTAAAATATGGATGGCTGTAGTGTAATTTTGAGAAATTATTCACATTATCACTGTTTAGTCATTAGAAATAATTAGCAGTGGTCACACTAAGCGATAAAAAATTATGAGCCTCATAAAGGATACATTTTTTGAACTATTAAAAGACTGTACCATATTTCATAGGTTAATTGCCTTTTTCTCATTAGGTATTGATACTTCTCTATTTGTAATGACATGTGACATTTATAATTTGCTACAAGTAATTGAAGTTCTTTTTTGTGAACCATTTAATTTGTTTTTTTAACCAAATAGAATCTGTTCAAATTTATTTCTGTAATTATATCACCCCAAGACATTTGCAGTCTGATATGTATCATTTTTCATGAGGAAGAGGTATGGAATTACAGTCACAGGCTAGCTTATCTACTTATGGTCACAAAAATGAAGTATATGCGTATGCCATTGATTTCATGTGACTCAGTGGAAAGGATGAGAAAATATGTCCAGAATAGGTTATTAAGCATCATAGGTATGCTTAGATTCGTCTCTCAAGCTATGACCAAATCAGCAGAAATCCAATTTTTGTTGAAACAAGTAATCAAACTGCTCAACTTTAGTCTTTGCTTTTATGGCTATGTACAAAATCAAGTCCTTACTTCATTCTAAAACTCATTTTATATAGAACTATATTGTTACATATATAGTTATATATCATTATATACAGTTATAACTCAGTTATGTACATACTCGTATATGTGTTTGTGTGTTTTAAAGAAACAGAACATGAATAGATGGATTATATCAGAGCAAGTGAGGACCTAAAACTAGATTCTAGGTAATATTTCAACAAATATTAACTAAAAGCCTAATATGTGGTCACAATCTGTTAATGCAGATATAAAAAAATTAGATATAATCCCCCCAAAATATTCAGTGTGTCATGGAGTTAAGCAGTAAATTATTATGTACTCACCAAAAATAAGTACGTGCTTATCATCACTGAATTTCTAATGTTCTTGCGGAAACAATTTGGCAAAAACTGTAAGGATAAACTGACTCCAGAGTATGGTAGGGTATTCGCCCTCTAAAATGAAATCTGTAATAATATCTGAAGATGAAAATATATTTAAAAATAACAATAAAATAATACATGTTTTAAAGTAAAGATTAAACCTTCTAGCATGTGATTTTCTGGTTGTGTAACTTCAAAAATTTGTGACAACATGAATGGATCTTGAGATTATTATGCTAAGCGAAATAAGTCAGACAGAAAAAGTTGAGAACCATATGACTTCACTCATGTGTGGGATATAAAACTGAAAGCAACAAACAAACAAGAAAAACAAACAAAAACTCGTAGACACAAACAACAGTATGGGGGTTACCAGATGGAAAGGGGGGTAGGGAGGGAGGTAGAAGACAGAAAAGGGGGTCAAATATATGGTGATGGAAAGAGATTGGACTTGGGGTGGTGAACACAATGCAATATATAGATGATGTATTATAGAATTGTACACTTGAAACCTATATAATTCTATTAAGTCACCCCAATAAATTTAATAAAATTTTAAAAATTGAGGCTGTTTAAAAAATTTGAAAAATGTAAATATAAATTTATGTATGTAAAGTTGTTCCACAGATCAAAAATGTTTTGTGTACTTTTATCATAAATAACCATTACTGGAATTAGATTTAAGTTAACTGAAAATCAAGGAATTCTAGGTAAATTGGCTTAATCCAATGAAAATATCCTGGGCAATTAAAAATAACTAGTAAGTAAAATTGTGGGAATCATAAAAGTTATTTTAATTATGAGTCAAAAACATATAGAGTAATTTTCATACCATCAATGCCTCATTCAAGCAGCTATTTCTCGGGGGCACTGATTTCATTGTTTATTTGTCATCACTCTAATGAACATGTACTTGAGTTTGTGTCATCTGAAAATAATTGGCATGCCCACAGAGACATGGGACACTGATGTGGGCATACTCCCGCCCAACATTTAATGACCTTAATCCATGTCAATGACTCGCCTTTATATTCAAATAACCAGTTTGGGGTATAATTTACTAAATTCAACTTTCATAGAATTATTTCAACAAAAGACAGCCTTTTGTGTGACAAGCTATAATATTTAGCTATCGAAAGCTCTACCATATTTCTCTCCCACTGAGAACTATTTGTTATCTAATGTCACTTATAGACTGCATGTAAATCAAATTATTATTTCTGGCCCTGCATGGTGCAATGCTGATTAAAAACTTGTCAAGCTATCAGAAGAATAAGGCCATTTCCCAGCATGGAATGATGTTATTTATTTTAGGCCCGATGACTGGTACCAGAACCAATACTTAATAATAATATCTGTGACTGGGAGGAAAGAATCATTTTAAATTATCACTCTTATCACAATCCTAAGGCATTAAAATTTCTGACAATGCTGAAATAATTGTGCAACTTTAAGGAAGTATATAAGAAGGTAGCAACACTTCACCAAACTAATTGAGGTCAGTGGACGCTATGCAGTTCTCATCACTCATAGCTTCTCAAAAGCAGTTCACATTGTTGACCACTGTCCTCTTGAAATATTCTCCTGCCTGCCTCTCACACTCGCTTAGTTCTTGAACTTTTTATCTATTACTTCTCAGTTCCTTGGCTGATCCTTTTAGTCCTCTGTTAAATGTTGTTAATTTCCTCTGGTTTGTCTTGTGTTCTCTTCTCATTTTGCTTGCTACTCTGGAAGATTGTATGCCTTCAGCCTTCATGTGTGTTTACTGCTCCCCCGATATTCTCCAGGCAAGAGCTCTTTCTTCACCTCCAGGCCCATACATCAAGGGACCAGGAGACATCTCCCACTAATAACTCAAATTCAACTTGGATAAAATGATCTTGTTATCTTGCTCCCAAACTGGATGTTCTTAATGCGTGGCTCCAAGATTTATGCAGTCATATGGCAAAATTCCCAGGAGTCAGGAGTCATCCTAGACCATCTTGTCCTCACTCACATTGCCATCCATTGAAACCCAGTAAGCCAGCCTCTTAAATACTGCTCAACTCTATTCTGGGTCTTCCTCCCCCACTGCTCAGGTTTATGTTCCCATCAGCTGTCCACCAGCATTATCCCAAAAAGGCACCCTGTCTGCAGTCTTGCACATCTCTAATCCTGGCTTCCAGAGTGTGTTTTCTAAAACACTGAATTGATTATGTTATTTCCAGCCTTCCAGAATATCACACTGCCTGAAGTCCAAGCTCATTAGCATGGCATCAGTAGATTTTTGTAATCAGATCTTCGTCTGAATTTCTAGGCTCAATCCTTAGCTTGGACATTTTTGCACACTAAATTGCAACAACTCTACTGTGGTATCAACTCATAGCAAGATGTTTCACACCTGTGTCTCTCTGGTATTGTGCTGTTTTACACAGTGGCCTCTGCTTATAAAACTTACTGTATTAGTTATCTATTAATACATAACAAATTAACACAAACTTAGTGGCTTAAAAGCTACACACTTATCTTATAATTTCTGTAGATTAGGAATCCAGGTGTGGCCTACCTGGGTCATCTGCTTTAGTGTGTCTTGAAAGCTGCAATCAAGGTGTCAGTCTGGACTAGGGTCTGATCTGAAAGCTCAACTGGGGAAGGATTTACTTCCAAACTCATGCAGTGGTGGTCGCATTATTTAATTCCTGAAGGCTCAAATTCTAACAGACTATTGCCTGGAGACCGTCTTCTGTTTCTTGCCTCATCAGTCTGTTCATAGGCAGCTCCTTCACAAATATGGCAGCTGCTTCATCCAAGCCAACAAGGGAGAGAGTCACAATCTTATTTAACCTAATCACAGAAATGACATTCTGTCACCTTTTCCATATTCTGTTGGGCAGCAGCAAATCGCTAGGTCCAGCCCACACTGAAAAGGAGGAGATTACACAAAGATACAATTACCATGAGGTAGGATTACTGGGAGCCATTGCATAAGCTGCCTACCACATTCTCCAACCCTAGTTTTCCCTACTCCTATCCACCTGACAACTCGTGTGCAAATTCTTTGAAGACTCATCTCAATTATCGAGACTTCATTTCCTCAGTGAAGATTTTCCTGACCAACCCACCCCAAAGTTGATTACTCCCTTCTTTTTACTCCCACCTCACCTCTAGCTTTACTTCTCAGTCATGTGTTCACATAGCTTTCTCCTCCACTAGACCCTGAGGGAAGAACTGTAATTTATTGTTTTCAATATCTGCCAGTTTGTCAGTCCAAAGAAGTGCTCACTAAATGTGAAATAATAATTTTTTTAAATAAATGGAACTATAAACACTAAGTACCTGAAATTATCTGGAAACTTCGTATCCCCTAGTGATGTTTAACATCAAATCATCTGTCTAACATCAGAGAGTTGCATTATTTTAGTTGGGGTACAAAAGGCAGTCTTCTGTGAGTGATACCACAAAGTGACAGATTTGTCTGTCTCTATTGTTTTTAAGTTCCATCAAATGATAGACCACTCTAAAATGAAATGCCATGAGGCTAATACGGTGCAGTGGTTAAGAACATAGACATTAGCATCAGGCTATGAGATGGAATCGCAACTCTGCCACTTACTATCTGTGGCCTCTGGCAAGTTCCTTAACTTCTCTGTGCCTTGGCTTACTGGTCTGTAAAATGGGGATAGTAATCAGACCTACATCGTAGGGCTGCTGCAAATATTAAATAAAGTGATTTGTGGAAAGCAGTTAAAAGAAACCTGTCATGGGCCGGCCAAGTGGCGCGTTGGTTAAGAACTGGTTTGGGACGCCAGAGGGCCCCGGTTCGGATCCCACATATGAGGGCCAGTGACACTGCCCTCCACAGCTAAGGTGCTG